>NC_141096.1:37579555-38179555 GCF_041138505.1 Cibotium barometz
AATTGGGGAATTAGTCCCAATGTGCCCCAAAAAATTTTAATTCAATATATTGAAGATAATTCTAATTTTTACAAACAGACATATCGACATATGAACATACATTTGAAACATAGTAACTCCCAAAATCTTATTTCTATTAAATCGCAAATGCCATAAAAGGCGAGTTACATCCAAAATGCCATAACAGGTGTGAGCTACATCGAGTATGGAGTTACACAACATAAAATACAATAGCTGAGTCTCTACTCATCCTCCTTCTCCTCCTCCTCCTTATCATTATCCTCCTTGTGCTCCTTGCCTATTGCATCTTCGTCATCTTCCTGTATCACATAAGATTAAGTAATATTAAAACACAAACAAGATAAATTTCTAAAAGCATATAAAACCAAAATAATTTAAACGTAGAGCGGTCATAGCTTCATAGTTCTTCAAAGAGACACCCTGTTATCGCAACCATTCAAATGTGGCCAAGATTCCATTGCGATAAAAAAGTTCGTACTCCTCTCATGAGAAGGAGAATGGCCCACCTCATTTTCCTACGTTAAACATACATTAAAAAAGAAAAGTTTGTATAAGATTTAATGCTTTGGAAACCAAAGTTTTGAATACAAAATTTAAGGAGTTCAAATACTTACAAACCGAGTAATGAAAGATGGTCTTCCAACCGATCCAAGATGAGAAACCCCTCTTTTATGCATACGTACTGAGGTTGCTTCTCTTTGTTGCTTGAATAGATTGGGATTGGGGGGAGTGGGGAAGATGGCCAAGCCCAAGAAGAGGGTAGATTCTGTTAGGGGAAGGAAGCAAGAGGACATGGGCTCAGAGTATTCGTCTCCTCAGAAGAAAATACAAGTTCAGAGTTAGGCTCTCCACTAGATACAAAGAGCGAAACAAGTGCAGGGACTCGGGCAAAGAAGCTCTGAAACATGTCCTCAAAGAGTTGAATCTAGCTCTCCACCATGACCTTGCACATTTTTCCTCTTCCTCAATGTGAAGAAAATATTTATCAACCCATACTGCCAATCTAGACTCTTGTCTCTTTGATCCATCAAATCCTCAATGGAAGTTATCATATAGATCCTGATGTCTAAGATCGAAAACACTCTCTTATGTATTACTTGTGAGGCTGTTTAGACAATTATTATTCATTGAGAAAGAAATGGAAGAAGGTAATATTGTCCCCACTACTTTGGAGGGTGATGCTAATAATGTAAACATTATGGTATCAATGAGAATTAATTGATAGAACATGAGCATGGCTCATCATCATCTAGTGAAGATATGGGAGATATGAACATCACATTATAAATTAACCTTTTTGGAACCACAAACCTTCTTAAGGAAAAAATGATAGTTCTTAACTTGATCCATGAGGCTAAAATTTGAATATCTCAAGGAAAAAACTTGGAGTTAACTTATCATCTTGCTTTTTAAAGGCCTTTTATAGCTTTAGGAGCAAATCTGTGTCACTTTAGTGAAATGGTTTAGTTTTTAGAAAGAAAAATATGTACATATGGATTTGCTTGATGTAACAAGATATGGAGGTCTGACATCAATCCAATAGGGCTTGGTAATATTGTTGGGCCAAAC
Organism: Cibotium barometz; assembly: GCF_041138505.1. Lineage (NCBI taxonomy): Eukaryota > Viridiplantae > Streptophyta > Polypodiopsida > Cyatheales > Cibotiaceae > Cibotium > Cibotium barometz. Next base: position 37,581,146 of record NC_141096.1, read on the forward strand.
ATGGCTATCCATTATGCCTCTAATGTATCATGATTTTCCCATGTGTGATTGACTCTGGGAAATCTTATAGTATTCAATGGTGTGCTTGGCTTTAAAATAAACAAGTCTAGCACCACTAGGGAAATCTAACTTGTGTTTTGTTGTTACCAACCTTCCATACATTAAGAGGACACATAAGATAGGAGGTGTGTGAATGTTTATCACATGCTTTAGCCATGCTCAAAAATAAAATAAAGGGAGCAACCCAAAGCAAGAAGCCCCTCAATCTATGTAATGGTATTGGAAGTAGGTACATGGGAGTTAATTCATTCCTAGTGTGTGGTTTCTATTTGCAGTGTTAGCAAATGGAATCCAAGGTGATTCGGTCACATTTTCATAACTAGCACTCAAATTCAATGAGACTTTTGTGAAACTTTGGTTTTACACCCACCTACTAACTAAGACAAAGTTTTGGAAATAGAAATGTAAACAATTCATGGCTTTTTTAAAAAATGGAGACAAAAGTAGTAACACACATGGAGATGCAACAAGAAAGGAGATGTAGTAAGAAGAGATATGGAGAAGAACAACACTAAAAGTATAAGAAGTACAACACTCAAAGAAAGAAGAGATAGAGAGAAGCACAACACTCAAATTAGATTGATAAGAATGCTTGAAGTATAAGTGAAGTGACATGATAAGGTCACCTACATTTACTCATAAGAGTGAAGTCACAACACTCAAAGTATAAGAAGAACAACACTCAAACCAAAGCGAGATAGAGAGAAGAATAACACTCAAAGTAGATTGATAAGAATAACACTCAAAGTAGATTGATAAGAATTATGGAAGTATAAGTGAAAAGACATGATAAGTTCACTTACACACACTCTCATAAGTGCGTGTACATGCATGGGGGGGAAAAACCTCGTAAAGAGTGAAAAGCTACTCCGACCATTTTTAGCCTATATCCACACATCACTACGATATAAATGTCTATAAATGACCCTTGTAGTGATGATGTGAACATCTACATGGATCATGTGGTAATGAATACCTAAATGGAAATAAGCCCAAAGCTTTGTGACCCAAAGCTCAAAACTTCTCTTATGAGAGAGCCTTTGTGAACATATTTGTTGCCACATTGTTGTGTGTAGAGACATAAGAGAGAGGTAGGTTATTAGGAAGCAAAGAACTAGCTCCTGACCATGTGGATGACCTAACTGTCAAAGACTGGAGAACGATTGGCCCACACCCAGGCCAATCCATCAACTGACCACCAGAGCTGAGTGCCCAATGCATGCGCTAGGCTGACAGGGTATAGAAGGATTTGGTTCTACGAGATAATTGTTTTGATTATTTATCATAGCACCCACCCATTGGCAAGGGCCCCACTCTAGTCATAGAGTGGGCCCCTTCGGCCCCTTTGATTTGGCGGTCAATTGCCCATCAAGATTCCTCCCCTGGATGTCAGTGCTCATTGAGGCCTCAGTGAGCGTCTCCTATCAGCCTTCCTCTCTGATGGATCTATCACAGGAGCGCCCCTCCCTGCCCCCCTAACCCCTTGCCTCCTCCATCCTCTCCCCTGACTCTTACCACACGAGTTCCATCTACCCCATCCTCCCAATTAGAGCCCGCCCTCCCTCCATCGCTCCTCCAGAGCACTCTCGTCGATCCCTAATAGTGCATGACCCGGAGAGGAGGTAGCAAGGCGAGTTCCATTTTCCTCTTGATTCACTATTTCTTTGAGCCCAATTGAGATGACCATCGGTGCTTTCTCATTGAGGGCCCTCCCTCTAGTGTCCCCCAAGATCTTGTGGCTACCTGTGGATTATAGTTTCTTTCAATGTCTTTTGGGGGAAGGACATATATATTTGAGGAGACAATATCCCCTATTGGTATATGTGTTGTTTTTCACCACTCTAGACCCTCTACGCTAGACAATGACGCGATGATCTTCTCTTTCTTTTTGAGTACAGTCACCGCCACCACAGAGGGATGGAGTAGGACACAAAGTTGGCTGCCACCATCAAGGGATAGGTAGTTGAGCTCTCCCATCATCTTCATGATCTTCGCATTATCAACGTACTAATCCATTTATGGGGCCATTGGCTAGGATGATGCTTCTCAGGCCATAGAGACTAGGACCTCTAGCCTGGAGGTGATGCATTTTGTGTTCATGCATATTTCAGTTGTTGCAGTACCTATCACCCCTTCTTATAGGTACCTCCATTGTGATCGATGGAGTTTGGAGTATGCATACTCTCGCGCTTGGAAAGAGTGGCGTCACATGGCGGACAAGATCTGCGCCCACTTGGTGAGCCTTTATCCTATAATGGATTGTGATTATTCCCCGTCTAAACCCTCAGCCAAGAATCTTTGAGTGGAGGTCAGTTCTGCTAGTTCCACCTTACATAGAGATTGATATGCAGAATTCCTTTCGAATATACACTTGATCTAATGCCCAATCATGCACCAATTTGGCTTCCCTCATTAAGGGTCTGCCAAGATAATTTAATATGAATCTGGATGGAGCAGAGAGTCCATTACAACAAATGTATGAGGCAGCGGATGAAAAGACCTTAACCCTAATGTTTTTCAACAGTCACATTGGTCTTGAGAGGATGTTCCATCTCCCATCCTGACGATTAGATATGCTCTTTCTAATTTTGGTTTTCCCTAATTTTACCAACATCGTTTGTTGGTAATAATTCTCACACCCACACCTGCATCCAGGATAGCGAGTTCTTGGTTCCTGTTATGGTGGATTGGAATTGTGGCATTCCTATCATCACTCACATAATAACGACCCAATTGGTTGACTTGTATTTTGACAAATTTGGGTGTTCCTTCTTCCTCATGCACTAGGTTTTTCTTTACCAAAGGTGATTGGCTCTCCTCTATAGTGGATATTGGGTTCAATCTTCCTTCAACCTAGTCCTTAACATCTGCCCCACAATGCTCGTGTATTGCATAGAAATGATCCCAACAGCATTTTGATATAGCTTTGGAGACTCGAGAGCAGTATGGCTGTGAGACTGCCTATGTCTCTAGCTTCTCTGGTAAGTGAGGGACACTTACACGTGTTTGTCACGTTTTCAATCTTAGGGAATGAATGGATTGACAAATCTTGATCTGCTTCCTCAAACATTCTTGCCTCCCTTGAACTCTTCTAGAATTGGAGTAGGCACGTCCAATTTCCTCTTCTTTAACAACTCATTTCTTGGATACATTGTATCCCTAGCTTGGTTAGCCCTCAATTTATCTTTGTGATTGCATTAACACTCTTGAACTAGGGCCTTAGCTTCTTCAAGCTTTCTTTGTTCTTCTTTGGCATTTGGATATTCTCCAATCCCCTTAGGGGTTACTAGCCTCTCCCTTGCAAATTCTTGGGCATGCCCTTCCTGTTTCGGCACTTGGTCACCTTCTTCCTTTGATTGGGTGGATCTTGTGTGTCAATGGTATCTTCTTCGTATCCATCTTGAATTATGACCATGGTATCATCCTTGCCCACTTTTTTCACTCTTCTCCTTCTCAAAGTCTTAGAGGTTGTAACACCTCCGAGGTTTTTCCATTTGTCCACTTGTTTCGCTTGCCTCGTGTTAGGACATTCAGTGGCATGATATTTCGAGGCTGCATACTTATAGTCCTAATAGTGGCATAGTTAAAAGTAGAAGCCAAACAACTGGTGCGATAACTCCCTCTCAAGCACCTCATTTTTTTCTCCTTATAGCTATGACATGGCCTTGTATCTAGCTCCTCCTGATCAACACCACACTTAACACATGAAAGTGAAGGCATGACGTTGGTATGTGCTGGCTGGGTTTGGCCAGCATTTAACCGCATTTTCTATAGGAAACTCCACTACTCGATGAGATCCATTACAATGAAAACACTGTATGGGTCCCCTTCTCATAGAACTGAGTTTATGTCTTTTCCTTTCCATTATACTGTGGTTTGAAACACTCGTATTGGCATGTTGTTATATAAGACATAATACTCTCGTGTGATCTCCCTCGGCTCCTCATAGTAGTTGTTATTGACTTATACCTTGTGCATGATTTCTTCCTCATCCAAGGGTTCCTCAATTAACACCTGGTTGATTTTGGTATGTGGTGGTAAAACAGGTGGTAGCAAATACGACATGTCTCGAATTCAGAACATCCCTCTTGATAGCTAGGACATATTTGGCTATGTTGTAGTCACATTGGTTTGCATTGGTGGTGTTGGTAAGGCTAGCGGCACTCTGGGTGTGCTGGCAGTTGTGCTAAGGGTTGGGCCCTCAAATATCTGCACACATGGCAATGTCATGGTTCCCCAATCTCTGAAAGTGAGCATAATGGAGTAATTGCTTTGGTCTTAAGTGAGGGAATTCAGTGCTCGTGTGATTTTGTCTGCAAATTAAGCACCAAATCAATTCTCTCTGGGGTAGAGATGAGCATTCCTTGATGATGAACTCTCCCATCCCTGACCTTTAATTTATCCAAGATGGCATTACTGTGAGTTCTTCCACTATCATATTGCCAACTTGCCTGCTCTTGGTTCCTGTGTCTCTTGATGACTGGAGATTCACAATGTTGCCACTACTGAAGCTCCCTTGGCATCTTCTAGTTGCAGCAACTCAAGCATATTGTCCTCATATTCAATTGCCATCTTACAACAAGTATCTAGAGAAGCCGATCGGGCTAACACTAGATAATCATGCATCTTATGATCTTGGACTCCTCTCCGAAAGCAATACAATCAATGATCTCATCAATTAGCCTTTCTCTTCTCAACTTGCATCTTGAATTCAAGTTCTTGAGCCGAGAAACATAATCCCGTATGGACTCATTTTCCTTTTGCTCGATATTGTAGAGCTGAGCCCCACAGGACTCCATCTGTCTCACCACTTCGAGAAAAGTTCAGTATGAACATATTCTTAAGCCAAGTGAAGTTTACTTTATCCCTCGGCTTTAAGGTTTGATATCATTGGTGAGCCTTCCCTTCTAAGGTCAGAGACAAAGCCTGTATCATGGTTACCTCACCCACAAGTTTCATAGGTAGACTCAAAGACCTCTATATGTTGAATCAGGTCCCCATCTCTTGAGAATTTTTGCACAAGCTTTGAAATGATATGTGGCTTCATCTAGGATGGTCTAGATTCCAAGGTAGTGCCTAGTTCCCTAACCATACCTCAGCCCATTTTCGTAGCCATATTCAGCAAATCCGCCCTTGTGAGACTGGGCTTGGATCCTTAGCCTTCTTCAAATCCGTTTCCATTTCCTCCAATGTTAGAAAGAAGACTTTACCTCTCCTAGCGGCGCTTTCCTTATCCCTTTTAACCGTGGGGGTCATCCCACTAATCTTCACTATGTTAGCATTCCTGGGGCAGCCAGAAGGTTGGGTTGGTAAATCTGATCTTAGACTGTGTCCCGTGCTTGTTAATAGGCATGTACGCGCCGCAGATTGCACTTCATCTTCCATGTCGTGCTGGAGACCATAAAATTCCTTGGCCATATTAAATATTTTGCTGGATCTCACAGGGGAAGAGGATTTTTCTTCCTCTCTAGAGCAAAATAATCTTAGCCCTGCTTCCATGGATTCTTTGCTACTTGTTCCTGTGGTGTTTCCTCCAAGCTGAAACACTTAATTGAGTGCTCACAGAGCGACCTGAGCCAACACTTTTTAGGTAGGAAGAACCTGGGTGATTTGATGCATTGTCGTGGGGGGGTAAGGTCATCTCCAATTAGCTTCTTGAAACTCAAGTGCATGAGAATGTGTTTCAACAGGCTAAATCACTACTCCAACCGTTTCACTTGGTTTTCTGTTGAACTGTCTTTTCTGGTCTTGAAATAGCAGATCTCCATGAAATAGAAGATCTCCGTGAAATAGCAGACAATGGTTCACATCATGAAGTAGCAGACTATAGTTCACATCGTGAATTGTGTTTCACGCCACGAAAACCTGTGTTTTACATTTTGAATTTTCATCCGAAAATTACCTTAATTTGAGGCCGATAGACTCCAATGGTGTAATTAGGGTACTCTCTTACGCTGGTCTGACATCCCTTAATCTGTGAACTAGTAGTCTGTGAAATGTTATTTTGTGAACCGCTAATCCATGAACTAGCAGCAAACTGATAGTTCACGTCATGAAGTAGCAGGTTATGGTTCATGTCGTGAAATAGACTATGCTTCACGCCATCAAACAGAGTATTGTTAACGTCAAGTGTTTCGCTACTATTTCATGAGATAAATTTTTTCTATTTCGTTGTGTCATATATGTCAGGACAAGACACCCTTATATTAGTAAGGTAATCTCAAGATTCCTGGCGTTGATTATGGAAAGTGTTTCATGCCATGAAGTAGCAGATTGTAGTTCACGTTGTAAGTTGTTTCCTGCTCTTTTATGTGTTTATAGCTACGTCAACAAAATGATGGTCAGAGAGTGATTTTCCTATCTAAATGATCCACACATGTTTTGCCTAGGATTAGGAATGCAATACAAGTCATGAACACAACCGATGGCTCCTTGTTTTTTTAGTTTTGTGATTTTTAGAAAAAACAATGCAATACGTGTCACCAATTCCTAGCTCACTCTTTAGAAATGGGTGATGAAAAACAACAAAATTGAAAGTAAAACTAAGTGTAACTTTCCTCTAGGTACTGCCAGGCACTCACCCACACTTCCAATACACGATTTTCCACAACTACTATAATTCCTTCTCTACAACTCAAAACTTATCTACACAATTTCTTCATAATTCACCTTCCAAATGTAAAGGCAATAGTGAATCTTGCATAGTGGGAGCTGGAGCTCTAAGAGGATGAAAGAAACAATGGTGTTTCCTAAGTAGTGGTGTCGAAAATGTTATGGGCTGCCGCACCTCCCAAGAGTGATCTCTACCCATTCAAAATTAGAAGACGAAATAGAAAACAACTATCCTTGGGTACTTACCAATGCTTTGAACTCACGTCCCTTGAGGCTCCCCAAGCTCGCTTTTGGAAGCTCCACTCCAATCTCCCCAAGCTCCACTCCAATCTCCACCTCCACACTGTCCACTGCAGAGTCGCTCTTACCATAGTACAAGGCAATCTACCTCTCACTCTCCTGCACACATGCAAAGAAGAGGGACATGCACTTCAATACTCTCTCTCTCTCTCTCTCTCTCTCTCTCATAAGACAAAGTAAGAGCTCTCATAGCATAAAGGGGGTTTGTGTTGTTTCATTTATGAGAAATCGCCTTTTATACATTTGGCCTTTATTCACACGTGGGCGCCCAAAATTTACTAACTAAGGCCTTGGGTGGCTAGTATCTCAAAATCTACAACTTTAATAGTGGCTTTACATAACACTTATTAATGGTCTTAATTGGAAGAGCATCTTTGTTAATCCAAAATGGGATTAACATGGTGTAGTCATGGGAGCCTTAGCTTCTCCATGAGATCGGATAGGAGGAGCACCGGTCCCAACCTCTCGAGTTTATATTTTAGCCTTTCAACCTCTAAGGCAAGAGAGGGATTGATTTCCCCTTATTCTTTCATGTGTGCTTTTTGTAGTACATGTAGCTCCTCCTTGAGGTCTTCAACTTGTTCTTTCCACTTTCCCACTTTGGTCGCATGAGCTTCCTTGAGCTCTTTAATCCTCCCTATCTTATCTATATTCGTGGCATATCAGGATGTCCTTGTTGATAACGTTCAGCATGTCTTTTGCTCATTCACCTAGGGGGTGCTTCTCTAGCATCTCTAAGCTATTGAGCACGTGTTTCTCGATCTTGTCAATGATTTACATTCAGTTCTGAATGTAGGGCCTCCCATATTTTGAGATCTCTTCATCTTGGTGTAAGAAAAAGAGAGAGAGGGTTATGTTGCTACCTTGGGAGCTTGAGTAAGGGTGGGTGGGAAAACGACAAGGCACGCGATGGGGATGGTGGATGGGCAGATCAAAATACAACACAACCACAACAGGGCAGGTGGTAGGGTGGTGGTCATCTGCTGCATTGTAGGCAAGGCAAAATAGGGCATACTGAGGATAGGGCAAGTGGTTGGGCTATGGCGGTGCATTATGAAAGGCATAGCTAGGATAAGATAGGAATGAACAAAGTAGAATAATGTAGGCGGTTGCAACAAGTAGGGCACGAGTGCACAATGTACAAGAGAGGGTGGGGTAGAGGCTCAGGCCATGCAGTTAGAGAGAGAGAGAGAGAGAGAGAGAGAGAGAGAGAGAGAGGCATCATTTTATAAAACCCCTTATTTTCTAACCCTTTATGTATGTGCATAAGAGGCTAATAAAAAGACATAGCCTTTGTGCATATCTTTGAGGGGCCATTTTGTAAAGACCCTGTACATTTTTAAACATCACATGCATTTAAGATGTATTTCTAAATCCCCTTATCTATAAATTTTAACAGCTTAGAGAGAGAGAGAGAGCGTTTAATGTCTTGGCCAAATCAAATGAGAGTCCCCCACAAGCTCACATGCACAAGTATACATAATATCTCTCTCTCTCTATATATATACATAGAGAGGGAGGGAGAGATTTTAATGTCTTGACCAAGTAAAATGAGAGTCCCCACAAGCTCACATGCCCAAGCATAAATTATATCTATATCTATATATATATATATATATAGATACATAGAGAGAAAGAGAGAGAGAGAGAGAGAGGCACCATGTTTAAAGGCACGAGTTGTAAGTAAAATAAAAAAAATTTAGTCTAACTTTTGTTGAGCTATTGACCCATTCATTAAGGGACAATGTCACATATACTTATAAGATAAATTTCTAACACCCTTCATGTTAGCCCAAATACCTAAGATGCTAACTAAAAAAATAACATAGCTATGCATGCATTTGAGAAGTCACTACTTTTAAAAACCCAATACATATAATAACATCACATGTAGACCTTTGAGGAGTCACTAATTAAAAACCCTATACATATAATAACATCACACATACATTCAATATATATTTCAAAATCTCTTATCTACGAATTTTAACAATTTAAATGCATCCGTTCTAAAAATTTAGATATGATTTTTACCCAAAAAATGCCCTTATGTATGTAAATGTTTGCACGTAAATCTAAAAAAAATTAAAACCTCTTCTCTTGAGCTTATGTGCTATCTTACATATTTTTAGGTAGATGTACTTTCAAGGTATATATAGACGTTGTAAAAAGTAGATCTAATGAAAGAACCCATTTTTTAGGCGCTTAAAGGATATAATACATATTTTCAAAAAACTTAAGTGACGAGAGAGAGAGAGAGAGAGAGAGAGAGAAAGAAAGAGTTTAATGTCATGGCCAAGTCAAATGAGAGCCCCCACAAGCTTGCATGCATACATACACACACATACACATAAAGAGAGAGATAGAGAGATACATACATACATATATAGATAGATAGATATATATATATATAGAGAGAGAGAGAGAGAGGTATTAACATCGGTAGAATGCAACAGGAGGGAATATATGACCAACGGTGGGACTTGAACTCGGGTGGATGAGAGAGAGGCACCATGTTTGAAAGGTCAAAACAAGTTGTAAGCATAACAAAATAAAAATTTGGCTAATTTTTGTTGAGCAATTGACCCATTCATCAAGGGACTGCGTCACATACTTATAAGTTAAATTTCTAACACCTTTTATGTAAGGCAAATATGTAAGAGGCTAATTAAAAAAAACATAACATATACATGCATGCCTTTGAGGAGTCACTACTTAAGAACTCTATACACATAGAAACATCACACATGCATTCAATACATATTTCAAAATCTCACATAATATACTTAACCCTATACATATAATAACATTACACATGCATTCAATACATATTTCAAAGTCTCTTATCTACAAATTTTAGCAATTTAAATGCATCCGTTCTAAAAATTTAGGTGTAATTTTGACCCAAAAAAGGACCCTTATGTATGGAAACTTTTAGTTAAATCTACAAAAATCGAGACCTCTTGTTTCTTTTTGGGGGGAACAATAGTTCTCTCTCTCTATATATATATATATATAATTCCAAAATCAAGACCTCCTCTATACATATTTCGAAATCTCTTATCTACAAATTTTAGCAATTTAAATGCAGCCATTCTAAGAATTTAGATGTATTGAGCTTATGTTCTATCTTACATATTTTGATGTAAATGTACTTTTAAGGTATTTATAAACTCTGCAAGTAGATCTAATAAAAGAACCCATTTTTTAGGCACTTAAAGGATATGATACATATTTAAAAAAATGAATAAATGACAAGCGAGAGATCTTCTAATATCAAACTAAGTCAATTGAACTTAGGTGTACAATGATGGAACTTGCTTTGATATTAGAAGGTCTCTCTCTATCTATCTATTTATATATATATATATACATATATATATATTTGTATATACACATATAGAGGGACTAGAGAGAGGCACCATGTGTAAAGGCTCCACGTGGGTTATTTCTGAGGCTGGCTTTTCTGAGCTGAGCTATCAAGGGGGAGCGCGTCACACGTTGGTACAATTCCATGCATCTTGGCCCTTCTTCTATTTATCCGAGATGGTGGACTTCCGTGCCATTGTCTTTGTAATACGCTCTCTAAGAAAACAAGGCAAATGTGCAAAAGATTGTATGTGGATTTTCAAGTAATGACAACACTCGTGGAGCACGAGAAAAAGTTCTACAACTGTGGCCGATGAGATTGAAGAATATGCACATGTCAATGCTGTTGTTTATATAGGTAAGGTCAAAAACCAAGATTCAATTATTAATATTTCTATCAAGATTGTGAATAATGTATTTCAAGTGTTGATTAACTCAAGAAGAACTCATAGTTTTCAATCACCCCATGTGGTAAAGTTCTATATATATATATATATATAATTCCAAAATCAAGACCTCGTCTATACATATTTCGAAATCTCTTATTTATAAATTTTAGCAATTTAAATGCATCCTTTCTAAGAATTTAGATGTATTGAGCTTATGTACTATCTTACATATTTTGAGGTAAATGTACTTTTATGGTATTTATAAACTCTGCAAGTAGATCTATTAAAAGAACCCATTTTTTAGGCACTTAAAGGATTCAATACATATTTAAAAAAATGAATAAATAACAAGAGAGAGACCTTCTAATATCAAACTAAGTCAATTGAACTTAGGTGTACAATGATGGAACTTGCTTTGATATTAGAAGGTCTCTCTCTATCTATATATATATATATATATATATATATATCAGGGATTTCACTGACGTAAACGAAAACATGTGAACATATTAATAACATATGTTAATAAAACAAAATATCTTGTGATCACATGTTATATTCACAAAGCTTTCACAAGGGCCTAAAAAAATTATCTTTGTCGGGCATAAAAATCTTCTTAGGTGGTCCACTGACCTGCTATTATGTGAAGATGGTAACATGAGAACATGTGAATAGCTTATTCCCATATGTAACCAAGCTTTTAAGGGGTTTCTAAATAGCAAGTGACCTGTTATTTTGTGAACGGTAATATGAGAACATGTGAATAACTTGTTCAGATGTATCACAAAAAATCTTGTGATCACGTGAATATTAAATCTTATATATTTATTTTTTGTATATACACATATAAAGGGACTAGGGAGGCGCCATGTGTAAAGGCATTTTTTGTATATACACATATAGAGGGACTAGAGAGAGGCGCCCTATATATTTATTTTTTGTATATACACATATAAAGGGCTAGAGAGAGGCGCCATGCGGAAAGGCATTTTTTGTATATACACATATAGAGGGACTAGAGAGAGGCGCCATGTGTAAAATAAATGCTCCACGTGGGTTATTTCCGAGGCTGGCTTTTCTGAGCTGAGCTATCACGTCACACGCTGGTACAGTTCCACGCATCTTGGCCTATTTATCGGAGATGGTGGACTTCCGTGCCATTGTGAGTACTTGCTAATACGCTCTCTAAGTACTTGAAGCCAATCATGAGTACTTGCTGCAACGCATGTGCCAACAAGCCTTCTTTTGGTTTTCCCTTAAATTAAAGCTATCTAATCTGATTCTTTGTCCATAATTATTAGACGCGTAGATCATTTAATTGTTAGGGTAACTTGTGTGTAAATATGTAAGCGGAATACAGCTGCTGATAAGCGTCTTTTCATTAGCAATGTTTCACGAGTAATGCAATGTTTCACGAGTAATGCAGCTTAATCCTCAGTTTTAAATCATCATTTTTAATTCAACAAATACATTTAAGTAACATTTGTATTTATGTTTGGCAGGTGAAAGTACAAATTACTGTAACCCTCAAAGTATTCATGTATTGTCAAGGGTGCCGCAAGGATGTTCTGAAGGCTCTTCGTCGAATGGAGGGTAGCAGTATTATCATTCTTCTTTTTCTCGCTTAATGATGCCTGAGTATCATCTCACGCTAAACTAACACAGTTGCTTGCAATTTTAATGATGCTAACCAATCACATAATTAATGTTTGATTGCAAAATCTGGTCATTTTATGCAGAGTGATTGTAAACTCTGGTCATTTTATGCAGAGGTACACGATTTTAGTGTGGAACTAGATCAACAAAAGGTGACAGTTACAGGCACATTTAATCCAGATTGTGTGGTTAAAAGGCTGGCTAAGAAGTCTGGGAGAAGGGTGGAGCTTTGGCCAGAACCGATGGCGGACAAAAAGCCAGAGGTAGAGCACAAAAAGCCAGAGGTAGAGCCCACTACCTGCATGGACTATCACTTCAGTGATGAGAACCCAGCTGCATGCAGTATCATGTAAGAAATATACACCATATCTAGTTTCATGATGTAATGTACACGGCGTTTGATGTAACACCATATCTAGGTTGATGATGAAATACATACACCTTGACATACATGGTCCTCCACCACTCACTCTACAAAAACAAAAGGAGAGTCTCTTCTATATTATGCACCCTAGTCCTCCACAAGTCCCAGCAATGAAATATGCCATACATTAATGACTCCACAATGCCATGAGATTTTCCTCCGTGACTATGTTTTTCTCACTTTGCCTTGTTTGCCTTTGGCAAATTTTGTAAGTTCTATGTGACCCAACATAGCATGCACAATAAATTCTAAGAAAACATAACAAGTGTCATGACTAATTTATTTTGTTGCCTTGATCATGAAATCAATGCAGGTAGGTTTGTCTACATGCGTATATACATTAGATGTACATAGATACACATGTAAGAGTGTGCATACATACATACATACATATATAAGAGTGTACATACATACATATATAAGAGTGTGCATACATACATACACATGTAAGAGTGTACGTGCATACATAAATGCGTATGTAACAGTTTCCAATCTAGTGGGAAATCGTGCAAGTTAAATCGTCAAAGATTCCCTCAAATATCTAAGATAATTTGCTAGTTTTAAAAGCCATTAGTAAAATATAAACGTCAGTTTTGAAAACAACTAAAATAATGTATTCTTAAATTTATCAATGAAAAAACCAAAAGCACCACTTTTTTTATGAGGTCCTTTTGGAACACCTTTACGATTGTAAACTCTTCATTTTCAAAGTATTCTAAATTCAAAACAACTTAGTATTACACGTAAAAGCGAGAAATGTACTATAAGTACAAGGTTAATGGACCCAATATTATGAAATTATTTTTTACAAAAAGAAGTGCCACATTTAGTAAGTTACTATGTATGAAATTTTAAACTTACCTTTTCATGCTAGAACTATAAATGCAAGTCTATAATGCCATCATTCCTATGATAATTTAGCAATAACTTGGAAGCTATATGATAGACAACACACCTTCCCCAACACATGCAAGACCTTAAACCCCCCCACCACTAACACATACACACACACATAGACACACATGTACACAAACTCACACACATAGACACACATACACACACACATAGACACATAGACACACATAGACACACATGTACACAAACTCACTTGACACACTTGTTCGCTCACTCCCTCAATTGTTTTCTCACTCATTCACTTGCTCACAACACCCTTTATGAGAATAACAAAGGACTTTGTCCAACCTCACAAGCGTAACCCGCTTCTATAAACATAGCATGGGCATGAAGTGAGCTTTTGATAGAGCTAACTTTCTTAATCATTCTCTCTATCTGTCTCTCTCTCTCTCTCTCTCAAAATATCCAAAATGATTTGCTAGTTGTAAAAACCATTACTTTAGTTTTGAAAATAACTAAAATTATGTATTCTTAAATTTGGCAACGAAAAAACCAAAAGCACCACTTTTTTTTTGAGATTCTTTTTGGAACAATTGTACAATTATAAACTCTTCAATTTGAAACTATTCAAAATTCAAAACAACTTACTATTACACGTAAAAGTGAGAAATGTACTGTAAGTACAAGGTTAATGGACCCAATATTATGAAATTATTTTTTACAAAAAGAAGTGCCACATTTAGTAAGTTACTATGTACGAAATTTTGAACTTAACTTTTCGTGCTAGAACTATAAATGCAAGCCTATAATGTCATCATTCCTATGATAATTTAGCAATAACTTGGAAGCTATATGATAGACAACACCCCTCCCCCAACACGTGCAAGACCTTAAACCCCCCCACCACTAACACATACACACACACATAGACACACATGTACACAAACTCATTTGACACACTTGTTCACTCACTTCCTCAATTGTTTTCTCACTCATTCACTTGCTCACAACACCCTTTATGAGAATAACAAAGGACTTTGTCCAACCTCACAAGCGTAACCCGCTTTCTATAAACATAGTATGGGCATGAAGTGAGCTTTTGATAGAGCTAACTTTCTTAATCATTCTCTCTATCTGTCTCTCCCTCCCTGTCTCTCTCTCTCTCTCTCTGAAAATATCTAAAATGATTTGCTAGTTGTAAAAACCATTTGCTTTAGTTTTGAAAATAACTAAAATTATGTATTCTTAAATTTGGCAATGAAAAAACCAAAAGCACCACTTTTTTTATGAGATACTTTTTGGAACAATTGTACAATTGTAAACTCTTCACTTTGAAACTATTCAAAATTCAAAACAACTTACTATTACATGTAAAAGTGAGAAATGGACTGTAAGTACAAGGTTAATGGACCCAATATTATGAATTTTTTTTTACAAAAAGAAGTGCCTCATTTAGTAAGTTACTATATATGAAATTGTAAACTTACCTTTTCATGCTAGAACTATAAATGCAAGTCTATAATGTCATCATTCCTATGATAATTTAGCAATAACTTGGAAGCTATATGATAGACAACACACCTCCCCCAACACATGCAAGACCTTAAACCCCCCCACCACTAACACATACACACACACACACACACACACACATGTACACAGAGTCACTTGACACACTTGTTCACTCACTTGTTCAATTGTTTGCATGAGCATGAAGTTAGCCTTTGAAAGAGCTAACTTTCTTAATCATTGTCTCTCTCTGTCTCTCCCTCTCTGTCTCTTTGTCTCTCTCTCTCTCTCAAATATCTAAAATGATCTGCTAGTTTTAAAAACCATTACCTTTAGTTTTGAAAACAACCAAAACTATGTATTTTTAATTTTGTCAATGAAAAAACCACAAGCACCACTTGTTTTGTGATATACTTTTTGGAACAACTGTATAATTGTAAACTCTTCACTTGGAAACTATTCAAAATTCAAAACAACTTACTAGTTCACGTAAAAGCGACAAATGTACTGTAAGTACAAGGTAAATGGACCGAATGTTATGAAATGATTTTTTCTAAAAGAAGTGCCACATTTAGTAAGTTACGATGGATGAAATTTTAAACTTACCTTTTCATGCTAGAACTATAAATGCAAGTCTATAAAGTCATCATTCCTATGATAATTTAGTAATAACTTGGAAGCTATATGATAGACAACACCCCCCCAACACATGCAAGACCTTAAACCACCCCACCACACACACACACACAAACACAAATACACACACACACACACACACACACACACACACAGATGTACACACACTCACTTGACACATTTGTTTGCTCACCCACTCAATTGTTTGCTCACTCATTCACTTGCTCACAACACCCTTTATGAGAATAACAAAGGACTTTGTCCAACCTCATAAGTGTAACCCGCTTTCTAAACATAGCATGGGCATGAAGTGAGCTTTTGATAGAGCTAACTTTCTTATTCTTTGTCTCTCCCTCTCTCCCTCTCTCTCTCTCTCTCACAACAATCTCCCCCAAACACATGCATGACCCCGATTACCCCTGTAAACACCCACACACACACACACACACACACACACATGTGCACGTGTATACGTATATACATAATTTATTTTGCTGCCTTGATCATGAAATCAATGTAGGTAGTTTTGTTTGCAAGCATATATACATAAGATGTACATCAATTCACATGTAAAAGTGTGCGTGCATACATACATACATATGTAGTGTAAGAGTGTGTGTATACATACATACATACATACATACATATGTAAGAGTGTGCATACATACATACAAATGTAAGAGTGGGCGTGCATAGTTTACTATATAGGGATTTTTTGCTAGTTTATTTGCTATATAGTAAGCAATTGCCTAGAATGAAGAACTAGGAAGTGCTCCACTTTTCCTAGATCCAGACTTTTACTAGATATGCTCATTTTTTCTAGTAAACTATCTAGCAAAATGTTTTTTTTTTTTGCTATATCGGAATGTGTTAAAAGTCCCTTGTGGGGAAAGGGTGGAGCTTTGGCCAGAACCGATGGTGGACAAGCTAGAGGTAGAGCCCACTCCCTGCATGGACTATCACTTCAGTGTTGAGAACCCAGCTGCATGCAGTATCATGTAAGAAGTATACACCATATCTAGTTTCATGTGATGAAATACACGGCCTTTGATGTAACACCATATCTAGGTTGATGATGTAATACATACACCTAGACATACATGCTCCTCCACCATATCTATCACTTCAGTGTGATGAGAACCTAGCTGCATGTAGTATCATGTAAGAAATATACACCATATCTAGTTTCATGTGATGAAATACACGGCCTTTGATGTAACACCATATCTAGGTTGATGATAAAATACAAACACCTGGACATACATGGTCCTCCACCACTCACTCTACAACCCAATTGTACAGTTGTAAACTCTTCACTTTGAAACTATTCCAAATTCAAAACAACTTACTATTACACGTAAAAGTGAGAAATGTACTGTAAGAACAAGGTTAATGGACCCAATATTATGAAATGAATTTTTACAAAAAGAAGTGCCACATTTAGTAAGTTACTATGTAAGAAATTTTAAACTTACCTTTTCACTAGAACTATAAATGCAAGTCGATAAAGTCATCATTCCTATGATAATTTAGCAATAACTTGGAAGCTATATGATAGAAAACACCCCCCCAACACATTGCAAGACCTTAAACCCCCCCACCATTAACACACACACACACACATACACAAACACACACACACACACACACACACACACATGTACACACACTCACTCGACACACTTGTTCACTGACCCACTCAATTGTTTTCTCACTAATTCACTTGCTCACAACACCCTTTATGAGAATAACAAAGGACTTTGTCCAACCTCATAAGTGTAACCCACTTTCTAAACATAGCATGGGCATGAAGTGAGCTTTTGATGGAGCTAACTGTCTTATTAATTCTCTCTCTCTCTCTATCTCTCCCTGTCTGTCTCTCTCTCTCTCTCACACACAACAATCCCCCCCAAACACACGCATGACCCCGATTACTCCCGTAACACCCACACACACACACAAATGTTCACACACACCGATTACTCCCGTAACACCCACACACACACACAAATGTTCACGTGTATATGTATATACGTAATTTATTTTGCTGCCTTGATCATGACATCAATCTAGATAGGTCTGTCTGCATGCATACATACATAAGATGTACATCGATACACATGTAAGAGTGTGCATGCATACATACATACATATGTAGTGTAAGAGTGTGCATGCATACATACATACATACATACGTAAGAGTGTGCATACATACATACACATATAAGAGTGGGCGTGCATACATAAATATGTATGTAACAGTTTCCAATCTAGTGGGAAATTGTTCAAGTTAAATCATCAAAGATTCCCTAAAATATCTAAAATAATTTGCTAGATTTAAAAGCCATTAGTAAAATATAGACTTCAGTTTTGAAAACAACTAAAATTATGTATTTTTAAATTTATCAATGAAAAAATAAAAATCACCACTTTTTTTATGAGATACTTTATGGAACAACAGTATGATTGTAAACTCTTCACTTACAAACTATTATAAATTCAA
The DNA here is from genome assembly GCF_041138505.1 of Cibotium barometz. NCBI lineage: Eukaryota > Viridiplantae > Streptophyta > Polypodiopsida > Cyatheales > Cibotiaceae > Cibotium > Cibotium barometz. Next base: position 37,599,459 of record NC_141096.1, read on the forward strand.
AACAATTTAGTATTACACGTAAAAGCAAGAAATGTACTATAAGTACAAGGTTAATGGATCCAATATTATGAAATGATTTTTTACAAAAAGAACTACCACATTTAGTAAGTTACTATGTATGAAATTTTAAACTTACCTTTTCATGCTAGAACTATAAATTCAAGTCTATAAAGTCATAATTCCTATGATAATTTAGTAATAACTTGGAAGCTATATGATAGACAACACCCCCCCAACACATGCAAGACCTTGAACCCCCCACCACACACACACACACATAACACACATGTACACACTCACTTGACACACTTGTTCTCAATTATTTGGTCACTCGTCACTTGCTCACAACACCCTTTATGAGAATAACAAAGGACATTTTCCAACCTAATAAGTGTACATAACCCACTTTCTAAACATAGCATGGCCATGAAGTGAGCTTTTTATAGAGCTAACTTTCTTAATCATTCGCTCTCTCTCTCTCTCTCTCTCTCTCTCTCTCTCTCTCTCTCTCTATGTGTTTAGCAAGAACTTGGACGCTATATGGTAGACAACAATCCCCCCAAACACACACATGACTCGGAGCACACCCGTAAACATCCACACATACACACACCACACATGTGCACATGTGTGCATAAATATGCACGATAATGCTTGCTCACTTGATCACTCACTCACTTGCTCACTTTATAAAAACAATTCAAGAACTTTGTTGAACCTTATCAATGTGATCCCCTTCCCAAAAAGGGCATGGGCATGAAGCTACCCTCTCCACGAAGCATTTGAAACATGTAATTTTCTTAGCCATTATCTCTCTCTCTCTCTCACACACACACACAGACACACACACACACACACACACATTTTGTTGTATGAGTAACTAACATTGGTTTGGGTAAATTAATCATTCCTTTTATGGTTCTTTCTTGCATTCATTACACAAACCACCTAATTGAATTATTAATTATATACTCCTTTGAACTAACATCTAATCCAAAGATGTTAGTCCAAGATAATGTATATATTTCTTTATTAAATTATTAATTATACCTTCCTTTTAACTAACATCTAACTCAAAGATGTTTCTATTATCTTAGCATTAATTTTTTAATCATTACATGTGGTAGGATGTGTAGAGATAGGCTAATAATGGGTCTTGGCACTTTTCACCCGAGCGTATGTACACACTCTTATGAGTGTGTGTATGTGACCTTATCATGTCACTTCACTTGTGTTTCAATTATTTTTATCGATCTACTTTGAGTGTTGTGCTTCTCTCTCTCTCCCTGCTTCCTATATCTATATGTGTGTTACTTTCTTTGTCTCCACTTCAACAGTGATGTATGTGGTCCTATGAGGACACCAACGATTAGGGGATGTCTCTACTTTGTGACTTTTATTGATGGCTACTCCAAGAACACCTAGGCGTATCTATTAAAAGAAAGGTTTTTACATGCTTTACACACTTTGTGATTTTATTGATGACTACTCCAAACACACCTAGGTGGTGTATCCATTGAAAGAAAAGCTAGAAGTTTTTACATGATTTAGGGACTTTGTTTAAATGAATAATGTCTGAAAATGTGTCTATATGTAGAGTTGTCACCCTTCATACAAATCGAGAGGGGGTGTATATGTCAAAAGATTCTCATGTATATATGGCTGAAAGAGGCATAAAACATTAATGCAACATGGTGCCTTACACACCTTAGCAAAATGATGTGGCTGAAAGGAACAACATATCTCTCAGGAGATAGCATCATGTTACATGGTTAAAGGTTAGGAAATTATGTTGAACGCAATTATGTGTGCCACTTATCTACTAAAGAGATGCCTCACCAAGGCCTGTTTTAAATGTCAAGATGCCCTTTATGGCTCATTTATGTGTTTTTATTTGTCTTACTTATGCTCTTGAACCTAATAAACAATCCAATAAGTTAGATGATAAGGCCATAAAGTGCATTTTTACGGGAAACAGATCAAAAAGCAAAGGGTATAGGCTCTACCATCTGGCCACAAGGTAAATTTTGCTGAGTAAAGATGTTATCTTTATTGAGAACTTAATTCAATCCATGATCTTATACAAATAATAACAAAATGTATACTCATAAAATATCTGTGTATACTCCTACCTTTGTACAATGTCAGGCAGTCATATGTGGAGCAAACGAATGCTCAACAAGGTGTTGCAAATAAGCCCATACAAGCAGAAAATTAGCTCACATTTAAGCCCTCACAAATAATCCCATACTAGCTGAAAATTAGCTCACATCTAACCCTGCAAATCAACTTATTGTGATGAGGCAATTAAGGATGATCCATACAGGCATCCAAGAGTATGCCAAAATGGTTATTGGTAGAAACCGTTTGTGCGATAGCAAATTAGTTACTCCTTTACTACCTAGCAGGATACATGCAAGTTCTCATCATGCATCTTATCTTTTTGTGGATCATGCTCTAATTTCTAGTATAGGAAATGAAGAGGAACCTATTTCCTTTGAGTATGTAGGATAAGAAAAGCTTTATATAGCCATAAGTAGGCTCCCAAAGCATGGTATGAGAAGATAAATGTATACTTAGTTGTAAATGGTTTTTGCAACAATCTAATTCAGAGTATTGTGAGTACCCTCTGTGTAAAGAGGAGTAAAGATTAATTTTTTGTCATCATTTTATACGTTGATGACATGCTACTCATAGGCCCTAATAAGGAGAAGATTTCAACTCCTCCAAGGTTGAATTACATGTATGATTTGAGATGACAGATTTGGGCTCATTACATTTTTATTTGGGTATATAGCTTATGTAGCATGATGATGGTGTTATAGTGTTAAAATCAAAGTACATACATAGATTTCTTATAGAGTTTGGTCTTTAAAACAATAAGCTTGTTGCTACACCAATAGAGATAGGTGCTAGGCTTAGTCTATCTAGATATAGGTAAACCATTTGATGCGTCACTATATCAGTAGAGTGTCGGATGCTTCATTTATCCATGTGATACGGGGTTAAACATTCAGTTTGGGATCTCCTAGTTGATCAAGTTTATGTATAGTCTTGGAAGGAAGCATTATCAGGTTGTCAAGTGAGTGTTTTAATACTTATGGGGCACTCAACCCCTTGGCCAAATCTATGCTAAGGGAGTGATATTTAGTTGCATGATTTCAATGACTTGTATTCATTTTGATGCTAATGACACATGAGTGTCGATTGGTGTCATTTTACTTTCATCTTGGTGATTCATGTATATCATGGATCATCAAAGGGAACAACCACTTTGAGTTTTGAAGCTGAGTACAAGGAAACTTTTATAATAACTGTGGATTATATTTGGCTAAGAAACCTTTTGGTAGATCTTGGTGTTAGAAAACATCCATCCACCTCCATTTTCACGAACAACGATAGAGTGCATGAACTTTTTTACAAGGATCCTAGTGTTTTATGCTCCTAAAAAGCACATTGAGACACATGTCCATTGGAGACGCTCATTTCAAGGAAGATTAGCTTAGTTTATGTCTCTACACACAACAATGTGGAAACATATATTTTCACAACCTCTCTCTCATAAGAGGTCTGGAGCTTTTTACAAAGCTTTAGACTTATTTCCATTTAGGTATTGATCAACTGCATGATCTGTATACATGTTAACATCATCACTACAAGGGTGATTTGTAGACATTTATATTGTATTGATGTGTGGATGTAGGCTAAAAATGGGCTAGGGTAGTTTTTCCCTCTTTATGAGGTTTTTTCCCCAGCATGTGTACACACTCTTATGAGTGTGTACATACACAATTTTTAATTTCCAAGAGAGTAAACAATAAGAAAAGTTTAATCAATCTATTTGTTAAACATTCTAGGATAAAGAAAGGCTGAAATGTAAAGAAGAGAAGGGGATGGTCTTTTCATCAAGGCATAGCATCAAAATTTACTTTAATCAACTATAAAAAAACAAGAAAATCAGAAAACCATAGATTTGAAATTAAAGGTAAGAAGAATTTAGCTTACATGGAGTTTGTAAGCTTTCCTTTGGCTTGAGGGATTGAGGGTTCTACTCTTGTTTGGATCAAGAGTGGCCACCAATTACTTTGGAGAGGATTAAGCCAAAAACAACTGAATTATCAAGAAAATTCAATGTAATTGGCTATGGGTAGGAGTAGAGTAACAATGGGTAGGAGTAGAGTAATAATGCATAAACACGATTAACCTTTTACAAAAGGGAGGTTTGTATTTCTACGAAAAAGTAAGCCTCTAACCAAGAAACTTGTTTATAGCGTCTCACAGGCAAGGGTTGGGCTTCTTCAGCTGCTTGCGAAACAGATGCTTTGGAGGTAGAAGTAGCAATTGGTTGTGGGTCCTCAGGGATCTTTGCCCACTGTCTAACACTATGATCCAACTTTGCAAACACCAAGAGATTGGAGTGCATGTCATCACGGTCTTGAGCCCTCTCAACTAGACATATTACCTCTCTTTTTGCCTTAAGTGCTTCGTTTGACACAAAGCCATTACTATATGCATCAATCATCATAAGATCTCGCATACATAGACTCTATGGCCTTTTTTAGTTGTAAAAAGACTATGGGGTCCATACTCTTTACTTTATCATACTCCAATGGTAACATAGTTGCATCTAAGATGGGACCCTCAGCGCCAACTGTTATGGCTCATCCTAACCCTTCTCGAAACCCATCCAAAAAGAGATTACCTGGTGAATCGCAATTGTCATGAGGATGTTTCCAATGGCCGAGCTCATAACCCTTGAGGTCTCCAAGCTCTACAACTCCTTGAGAAGCAATTCGACCGTGTCTCCCACGAGCGTTGTCACACCGCCGCGTTGCACTACTGGTCCTTGTCCCTCCTCTCCCCTCACTTCACTCACACAATCTCAATAGCATGCAACAGAGAGAGAGATTAGCAAGAGCAACAAAGACTCAATCAATGGGAGAGTATCTTGTATTATGAGAGAAATTCACTTATATACATGGCCATAAGTGTTCACACTCACTTAAACTATGGCCGGCCGGGCACTTTACAAGGACTACTCTCACTTAGGACTTCATCCTAACTTGCTACCACATGCTCTTGAAGCGGGAATCACCATAAATACTCCGTCACACCATTATGGGTGCCCGTCCAAGTTGTAGCTTTGGACACTATTGCTTTATATCTTGAATGTATGACCTTTTGGTGTATCTAACATGACCCCTTGATGTAAGATAATGGTAGTAGCTCTTGTTAATCCTAAAACTAGATTAATATTCTCCCCTTCCTAATGACGATTGCGTCTGAGTGATCACGTTGAAGACCTTTGTGTGGGGAGAATGAACAAGCTTTGTCGATGGCTTTAATGTTGATTGACGTTCAATGGTCTTGTTCCTCCAGAAGGAATAAGAAAAGCTAGTTAATGAATAAAGAGGTTAGTGGTGTATTGGGATTTCCTAACGTGGGGGTTTGTGAATGGTTGCATTTTTATATTTTGTGAGCTTTTTTTTGGCTCACTTTGTTTTTTTTTGTAATCATCGGCAAGGGTACATGTGATTTTTGTTAGTGGGGACACTAAGAGATGTTAATAATGGGAGAGAAGAGAGAGAAGAATCGGGAGGAACTTAGACTTAATCATCAAAATGAGATGGTGATTCTCAGTTTCTCATTTTATTCATTGAAGCGACATTCATCATTTGAAGTAATTGGCTTGTGATGCTGTCCCTTTGTGTGGTAGGATTCTTGTCAAATTTTGTTTAGTAGGACCTGATTCTTTCTTCTTATGCCCATGTGCTTTGTACATTTTTATGTATATTTAAGTGCTCTTAAAAGCAGATTTACATGAAGTACAAGAATTGAGTCATATAGACTCTTATTGAACTGCTCTGTGTTGAAGTAGCCACTTGTTGGTGAGGATTGAAAGAATTGCGTCGATTTGCCAAGCTAATATAAAGATCTTCACTAGGGATTGAAAATCATTGAGTTGTGAAGATTGTGGCATCGTTTGGAGAGGTTTGTAATTTGAAGGAAAATTCTAGGCGATGGGTTGTATACCATTGACCAAGCTTTCACCCACCATGGCCCCCCAATCTCTAGAGATATACCTGGAAGTTGTCGAATGGTGAGGCTTTGGTGTAAATATTCTCCAATGCATGAGTATGGATATGTACTCATGGAGTTGCTACTACATTAATTTAGCCAAAATAATAGTAAGCAATAAGCTTAACAAATATATAGTGGCTATTGTGTGATATGTCTTAATCCATGAGATAAGGCTTAAATGTGAAAGTGCAAGTCCTTAAGCCTTGATACGGAACTCCTTTATTTGTAATTTTGTGAGATGGAATTCCATGAATTTGTAGATTTTGACCCTCTTTTTTTTCTTTTTTTTTTGATGGGTCATCTAGGTCATGATTTGCAAGTAACAGCTTCTTATGTGCTCTTTTCTCACTACCAAAGGGGTGGCAAGAGCATTGCTATTTTGTTCTTGATGTGCTCCTAAGTCTCCACATTTGATCTTGAACTTGTTGCTAAATAGTAGGGAAGACTGCTGATTTTTTGCTTGAATAGACAAGCTTTTATGTTTGTGCGTTGAATGCACGAGAGTGGTGGAGGGATTTTCTTGCTTTTGCTTGGGATTCATTCTTGTCAAACTATAGGTGAAGTTGTTGGGGTTGAAGTCGGTGTGGTGAGGTTTTCTTCACATTGTTTGATTTTGGCAACCATATGATGGAATTGCCATCATAGTGTCCTTGTGTTGAAGTACATGCACAGGCACCCATCTTTGATGAACGCTGTAATTTAGTTGCTAATGTGCAACCATATGATGGAATTGCCATCATAGTGTCCTTGTGTTGAAGTACATACACAGGCACCCATCTTTGATGAACACTGTAATTTAGTTGCTGATGCACTTGGTGTTGAGGCTTCCTTCTTTGTGCAGGCTTAAGGGACTTTGTGATGTGCTTGGGGACCCAAGTTTTGGTATTTCTTTGGTAGTACCCTTATGCTTTTGCAGCAGTGTTTATGGTACCCACACTTGCTACATTGGTGGAGTTCTTTGAGGAACTCGTATAGGCTTTTGTGGATGCTATTGTGGATTACTTTTCTTCTTCCTTGGCTTTTGAGTGCTACGTTGAGAAAGAGGTTTTGGCTATCGAGGTACCCAAATTTGATTGGCACATTTATAGTAGCCTTGAGCTACAAGTAGCTGCTTTTCCACCCACATTTTGATACTATTAAGATATCGTGATTGTGGGAATCTTGGTGGAGTTTTCTTTTGGGTTGGTGTGGATGGTTTGGGCCCCTCCTTGACTTGGGTTGGCGTTGAGGCTGTAGGTTTGAGACTTTCACTGGCATTGTTGATGATGAGGTTAGAGTCTTGTGGAGTGGCTATCAATGACAAAGCCTTTGAGCATGTGGTTGTCTCCTTTGGTGAGGTTTGTTGATGAAGATGTATAGGAGCCGGGGCCTTTCCTTAGAGTTTCCTATTAGAGTTAGATTGTTAGGCTTTGGGAACTTCTTCATGAATAGTTGCTGATTGCCAGGTTTTGAACTTTGTAGGTGAGGATGGGGTTGAAGGAGTAGAGGCTTTATCGGTGTTGGTTGTGTTGATGCAGATGATAGGTCATTTTGTAGAGGGAATTTTGTGGAAAAGGCTTGTATCCTTTTGCGTTCAACATCATAGATATCCATTAAAGTTGGATCCTCTTCCTGGCAGTATGGTATTGACAACTCTTTGTCTTTGACCATCATGATGACTCTATTGCTAGCAAAGCATAGTGGTGCTTGGGCAGTAACAGTCCATTTATGCCCCAAGATTAAATCTTCTTCCAACACATACTCAACCACAAAAAAACTTGCAAGTGAGGGGGCTAGTTTCAATATACATTGTATGTTCAAAGTACCCCAGTTATGACTTGCTTGAGGGCTAATCAATGCACATTTTCCTGTAGGGAAATCCAACCATACCATGATAGAATCTTCCAAAGGAACCATGGGTGTTTTGGTTATTGTTTTAGCTTCAGATCTTGTATCTATTTCATATTCCCATTCACTTTCATCCTCTGTTTAGGTCTCAGCTTTTTCAAGAGTACCCATTGCATACAATGGCACACTTGGCCCTCTGATAATTCTTAGTGAGGGCTTTTTAGAAACTTGCAAATCTCGACAGTCCTGTTTTATGTAGTTTGTTATGTCCTTGTATAACTCAGGTTGAGCCATTAAAGGTGTAAGTGTTGATATGATGCTGCATGAGAGAAGAGCATTCCTCCGAATGAGGTTTTGAGAGATTGTTTTAATCTTGTAAGGGAATTATCAAATTTCTCACGTGCTTTCTCAAGCCTATAGTTTGTGTACAGCACATGGAATACAAGATCCCAGTTGGTTGGTCTCAAGATTGGTGCACTAGCCAGTGCATTCTTCAATTATCTTATGCCTCTTAGCATTCCTTAGTCCATTCAAAGACAATGAGTAGTCTATATAATGGCCTGGAAATTTCAACATAGAATATGATGAAGCATCGATAATACCCAACATGGCCCATAAACCGTTGTACACATTTGTAGTTGGTTGGTGGGAGTAATTCCAAAATCAATTTTACTTTGCTCTCACTAGTGGAAATACGATTCTTAGACACAAAGTTCCCTAAGCTTACATCGTGCTTGACCTAGAATTGATACTTCAAAGGGTTTAAGGATATACGATATAATCGACATCTCTCAAACACCTTTCTTAAGCAAGCCAATTGTTTAGTCGTCGTGTGTCATGAGTGTGCACACAAATTATCAATGAATACTGTGAGGTGAAAAAAAGAAGAAAAGACCACGCCTCTATAGCCCTTCATCTCCCAAACTTGGAAACACACACACAAACGGGGGCACCACCAGCCAGCTGGAACACTTCTCTCAGTTCACCACACCACCCACACCAGAGAGACAGCACAAAACAGGGGCACCATAAACCAAGTAAACACCCAACAATATATTTCCAATCACAACACTTCATACAAGCTTCTCCCGACACAGAAGCCTTACTCACACAACTTACAAACACTCAGGCCTGGATTTACTGCCAAGGAAATTCCACCACGGCCACACCACCTCAGGAATTACAACCTTGCGTCTGACGACTAAGCCTTCGCAACCACACACACATCAACACTCTGACCTGTCACACTGCTGAGGATACACCACATCCTCAATCATCACCAACCTCTCGCCTGCCTGCTGTACCAATCACACCAGAAAGAACCCGGCCACTCTCACTCTTCAGAGGGTGCCCCACCAGCTAACCCTCAACTCCTCTGCGACCCATCACTTCTGTGTGTGTCGTCAGCAGCAGCTACCCAAATACCTCTCTCTCTCTCTCTCTCTGTGCTGATCCTCTGCCACATGCATCTTATCTGCAGTGCTACTGGCCCCACCAGCCTCTACACAATCCTCTGTCCGGCCACGCGTGCGCTCTTCACTGTTCCCTCTTTGCCACCCTGTTCAGCACCTACTTGTGCTTCCACATCCAGCTTCACCTAGCCCAAGCCACTTCAAAGGCTGCCTCCTTTAATCCCTTCTCTTTGACGTGCTATCAGCCCCACCAGCCTCTGCAGCACGACCTTTATACGACCAAAACCCTTCATCAGCACCCCTCTATATCTGCCTCTCCTTTTCTCTGGTACCACCAAGACGACCCCTCTCACCTGCACTTGAGAGGTGGCTCCCTCTGGTCTCTCACCACGCCTCTGCTCTCCTACATGTCTCTGGCAGCTCACTTTAGCTCCAAAAGCAGCCTCTCTCAAAACCCGTCGACGTTGCCACACCTGCAGCCTGCATCCCTTTACGTCGCTGCCGTTGGTGTGCTATTAAACCGACTCACCTCCTGTCCTCGCACCAGCAGCTCCTAGGCGGCCTCCACACATCATCACCACCCTTCGCCGGCTAGTCACTTTGATGCCAGCACCCGCCGGTGCTTCCACAGCCGGCTTCACCTGCAACTGCACCCAAGCGGTTCTTTCCCTCATATGTTGGGCAGCCATACGACCACCCCAAGAACCCGCTCATGCTTCTCACATCAGCTCCTCTGGTGGACCCTTTGCGCCTTCAACCACGCTGCTAACCCCAGGGTGACCTCCTCTCCGTCGTGTGTGCCTGCGGCTACGCCAGAGTTGCTCTGTGCCAGCCTCCCTCCGTTTTTGAGGCCGTCAAACTAACCAAAAAGGCATCCTTCTCCTCTTCTACTCGGTGCACCACAGCCCATGCTTCTCACATCTTCGTAACTTTCCACAGAGACCCGCTGGCAGCAGCGCTGGCATCAAAGCAAAGTTCCACGTGGTCATGCTTTTTAGTGGCCACGTTGTTATCATCATTTTTAATTTCTTCTAAGGCCTAGAAGATGGCCATCATCACTTCCTTTTCACACCAAAGCTCAAGGCAACACCCCTTCATCTTTAATTGCCCATGTCTCCACATACTCTCGAGATGCAACTTTCCAATACCCACTTATACTTGGGACGCGTACACATTCAAGCGGCCAAGCCGCTGATATCACATCTAACAAACCACGTTTCGGACAGGCCTGCAAGCCCACAACCAAACCATTCACCCTGTACATCTGCCAACGCATTCCATAGCAAAGCTCTTCACACACACCATGCATCCATATGTACACAAGCCCTAAACATCTCTCAAAAAAATGCCTGACATACTTTGCCAACCCCCCATCTACTAGAGCATTCATGCTCAGCAGCAAAAAGATAAAATCCAATAGCTATCCACCAGGATCAAAAGGAAACATCTCCAACTCACCATCCCATTCCCCAATATCTGTGAAAAACCATGGCTGCATCACTGCATACCAAACATCGATCATCTGTGCCAGAAAATCATTTCCATCCATTATCTGATCAGCATTCACAGACTCTGACCACACAGCATCATCTTCAAGCCTCTGCTCTTCACCCACACCAAACCTCCTTGTCTTCAAAACCTGTGTCATTGCAGCATTTAGCATCCCATTCATCAATACCTGTGAAGGCCAGGTTCCAACATTTTGACCTTTCTGCACACAAAAATCCACATCCTTTCCAACAGCAGTGTCCACAAGCACTTCCAGCTCTTGTAATTCAGGCATCTCTTCACAACCAAACAGCTCAACTGGTTCAGAACCCTTGTCATCTATGGACTTTGCTTTTAGCATTTCAGCAATATGCAAAGAAGCCTTAGTTACACTCTCGACCATATTTGCATCCATGTCCATCTCTGGCTCCTGTTCATCAAGGCTAGCAACTTCCCATATATCATCCTCAAGCACAATACTCTCATCACAATGCTCTTCATCAGCCAAGTCTACATGCGTACCTTCTTGAGTGTTGCCAAGCCCCCTGGTATCATCGTCCAAAGACTCCTCAACACCTAATGCATCAAATGGAAAAACATCCATATCATTCATCACAGGTACCATATCACCACCATCAAGCTGTCCAAGAAAATCCATAATAATAGGATCTTCCTCCATGCTCTCCACATCTGCATCACAAGCCATCTTCACTTCACCACAAGTCTCTACCCCATCCTCCTCCCTTGTAGAATCTGGCAAAGAATCATCCTCAAAGCATTCTGTATCCAGCTCCTCTTCCTTCTTATCATTAGCCAATCCCAAGGCATCATCCCCTTTGCTTCCTTGTGCATGCATATCATCCAGATCCGAATGCAAATGATCTTTAATAGAGCATTCCAAATCATTGTCATGTACAGCCATACGTCCCAATCCAAAGAAGAATCCACTGGCAACTCCTTATCTGCAAAAGTCTCAATCCTTGACCTAGATTCCTCATCCTGCTTTTCATCCACCTTCACATGCTTTAAAGACTTTGGAAAAAAATCAGAAGGCATATAGAACATCCCCCTTTGCACCTGTATAGGCCTTTGAGGCTCCTGTCTAATCAAACTTTGCATATAGGACTCTTATCCACCTCAACCAAATTTACATGCATATCCCTTGCAGACACAACACCTTCATATGGATAAATACCCATCTCCATCTGCTTCAAAACCTTGCCTTCCTTTTCCCTAGCAACCCTAACTACATCATCAAATGACTTGGGATTCTTCAACTCAACCCTGACCTTCAAATGAGGTAGCAAACCATCAATAAACAAGCTCTTCTTCAAAAACATAGGAGGTACTTCCTGCTTCAATGTTATACACCACTTACTCCACAAACATGTAAATACCTTCACAAAGTCCAGTGATTGCCCATGGACCTGCTTCAAGATGCTCAACTCCTGCCAAAGCACACTAGGCTCCTCCACTTGCTGAAAATGCTCCAAAAGACCTTCTTTCAACCTGTCTAAGGTCAAAACACCATGTAGCTCACCTGCCGCATCCTGTGCTTCAAAATCCTTAAGCCAGCTTTGGGCATCTCCCTTCAAGAAAATCTTTATCAGCTTCAAAACCTGCTCTTCATCTGTCACATGATTGCTAATGCATGCCAACTCCATTTGCTCCAAAAAGTCAACCACATCTTCACCCTTCCTGCCATGAAATTCCGGATAAGACCACATCATGAAAACTTGTAACAATCCCAGAGCTCTCCTCAGTGGAACATACACCCTTCAGGCAAAGAACAACACCAGAGCTCTCCTCAATGGGGGCACTAGAAGGAATGTGAGGTGAAAACAAGAAAAAAAGACCATGCCTCTATAGCCCTTCACCTCCCAACCTTGGAAACACTAATACGAACGGGGGCACCACCGGCCACCGGCGGGGCTGGAACACTTCTCTCAGTTCACCACACCACCCACACCATAAAGACAGCACAAAACAGGGGCACCATAGACAAAGTAAACACCCAGCAATTATATTCCCAGAAAACACTTCATACAAGCTTCTCCCGACACAGAAGCCTTACTCACACAACTTACAAACACTCAAGCCTGGATTTACTGCCAAGGGAATTCCACCACGACCACACCACCTCGAGAATTACAACCTTGCATCTGACGACCAAGCCCTTTCAACCACAAACACATCAACACTTTGACCTATCACTGCCGAGGATACACCACATCCTCAATCGCCGTGAAACTTTCACCTGCGTGCTATGCCAATCACACCAGAAAGAACCCGGCTACTTCTCTCTTCAGAAGGCTCCCCACTAGCTAACCCTCAACTCTCTGCAGCCCATCACTTCTGTGTGTGTCGCCAGCAGCAGCTACGCAAACATCTCTCTCTCTTTCTCTCTCTCTGTGCTGATCCTCTGCCAGCCACTTCCTCACTTCCTCTACAATGCTACCCCACCAGGCAAGCAGCAACACCTCTATCTTTCTCTTTGCTTCACTCGGCACCCGCTCACGCTGTCCACTGTCGGCTTCAGCTTCCGGTCTTTAGCACCTGCCTTTGCTTCCACATCCGGCTTCACCTACGTGCCCCACACCAGCCCACGCTTTGCCAACCTGTCCCACACGTTCTCTCTTTGGTGGCTCCCCGTGTCGCTACACCAGCAGCAGCCATGCCTTCTCTCCTTGCGCTTCTCTCCTTGCACTGTTAGCCACGCGAGCCGCGCTACAGTGCTTGACTTCACACAACCAGCCATCTACAAGGCCACCACCAAGCACCCGCAACTCTCCTCGCAGTATCTACACAACGGCCTTCAACTCCCAACCTCGGCTCTGTCCACTCACTGTAGTTCTCGGCTGCGCCTAGCCAAACAAAACCAAAGACCCTTCCATGGGCTGCGCCCCTCTGCTCTTCGCCTGCAGCTAGCCTCTGTCCTTCTCTCCGACGGCTTCACCCACGCTAACCCTGTCTGCTGCGCTACGGCTGCCTCTTTTGGCTGCAGCTCCCGAAGAAGCCTCTCCTTTGTGTGACCTGCGGCTACACCCCAGAGCCCCAAAACAAAACAAGGCAACCACTTCTCTTTTTCTGCAACAGCTGCGCATCACCCGCTGACTCGCCAACTCTCCAGCTTCTTCCTTTCACGTTGTCGTGAAGTGTGCGGTACAGCCAAGAAAGTACGAAACTTCTAGCTGTGAGAGTGAATGTCAAATCCAACAAGGAATTTCACGCACAAAATTTCCCAAGGAGTATTGAACATCACTACTTCCAATGACAAATACATGTGTCAATTTGCCTCAATACATCCTTGAATTCACCCAGATGATTGCTCAGAATTGCATGAAATCCTTTGAACCATTCACATGTGTGTATAACAAAGCCTTCCAATTTTTCCAATATACATGTGGCCAGTTACATCCATTACATCCAGTGTCATCAAAACCATTATATCATGATGCTCTTTTTCACCTGAAAACCTGCCTTATTGTTCTAACATCTCACAAACAAAAGATGGCATAACATGCTCATGGCTTCCAGAATTCAATCAAGCAGAAGATAGACCACAATCCCGTGATTTGAATGTGCTAAGAGGATACCTTTTTCCACAAAACTTCGAGTTCTAAATTAAACAACCATTAGCTTGTTCACCAAGCTTTCTCAACTTCGAATCCTTTAAGGATTTATGGTCTTACCCTTTTCTCAAGTCCAATAAGGTAAAGAAAAAAAAACTTATCTGAACACGTGGATTTACACATTGTTTTTCTTTAACTTAAGCTTGTCTCCAAAGTCACTTCGATGTTGATTATATGAGGAAGAAACGCGGCGCTGCTCCCGCTTCAGTATTGGTTTATGAAAATGGATTTTCACATAATTATGTCATTATGTAGTACAAGATTTACTCTCTAAATCTAATACCTACAAAGCGCATACAAACTATATATATTTGAAATAAAAATGTCTGGTCTTTTTGACGCTGTTCTCCAACGCTGCAAAAAACTCTCTATCACTCTGCACTCGCCGTCTCTCTCCGGCCTTTTTCTATTTTCTTCCCGCGGAGAAGTCGCGCATACCACCTTTTTTGCAGCTACTCGTCCGGATTTTCCAATTACAATATACTGCGCTTGTTCCAGAGAATTCTAAATAAGAGAAATATTTTCCCTTCTCCACGTATGCTGCCAACCATTATATATTTCTTCTAACCTTAGCATTAAGGTTAGAATTCTCATTGCAAGGCATATCCCATTATATATTTCTTCTAACCTTAGCATTAAGGTTAGAATTCTCATTGCAAGGCATATCCTTAGCACTAGTCCATCTTTCACCACACTATTCTTGTCTTTTAGGTATGATATTCCCTTCTTTCTAATGGTCACAACAATTTCCTCAAACACTTCAACATGGATTCCTTTGTGCATTGGTATGCCCTCATGCCATCATATATAACTGGATGCTTCTAACTTGCCCATGAGCTCTGAGTAACAGCAAAAACATCATCCTCCATACTCATATACAAAAAACTCCTAAATCTGACTCAGCCTCAGCTTGTCTTATTGAACCTCATATACAATATGAACATATATACATGGCATCATATAATGACTCGTCATGGCACTTAACCCCATGCATCTGGATGTGTATTTGATGGCCTCACATGCACGGATTCACATCATAGACGTGCCATGGCACGACATCCACCCCCTCTAAACCTGCACATCCTCTGGGTATGTGCCAAATCATCATCAAGGTCCACATATAGCTGAATGTCGTCTTCATCTTCAGCAGTTCCAGGAAGATTATCCTCTTCCTCTTCAATCATATCCATACTACCACTGTCAAACCTCTCATCCTGAATCTCTTGTGAATCAAAAGGATCACCATCATGCCTTCTTTTAAATATCTTGATTCTTTTGCCAGCCACAAGATTCTTTACTTCTATTCCATCAAGCTCACACAGAGTATACGTGGCATTTCCATGCACATGCTTGACAATGTAAGGGCCAAACCATCTTTTTGCAAATTTTCTTTGAACAGTGAATTGGTTGTCAAGGCTACTGTCATACATTAGAACCCAATCACCTTCTTCAATAGGTTTTGGCCGGAGTCTGTGTCTACTATCAAATCTTTCTTTATTTTTCAACGTTGCATCTTTCAAGCGAGCTTTAGCAAGCTCTACATCTTCAGGCCTCCTCTCCAACTGTCTTATTCGCAATGCAAGGAGGTCATCTCTGCTCAATCCTTCCACCCAGGGCAATACATTCCAAGTTAGAATTACTTCTTCAACTGGAATCACTGGCTTCTGACCATACATTAATTCTGCAGGCATGTATCCTGTCACTGAGCTATGAGTTGTACGGTCAGCCCACAAGGCATATGGTAGCAGCTTTGGCCACTCTCTCATTCTTTCTCTGCATGCCTTAGCCAAAGCTTTAATGATTGGAGGATGTCCTCGCTCACTTTTCCCATTGCCCTCAGGATTGTAAGCACATGTTAGAGACAGTTTGATACCAATTCTAGAGAAGAATTCCCTTGCTTCTTCAACGTCTAGCTCACCCCTATCAGCTGTTATTTTCCCAACACAACCATATCGGCAGATCACATCTTCCAAGAGAAATTTGCATACTGTTTCCGTACTCTTTGTTCTAAGAGCACGCCCTTCTACTTGATTTGTCAAATCTTCTCTTGCAAGTGCTATATACCGCATCTGCCAAATTCCCAAAGGCATTATAACTAGATCCACTACCCATTTGTAGTGCATGGCAGGTGGGTAGGTTGGTTGCAAGCCATCACGATGCCTCACATTCGAATACATTTGGCATACTATGCATGTTTCCACATATTGGGAAATATCCTTGTACATTCCTCTCCACCAATATTTTTCCTTTATTTTGGTAAAGGTGGCCCACACACTTCTATGCCCAGCCCAGAGACTCTCATGGAATTCTTTCACAAGCTTTCCTTGAGTCTCTTTATCACATATGACTCTCTGTGGCATAGCATTCCTCTGTTTAGGATGCTTCCAGAGATACCCATCCTTTAGAAAGTAACCATATGCTTTTCTGCGGATCCTCTTAAATTCTGAGTCAGACCAATTCTCTTGCCTTGTCAGAGTACTCAAATATTGACCAATAAGCAACCAATCTCCTTCATATATTTCCTCAATAAAAGACTCAAGTGCATTTGATAGGCAAATATGATCTCCCTTTGCATATGCTGTAGTATAGAACTTTGTACCGACATCATCAATGTCACTAATCATCTCTTCCTCATCTTCATACCTGGCTCGTGATAGCATATCTGCAACTGGATTATCTTTTCCCGCAATATGCTCAAACTCAGGATTTAGTGACTTGATATAAGCAATCCACCTAAGCATAGCAATATCTGGAGTGGTACAACTTGCTATCATCCCAAGAAGTGGCAAGCAATCAGTCTCCACAAGTACAGATGCCCCAATAAGATATTCTTTTTCACATTTTAGAGCAGTGACTATCCCCCATAATTCTCTCTTGATTTGTGGATACTTTCGCTGCTGCCGAAAGCTTAATACCTTTGCTCCAAATTTAATTACATACCTATGATCATCCTCATCATCTTGCCCTACTGCCCATCCTATCCCAGTAGGACTAGTATCAACTGTAACAATCACAGGCCTGCTACACTCATAATCTGCCTTTCTCAAAATGGGTGATGATTGGAGCAAGTATTTCAGCTTCCGCATAGCTTTAATATGTACTGCACTCCACAAAAATTTTTGATTTTTCCTCAAAAGCTGATAAAGAGGATCTGCTACATGTGCATAATGTGGGATCCAAATAACATAAAAGACGCATGCTCCAAGAAATCTCCTCAGCTCTGTAACATTAATGCATATTTCCTTCATTCTTTGTATTGCATCTATCTTGGCTGGACAAGGACGGCGTCCACTAGTACTACAAAGATGTCCCACTATTAGCACTTCACCAACCCCAAATACTGATTTCAGCCCAGATAAAGTAAGATTTACTTCTTCAAGCCTGGATAGAATCATGTCACAATCCTTTATATGATTTGCCACAAACTTGCGGCACCCCTTTGAATCCAAATCCTCATCTTTATCTTTCTCATCACAGCCCTTTATTGGCACATCATCCAAAAATGGCATAGTTTTTTGTGGTATGAAGTCTCGTAAGACTTTATTCATTCCATTCATCATATGTGCCACCGAGTTAGTGGCTCCCTGTGGTAAGGTACACATCCTTACTAATCCCAAAGGAGTTCTCATTGTGGTCAAGTCCCTGCTTTGTATATCCAGCTGAAACTGATCATATCCCGAATACAGATCACCCATAGAGTATATAGCTTTCCCTGCAAATGCTTCTGCAAACTCATCCACAATTGGACCTGCTCCCACATTCCTGATTGTGACTTTGTTTACAGGTTGCATGTCTTGAATAAAGCGCAATGTCCCATTTTTCTTTGGTACAGTAAACCATCTGTTGGAATATGGCGCACATGAAGGCTCCAAGATTCCCATCCTGATCTTTTCCTTTAGTAATTCCATCAACTTTGGCAAGAGAGCCTTTGGTACTGGAATTGGCCGCAGGTTCCAGGGCACATGTGGAACAGTAAAGATCACCATTGGTGCTGTTACACTTGGATCAACACAACCTATCTCATGCGGCTGAAAGGCAAAAGCTTTCCCATGTTTTACAAGCATCTCCTCAAAGCATTCCCTTTCAACTGGCAACAGAAAATCCCTCTCACCAATCTTCAGCTCTTTCAGAGTTTCTTGAGTAAATTTATGCCCAATTTTCTTTGGATCTCTAAGATTTGGCTGCATAGAAGCTTCATCTATCTTCTCCTTGCTTCCTGGTGGCAAGGGCAAGGCAACTGGTTTCACCTTCTTTGCAACCGTTTTGTACTTTGTATCAACATGAGCATCCATCTCACAATTCATGTTTTTACATTCCACCCCCTCAAATTCCTGGATTATATCATACATCTCCACAGATGAGACCTTTATGATTTCATTTCCACCCTGTAAGCATGCTCTTCCCATATCAAAAAGCACATCCATAGTATCTATAAATGACACCTCATCAAGCACCCCTGAAATAAACTCATTCTTCTCCAAAAGACCACACTGCTCAAAACTTTTTTGTTCATTTTGTATATGTTTTTGCATGCCACGCTTTAAATCCTTGCTTTTTACAAAAACCAGTGACCCATAGCTAGAGAATCCCTGAAAATTTGCTGAAAAACTATTTACATTGATTGAGTCCTGCGAGAACTCATTTCCCCTTGTACCATTGGAATCCCGCTTTACAATGGCACCTGGCCAAAATCCCTCATCTCCCTGTAATTCATGAACTCTCTGTTTATCTTTGGGAGTGACTGTGCCCGAAGAGATTCACGATTCCTTTCATGATTAATGCAAACTGTCAAAAACTGAACAGCTTTTTTGCCATCTTTACTCCTTATTCTTGCATAAGCTGAACCATCATCCAAAACCTTTGTTTCCATCCTTACAGCTGTAATGTAGGGTTGCCCAAGAATGAGGGGATACGATGACATCTCCTGAACAAAGAAATTCTGATCATCCTTCACATCCCCTATAGTTACCCTTACATTTGGACATGCTGCATAAAGCTCTCCAGATGAATTATTAGCTGCTTTAATCATCCACCCATGATCCACATCCATTGGCCACTTACATTTGTTGTAGAGATTTTTAGCCATAAGATTTATTTCAGACCCATGATCAATTAGAGCGACATACGGCTCTTCCAAATCACCTATCTTGACAAGGGTTTCAGTGGTTGCTCTTGCCCAATGACTCCTGGAGTAATGACTCTTTGTAAGAACTTCTTTTTCATCATCCTCTTCCACAAAACGCACTTGTCGTGCCCCATCAGCAGAGTGATTACATTCCACCACATTTTCTCTCTCTTCCTTTTTCTGTACCTGTACACCATGAGTCTTGGAAGTGCTTGCCTCCCCTTGTGATGGAATAGATTCAATTATGGACTACCTTTTTCTTCGTATAATATCAATTATCTCATCATGAAATTCTTTCTTTGCAATCCCCAAGACTTCCCCTGC
Organism: Cibotium barometz; assembly: GCF_041138505.1. Classification (NCBI taxonomy): domain Eukaryota; kingdom Viridiplantae; phylum Streptophyta; class Polypodiopsida; order Cyatheales; family Cibotiaceae; genus Cibotium; species Cibotium barometz. Next base: position 37,619,348 of record NC_141096.1, read on the forward strand.
TAGTGTGAATTCCATCCTGCTGTTTAGAATTCTCTCTTCAAGCACCTTTTTGAGATCTGTTGCAACTTCAATATCAGATTGAAGCTTATAGAGTGGACTTTTCCCTTTACCCTTCTCCTTCATTTTTGCTGGCACTTCTTCCATTGAAACATCATGTGGAGGTCTGCTATGCTGTGGAGGCATATGTGATGGCCCAAGATCCTTCTTTTCACTTCCACGTGTAACTCTTTTTGATGGCCCTCCTTCCTCATTTTCCCTTTTTCGCTTCTCCTCTACCTGTGCCTCATTATTTTGGCATTTGGCAATATAGGCATGAATGGATAAAGAATCCACAGGCTCCTCCCAGCCAGTCTCAAGACGTATACAATCACCTGCCTCATGCAAAGCTTGTTTTGACACTTTCTTTGATGCAATTAATTCCATTGTTGATGGCCAAAAATTCTCATTCTCATAATCCTCATCATTCTCAAATCCCTGCTTTAGTTGTCCAACCTTTAATCCATAGGTTGCTGCCTCAACCATAGAAATGGCATGACTAGCAGCCATATCCTCCACCAGCTTTTTCATCCCTCCTTTCCCAAAGTTTGTACTCAATGGAAGACCAGTCTCTGTAAGATGGATTTTCCCATCTTTGAAGAACACAAGTTGATTTTTAAGAGCTTCTTTATAGCTGGTACAATCCTTCTTTGCATGCTCTGGGTCATCACACCATATGCATCTATATGTAAACCCTTCTTTGCTTTGAGGCCTTTGCATAGAAGCCTGCCCCAATGGTAGACCTTTTTCTTCAATCCTGGACATCTTCAATTTTAAGTCACGCATACCCTTGATAAGCTCATCCATCGGCCCATCTATCTTTGGAATTGTAGCAGCTGGTTTGGATAGATTCTCAGGGGTGACAGCAGTTATGGGGGTTGCTGAGCCCATCACCATTTTATCCCTCCTTCGCTGCCGCTTTGCTAACATAGTGACTGCATCCTCAACATCATTCCAATCACTCTTTAATCCCTGTTCTGTATTCTTATCCTCAAGGAGGATTTCCAATTTCTCCTGGAGATCTTTCCCAGCTGCTTGCAAGAAGAGCTCTGTCTTTTCTCTGTCCAAAGTTGCACGCTCTATTCTTGACAACTGGGCATAACGCTTCTCAAACTCCCTTAGCAATTCTGTGGCAAAAATTCCCATTTTAGGTTTTGTGACCCATTCCAAGAAAGTTCGTTTGGTCACTCGCTCAGAATCCTCCATGAAGTATTCATCCTTTAAAGCAAGCTTGAACTCTTCCCAATTTCTGCCACCCTGTGCTGTCTGCAATCCCTTTATGCGCTCTCTTATTTCAGGAACGCATACCAGCTCGAAACTTCGAACCATATCCTCCTCAGTCACCCTGTTTAGCTCCATCTCCTTTATATAATTACGCAGGTACTTTGTAATGTCCTTCCCATCAAATTGATCTACCTTTTTCACAATTGATTGTAATGCCTTGGTCGTGGAAATCTGTCCCCTCTCAGCAGCTTGTTGTTGTTGCATGTACATGGTAAACATTTGAAACATCTGCATAACTCCGGGGTCAAAATGAACCCCCTGACCCTCAGAATTCTCAGCCATAGCTTCCCTGTATATTTCACCACACTCTCACCCCACCAGTTTCACGTCGGGTTCACCAAAAAGCTGTCGTGAAGTGTGCGGTACAGCCAGGAAAGTACGAAACTTCTAGCTGTGAGAGTGAATGTCAAATCCAACAAGGAATTTCACGCACAAAATTTCCCAAGGAGTATTGAACATCACTACTTCCAATGACAAATACATGTGTCAATTTGCCTCAATACATCCTTGAATTCACCCAGATGATTGCTCAGAATTGCATGAAATCCTTTGAACCATTCACATGTGTGTATAACAAAGCCTTCCAATTTTTCCAATATACATGTGGCCAGTTACATCCATTACATCCAGTGTCATCAAAACCATTATATCATGATGCTCTTTTTCACCTGAAAACCTGCCTTATTGTTCTAACATCTCACAAACAAAAGATGGCATAACATGCTCATGGCTTCCAGAATTCAATCAAGCAGAAGATAGACCACAATCCCGTGATTTGAATGTGCTAAGAGGATACCTTTTTCCACAAAACTTCGAGTTCTAAATTAAACAACCATTAGCTTGTTCACCAAGCTTTCTCAACTTCGAATCCTTTAAGGATTTATGGTCTTACCCTTTTCTCAAGTCCAATAAGGTAAAGAAAAAAAAACTTATCTGAACACGTGGATTTACACATTGTTTTTCTTTAACTTAAGCTTGTCTCCAAAGTCGCTTCGATGTTGATTATATGAGGAAGAAACGCGGCGCTGCTCCCGCTTCAGTATTGGTTTATGAAAATGGATTTTCACATAATTATGTCATTATGTAGTACAAGATTTACTCTCTAAATCTAATACCTACAAAGCGCATACAAACTATATATATTTGAAATAAAAATGTCTGGTCTTTTTGACGCTGTTCTCCAACGCTGCAAAAAACTCTCTATCACTCTGCACTCGCCGTCTCTCTCCGGCCTTTTTCTATTTTCTTCCCGCGGAGAAGTCGCGCATACCACCTTTTTTGCAGCTACTCGTCCGGATTTTCCAATTACAATATACTGCGCTTGTTCCAGAGAATTCTAAATAAGAGAAATATTTTCCCTTCTCCACGTACGCTGCCAACCATTATATATTTCTTCTAACCTTAGCATTAAGGTTAGAATTCTCATTGCAAGGCATATCCCATTATATATTTCTTCTAACCTTAGCATTAAGGTTAGAATTCTCATTGCAAGGCATATCCTTAGCACTAGTCCATCTTTCACCACACTATTCTTGTCTTTTAGGTATGATATTCCCTTCTTTCTAATGGTCACAACAATTTCCTCAAACACTTCAACATGGATTCCTTTGTGCATTGGTATGCCCTCATGCCATCATATATAACTGGATGCTTCTAACTTGCCCATGAGCTCTGAGTAACAGCAAAAACATCATCCTCCATACTCATATACAAAAAACTCCTAAATCTGACTCAGCCTCAGCTTGTCTTATTGAACCTCATATACAATATGAACATATATACATGGCATCATATAATGACTCGTCATGGCACTTAACCCCATGCATCTGGATGTGTATTTGATGGCCTCACATGCACGGATTCACATCATAGACGTGCCATGGCACGACAACGTGCTGGCCGTTGCGCTTGCAGCAATGTTGGCTGCAACTCTAACCTCCACGTGGTCTTACTTTTTTGTGGCGACATTGTTATTATATTATTTTATTTCTTAGAGCTTCAATGATGGCCACCTTTTCTTTCCACACCATGTCCAAGGTTACACTGTCCCCTTTCAATCTTTTAATTGCCCATGCTTCCATACCTTCTTTCAAATGCAGCTTACGAGTGCCCAATTAGCTCTTGGACGCGCACACATTTCAAGGCGACCGAGCAGCTGACATCAACCCCAGCGAACCTCTCGTTCTCCGGACAGGCCTGCAACAAGCCCAAAACCAAACCGTCCACCCTGTACACTTGGCAACACATTCCCGGGAAAAACTCTTCACACGCCACGCATTCCATATGTACACAAGCCCAAAACACCTTTCAGAAAAACGCCTGACATACTTTGCCAACCCCCCATCTGCTAGAGCATTCATGCTCAGCAGCAAGAGAAAAAGTCCAGTAGTTATCCACCAGGATCAAAAGGAAACAGCTCCAACTCACCATCCCATTCCCCAATATCTTTGAAACATAATGCCTGCATCACTGCATACCAAACATCAACCATATGTACCACAAAATCATTCACATCCACTTCACCCACAACAAACCTCCCTGTCTTCAAAACCTGTGGCATTACAACATTGGGCATCCAATTCATCAACACCAGTGAAGGCCAGGTTCCAACATTTTGACCTTTCTGCACACAAAAATCCACATCCTTTCCAACAGCAGTGTCCACAAGCACTTCCAACTCTTGTAGAATAGGCATCTCTTCACAACCATACAGCTCAACTGGTTCAGAATCCTTGTCATCCATGCACTTTGCCTTTAACATTTCAGCAACATGCAAAGAAGCCTTTGTTACACTCTCAACCATATTTGCATCCATCTCCATCTCTGGCTCCTGTTCATCAAGGCTAGCAACTTCCCACATATCATCCTTGAGCACAATACTCACCTCACAACGCTCTTCATCAGCCAAATCTACATGCATACCTTCTTGAGTGTTGCCAATCCCCCTACTATCATCGTCCAAAGACTCCCCAGCACATAATGCATCAAATGTAAAAACATCCACATCATTCATTGCAGGTACCATACCATCATCAAGCTGTCCAAGAAAATCCATAATAATATGATCTTTCTCCATGCTTTCCACATCCGCATCACAAACCATCTTCACTTCACCACAAGTCTCTACCCCATCCTCCTCCCTTGTAGAATCTGGCAAAGAATCATCCTTAAAGCATTCTGTATCTAGCTCCTCTTCCTTCTTATCATCAGCCAATCCCAAGGCATCATCCCCTTTGCTTCCTTGTGCATGCATGTCATCCAGATCCGAATGCAAATGATCTGCAATAGAGCATTCCAAATCATTGTCATGTACAGCCATACGTCCCAATCCAAAGAAGAATCCACTGGCAACTCCTTATCTGCAAAAGTCTCAATCCTTGACCTAGATTCCTCATCCTGCTTTTCATCCACCTTCACATGCTTTAAAGACTTTGGCAAGGAGCTCCAAGAAGTATGATTTGATTAGTCAAAAAGTGAGTAAAGCCCCTAGTTACAATATTCACTTATATACTTGCCCACCTTTTCACACTCATTAATGTTGGGCCTCATACTTGCCCGGCCATATCCATGTGCATGAGCCTCTCCTTATGTACAAACTCAAGCCCCTTTCATTACAAACATAAACACACGTCCTATCTTATGTGTCCTTTTAATCTATGGAAGGTTGGTAACAACCAACAAGCAATCTCCGCCAACTTCTCATTTTATTTGTAAAAATTTCACCATGAGCCCATTTCTCTAGAGAGAGGAGGTGTTAGGTTTACAAGAAATAGAAGGGATTTTACTAATCCAAATTGTAAGATCCAACTTACTAGGTAGTAAGTTTAGTTGAATGTGAAAAATAATTTCTTCACATTAAGGAAGAGAGAAAATGTGCAAGGTCTTATAAATAATATAGAGAAAGCCTTATAAGTAAATTTAGCAAGGTTCATGTGCATCAATTAATGAAAAAACCCATGTGTTCACATGTACACACCTACATTTACACGAGTGTACAAAATATAGGTCAAAAGGAGATAATTATAAATTTATTTAAAAAATATAAAAGTATTAAGACAAGTGTGAAATGCATGACCACAACTTTTACACCACACATGAGATGATGTTTTTCCTTGTCCTATCTCATCAACATAATCCCATTTGGGACCACTCACCATTTTAGCCAATTGATCTAGAAAACATGTGTGAAAGAATATTAGATATGAGCATTAACCTAATTTAACAAATTAAAAGAAAGTATATGACATCAAGAGAAAGTTAATGATAAAACATTGCAGTTGAGACCTAGCTTTCATGAGATACATCATGTTGTTCATTTTCAAGTCCCTGTCTTCTTTAGGTATTTGTGGAACATTTGCCTCTTGATGCACCCCTTTGTTGAGATTTCCACTAATTTCTTCTTGCATAGCTCCTTGAGCATCTTGATTTGCTTCTTGTCTTGCTTCAATGTGCCCGCTTCATACTCAAGAGCTTCCTTGTAGTTCCTCTTTGTTGAGTTTGGCCTTCGGCATCATCTCAATTGCTCAAAAGACTTTTGAAAGCGTTCCCAAACTCCAAATTGAATGGTCTTTGGCTCTATGGATAGCTAATGATGTGTACTAACATGATATGCAAAAACAAAAAGTTTTTGGATGAGAAAAATACTCTCTATTTTAGGGATTATGAAGTATTGCTGAATATGGAAAGTTGACTATAAGACGACAAAAACTCAACTGATTTTGATGACTTATAGCTTGTTGGAATTATCTTAACATTTACTTTCATTCCCCCAAAGAGTTTGACCAAAGTTAAAGTGAAATTTAACTTTGTTTCGACTTTTGCCAAAAAAATCAACTATGTCACTTTAACCTAGCTTTGACCTAGCAAATGAAATCAAAATTTTAGAGTTGAGGGCTTGATTAGTAGGACTACAGAAGTACTAACAAGATATGTAAAGACCCATGCGACACGATCTAGGATTTATGTCTAAATTAGGGTTTGGTGATTTCTAGAAAACCCTAATTTCACCCCAAATGATGTCTGAATTAAGATCTATAAAGCTTAACGTGAAGTACTTGTGGAGTATTACAAGAGGGTGCAAAGACCTAGGTAAGACATAAAAAACCCTATGGCTGAATTTAGGGTTTAGGTTCCAGATATGCAAGGGAATTTATGGGATTTTCGGCATGACCTTTGAGGAGTATGTCTATGTTTTGAGCGAGAAATTATGAGCGAGATTTTTTCGAGCGAGAAAAAAAAGACCAGCACCCAACCATAGTTCTCTTTGAAACTAAGGGCTTAAACTTAATCATAAGAGGCTGTGTGTGTGTGAGAGAGAGAGAGAGAAGGCAAAAAATAAACCCTATCTCTGCACTCATTCTGAAATAGCGGAGTCATCTACAAAATAACATTTTGGTCTCATTTTAGATTGCCGAGGATTGTCATCATAACAAACGTCTACCTCCATCTCTCTAGCCATGCTCTATGCATAACAAGGTGAACAACTACAACATGGTCAAGAAACATTTTATTCCTACCATCTCAATATTTGAAAATTCCATGGTGCTTTAATAGCATAAAGATACTCACTAGTCCAATGGAACATCTGTGATGGTTAAACTCTCCTCATCATCACCAAGCAAATCTCCAAACCCACCCAAGTCAGCAGTATGAGTGCCGGCCTTATAGTAATCATCTACAAATGGCATCAAGTGACTAGTACAAATCTCATCATCTCTCTCAATGACCATGCACAATCGTGCGCTATGCATATAGCAGCCCTTATTTTACAACAGAGCCGGTCCCACCTCCTATCTCAAGCACTGAGCCCGAATGTGGACATAAGGCCTCCATAAAGAACAACATTAGGGGGCCACTCTTTTCAAGTGGGCCCCTCCAACCACCACTCTTACCATTACGCTTAGCTCTTGCAGATGAAGGCAAGCAATGGCTCATGACCTCTGTGGAGAAGTCTAAGTCCAATGCTTGTCCTACCTGCAAAAATAAAATAGTAGCAACACAAGTAAATTATCCATTCAAGAAATGCCCAACACAAAAGCACAAACCTTATACTTAGTAAATTACCTTTTGTGCATTCAAAAGGTTAATGATCCAGCCTTATGGAAGGCCACCACATGCAGCAATGTCATCTATATATAAATACAATCAGCAGAGCAAGTATTATTGGCGACTCCTAAGAAGCTATTTATTAGACATCAATAAAAATGCACATGGTAGCACTACCTTCATAGGCACTCCTAGTCTTGTTTCATTACTATAAAGCTCTGAAGAGTTTAAAGCCCAACGAAAACCGACAACCATGCCTGTCCTAGAAGTAACTTGTTCCACAAGAGAAAGATGAGCAGGACTTGTGATCACCAAAACCCAACCCATGTCATCCATCACAGCATTGGCCACCACCAAAGAACTCTTTATATGATCCTCACTAATTTGATTCCAAGAAGGAATCCCATCAAAGCCTGGAACTGGAGAGCCTAACAAAAGACAATCTGGGAACATTTAAGCCAAAAAAGAAAGCAAGTCTCAAAAAAGCTTTCAAATAAAAGTTGTGCAAAGAGAGAGGACTTATTGGAAAAGAGGGAAGGACTTTACAAACCTGTGGGCAAATCAATGACTGTGAAGTCAATGCTCCAACTACATGGCTTGCCTCCTCTGGTTTTTTCTCTCCAAGGTGGGTCATGAAAAATTGTCTCATTACTTCAAAACCCTCCTTGAAATTATGCTCCAGCAATTCCTTTCCCAATTGAATGTAGTCATATGTCCATACATTCACTTAATTTCTCCCACCAAGCCTCTCTTGCTCACGAAAAGCACTCAATGAAACGATCCCTGACGAGCTTGCACCAGTTCTTGGAAAAGAACGATCGTGCCCTTTAATGATCCCAAAAACAATAGAATGCAAACATTTTAAGAGTACATATTGTTTAAATCATTCTATATACAATCCTTCATCAATCCAATAAACATACCTTGACTCTGACTCATGAACTTATTTGATGGTCGACCCCCCTTATTTGTGGCTTCCTTCTTTTCCTTGAGGTCCTTTTCCTTCAAGGCACGCAACTCTTCATCAATCCTTTTCTTCTCCTCCTCATTAATAGACCCTGAGGAACTTGAGTGAGACATGCACTCCCCCTTCAAATGCCATAGGTATATCTCTTTGTCCTCCTCCAAACATTCCCCCCTCTTCATGTCCAACCACCAAGGACATTTCTTCCTCTCCCATTCAAACAACATTAAAGCCCCACCTGTTTGATTGTTCTGTCTAAAGATGGAGCAAGAGTACATGCTGAATCTAGAATCCACTATCCATGCCTTACAAACATGAGGCAAGAAAGGTATCTTCTTCATAGAAATAAGCAACACCAAATACCTAAACACAAGCACAAAAGTTAAATATTCAACAACTCATCACATTTTAAAAATTCTTAACAACAACACCACTGAACTTGGTATCTTTTCTCACCTATAGACCAAATGTCTAGATGCATTTTTCAAGTCAATATGTTTTGCTAATGATGTTTCCACATTCATCTCTTTCTCAAATGAATAAAATAGCATAGCTCGATACCTCCCAACAATGTCCAAGAAGTATGTGTCCAAACTAGGCTCTTGAGGCAACTCTAGTTTCTCCTTGCCGATATTGGAATCTACAACCTGTTTCACCAATCTGGTTGCATCCTCTAGTAATTGGTCCATCCACACCTCCTTGGCTAACCATGAAATGTATTAATGGTCTCCAAGTGGCATCCCATAAGACTGCTTAACATTGTCATCTTGTCCTAGAAGTTTAAGCATTGAGGATTTCAGGTCTGGAGAACATGCTGCCGAGGAGAGTGCATATAATTTCTCTAGACTACTTTTATATTGGGAGTCCTCAAAGGGAAGCTTCCACAATATCTCAAACCATTCTTTGCCATTGGATGGATTAACCACCGAAAGCATCTAAGAGATTCACAAAATATCTCCCGTCACACAAAAGCTTAATCAACCAATCAACCCAATCAAGCATGAAAGACAATCAATCCAATGAAACACGAAAAACATTATCAACTAACCCTTATCATTTTTCTATTGTAAGTCTTGATAACACTCCTTTTTGCCTTTAATACTTCTACATCTTTATCTTCCTTGGAAAGTCCTGGATTGATCTTCTTGCATGCAACCTCAAATGCTGTGTCCCATTTTCCCTGTAATGACAAAGAAAAAACAACAACAATTTAAGCAAACAGTCAAAAGAATAAGATTTAAATCATGAATCAAAAATTACTTCCTCACAAGAAAACCCACCACAAAAACCATGCGACCTAGGATTGATTGAGTCAAGGGATACCACACCCTTTTCCCCATGCTTGCCTCTCTTGTTCTCACAAGGGCAATGTGATTCTTTTCAGCTTCACTAAAACTTTCCATGAGAGATGTATCATCTAATGCACAAAGGGTACTTGTATGGAAGAGATAATCCTTAAGATTTGTAATAACAATGGCCTCTTCATGCATCCTACAAAAAATCGACAATAGTCAATGCAAACAAATTCAAGAGCAAGTACACAATTCTTTTAAAAAAATCTAATCATTTTGCAAAGAGATATAGATGAGAAGCTTACAAGTTAATTCTCTGTAAAGTAGCCACAAGAACTTGCTCATCCTTTTCATTTGGAATGATGAATTCTGCTTGAACTCTGATATGCTTCCCCTTGTTATTTGCAAAACTCTCGCTAATACACTCCATCCATGCTGCAGTCCTGTGATTACCCTCCCATACAAGAAACATTTTTCCCCTCAATACAGACAACTCTTCTTTAGATTCAAGCTCTTTTTCAAACTCGTCATTGATAGCCTGCCAATGTCTATCCCAAGTACTTGTTATTGTTTCATCAACATCCAAGGTAGACCCATCAGGCAGGTTAGTTGACAGAATCAAGCTACCTTTCATTGCCATATAGCCCTCTTTTTGCAAATTTGACTTTAATCTAGACAAATCATGTCTAAGCTCTCTAACCCTTTCATTTATCCTACACCTGCAAAGTGGAATCCTAGGTGCTAGCATTCCAGGATTAAGTGCCAATCTAGACAAAAAGTCAGATCCATCAGCCTTAGAAATTGCTTGAGGAATCAACTCATCAGGTATATCATCCTTATCTTTGGGATCCTCTTGTGTAGTTATGACAACAACCAATTCATTGCCAGTAGCCAAATTTGTGTCCTCAACCATTTGTTCATCATTTTCTCTCTCTCCAGGATGCTCAACGACCTCATGAGACTCTTTAACTGATTTCTTGGCACCAGAGCTAGATGTTTTTGCAAGTGTCTTTCTCTTTCTGGTATTGACAACCTGTAAGAAAAAAAGAGAAAAAAGGAGGTAGTGAGCACATGCAAAATTGATCCTTCCATCTGAAGTTCAGAAGCAAACTATACAAGGAGGCATTGCACAGTAGGCAAATTGCCAACCCTTGAGTATTGCAACTTCTTGATCTCATAGGTCATTCTGGCCTTTTGAAGACATTAATATATCATTTCATTTCATTTCTCTCTCTCTCTCTCTCTCTCTTCTAAAATAACGCATACGCTATCAATTCTAATGTTCACTACCTCTCAGAAATTGTCTCCCTAATTGAAAAATGGTTAAGAATTCACAAAGTCTCATCTTATCTGAATACATTCAGTACAATGTTTTAACCCTTCAAAGAATCAGTGCAATTAGCTAAGTAAGAGAAAATTTAACATAAAGAAGAACACATCAAATAAATCACATAGCAAATCACTGACTAATTTATCTACACTTGCTTCCAATTGCATTTTAATACAGCAAGAGTTTGGAATAAACACAAAAAATTCCAACAATCTGGTACTGCTCTAAGTAAAGATCCCGGACTTGGAACATATGCAGCCAGTATCATATGTGCAGCCAGTATCGTATGTAAAGCTCCCGGACTTGGAACACGTGCAACAAGTATCCTATATAAGTTGTGGTGCAAGTACTCCAAGCCATAAGCCACACCCATAATAATTCTCATTCGTGCATTCCAATCTAGTTGCCCAGCATCGCAATCTGCCACCACCTAAACATTTAGACCCATGGCAAAACAAGCAGCACTGAACTAGCACCTTAGCAGCACTGAACTAGCACCTTCGTGACACAGAAAAGAACATGTCCAAAGATTGTATCATTTACGACTCAGGAGGGGACATGTAGCTATCCATTACTGTTAATATATCACTAAAGCTTAAATGTAGAAATCAATGGAGAAACTTCATTTATTGCCATGTATGTACATAAATATATAATGTGCATGTGATTGAACAAAAGGGAATGCTGCGAAGGGTAATTTTTTGTGGGCACAGATGACACACTATGTAGGAGGTCGAACAATGTCCCATTGGGTGTATATTCACAAATCAGCATTCTTGTCAAAGGTTCATCCTCAGAGCAGTATCCAAGTAGCTTCACGATGTGTTTGTGATTGATGCTAGCAATCCTTGCATTGGTATCACCCCTAATGAAATCAACCGTAATGAAATCGGCCCTAATGAAATCACCTCTAATGAAATCGGCCCTCTGTAGGAGCAGCTCGACAGAGACCCCATGAATGCTCTGAGTAAAGCTAGTGAGTATCCCCTATATAGTTTGCCAGCAAACTATACAAGGGGGCATTGGTATCCTAATGAAATCACCCTTAATTAAATCAGCCCTCTTCAGGAGCAGCTTGACAGAGACCATTAAGTACATTTAATGAACAGTAGTGTTACCCATTAAGTACACTCAATGTACAGTAGCTTGGGTCACATAACTAACATGCCTATTGGGTAGCCACCAAACCCTATATAGTTCGCCAGCGAACTATACAAGGGGAATTGACATCGGGCCATAATCGCAGCAACAATTGAATCAGGGGCATTGACATCGGGCAACAATTGAATCAGGGGCATTGACATCGGGCCATAATCGCTCAAATTGCATGCAACAATGGCCATAACCGCTCAGATTACAACAACGAAGGAATTCAATAAATCCAAACATAGCCAGACCCTGTATAGTTTGCCAGTGAACTATACAAGGGGCATTGGCATCGGGCAGTACAAACAAAATCAGCAAGCAGCCTCTTCTGTAGTTCGCCAGCGAACTATGGAAATCCAATAGAGAGAAGAGAGAGCGAGCGTTACCTGTTTATTTATTTTCGGAGGCATTGTGAATGGCGATCAAGAGCCGAGAGAGAGAGAGAGAGAGCAAGCTTGAGAAGCCTGTTAAGAAGCCCTGAGAGAGAGCAAGCATTATCTTCACAATTCACAATTCTTATTTAATGAAGAGAGAGAGAGAAGATTTTATCGTCGTAGGAAACAATCCCAAGAGACCAAATTGATCTATCCGACTGGTCTTGAACTCAAGACCTTTTTTTTCTTATTTAATGAAGAGAGAGAGAGACAGAGAGAGAGAGAGAGAGAGAGAGAGAGAATGAGCATGAGAAGCCGAGGGGGAGAGAGAGAGAGAGAGAGAGAGAGAGAGAGAGAGAGTGAGAGAGTCAATATAGAGATTTAAAATAATTAAATTAATGAAATAATAAAAAATAAATAAATTATACTTTAACCATATAATGATTTTCATTGAAAGTAACAAAATAAATATTGTAGATTTCGTTTAGTTAATGAGTATTTCATGTGATGATGAACTCTCAAAAAATGCGAGTATTCATGTCCATTGCTAAGAATTTTCAATGGCAAGTGGAAATTGGGGTCACTTTAGAGAGAGAGAGAGAGAGAAAGAGAGAGAGAGAGGGGAGGAGAGAGGGGGATAGAAAATCTTTCAAAGCACATCGTTCTTTGTATTTTTTACGATGCAGACTGCATGTTTGAGGGACCTGTTGTTGAAAGAATGATAGAGGGGGAGGAGACACACACATAGGAGCAAACCCTAACCATAGAGGGAAGCCATCTCCACTCTCACACAAAGCATAATGCCATAATCCATAATACACACAACACTATGAGTTGTGTCCACACACATCTAACCCTAGCTAATGTCCACACACTATGACCAGCTGGACACGCGGTCATTTATGTCTCACACATGTTCCTACCTAACATGCCAGCACATAGCATAGCTGGCTCACACTGACATCGAGCTTGAATCTCAACAGCCCCTTGCAAGCTCATGATGTACTGCCAATGAAGATGTAGATGAGCTTGGGATATCAAGACTCTCAACACTCCCCCTCCAGCTCATCCCATGTACTCCCAACATAGTACGGAAGTACTCAAACTTTTCCCTGCTAAATGGCTTTGTAAAGATATCAGCCACCTGCTCATCAGTCTTCACATACTGAAGATCAACTGTACCATCTAGCACCTTCTCTCTGACAAAGTGATAATGGACCTCTATGTGCTTGGTCCTCGCATGAAATACTGGATTCTTGGCCAACTGTATACTGCTCATGTTGTCACAATGAATGACAACTTTGCCATCAATAGGCTCACCCAAATCTGCCAAGAGATTCCTTAACCATACTGCCTCACAAGTAGCAATGGCTGCACCCTTGTATTCAGCCTCTGTACTGGATAAAGCAACTATAGGTTGCTTCTTGCTACTCCAACTCACCATGGCACTTCCAAGTGTAAAAGCATATCCACTAGTAGATCTCCTGTCATATGAGCTACCTGCCCAATTAGCATCTGTGTAGCCATGTATATCCAAGCTTTTACCACTCTCATAAAGTAGACCATAATGTGCAGTGGTCTTTACATATCTCATTATGCGTCTCACTGCATCCAAATGAGGCTTTCTGGGGCTCTGCATAAACTGGCTTACTAGCCCCACAGCATAACTCAAATCCGGGCGTGTGATAGTCATGTATATGAGACTACTAACCATCTTTCTATACATAGATGGATCATCAAGCTCCTCACCATAATCAGCCCGCAACTTCACATTTTGCTCCAAAGGTGTACTCATAGGCTTACACCCTGTCATGCCATACTTTGCCAACATATCCAATGCATATTGGCGCTGTACTAACCATGTACCTGCATGATCTTTGACCACTTCAATTCCAAGAAAGTATCTCAACTCACCAAGGTCTTTCATGTCAAATTGCCCACTCAAAGCTTTCTTGACATGCAACACATCTGCACCATGATCACCTGTGATAATCAAGTCATCCACATAGATGACGAGTAAAACAATCCCATGCTCTATCTTCTTCACATAGAGTGAAGAATCTGCTGTAGAAATCTGAAAACCAAGTGAGATAAGATATCTGCTCATCTTATCACTCCAAGCATAAGGTGCTTGCTTCAGACCATACAATGCCTTTTTCAATCTGCATACGTGACTGGGATATCTTGGGTGTACATACCCTTCTGGCTGTGCCATATACACTTCCTCTTGTAGGTCTCCATTTAGAAATGCATTCTTGACATCCATTTGATGCATTTCCCAGCCATTAGCTCCAGCCATAGCAATGACTGCTCTCACTGTGCCCATCTTAGCCACTGGACTAAACGTCTCATCATAGTCCAATCCTTGGGTTTGTGCATAACCCTTTGTTACCAATCTTGCTTTATGTCTCTCAATGGAACCATCAGATTTGCACTTCACTTTGTAAACCCATTTATAGCCAATAACATTCTTGTCCTTTGGTAATGCAACCAAGTCCCATGTATCATTATGGACCAATGCGTCCATCTCTACATCCATTGCTTTCTCCCGTACATGCTCTCCAATAGCCTCTGTATAGCATGTAGGTTCCACATGCTTCACCATAGATGTCATATATGCATAGTGCATAGCAAAATCTCGATATGTCAATCTGTCAACTGGATATCTGACTCTCTGGGATCTCCGCAATGCATGCGGGTCACTCTGTACACCTGTAACTCTAGCATGTGGTGGCACATATCTATCCTGTCTAGCACCAGGTGTGCGTAACACAGGTATGCCAAGCTCCTCATCCAAACTCTCTGAACTAGATGACTCATAACCTGTGATTCCAATTCCTTCGACTTTCTTCTTTCCTTTATCCATAGCACTACTCCTAGTGCTCACACTCTCATGCCTCAAACGTCCTGACCATGGATGTACAGTACTACTCTCAGCCTCTGCTGCTGGCCCAGACATAGAAGTAGAACTAGAACTTGCTTGTGGCAAGTTTACAGGCACATCTGCCTCAAGTGACTCAATGACACCCTCATCTTTTGCTTTGTACCAACTAGCAAGCTCATCAAACACCACATCTCGTGAGATGACCACTTGTCTAGTTTGTGGATTATAACATTTGTATGCCTTTCGATCCTGTGCATATCCAACAAATACACATTTCTCTGCCTTAGGATCCAACTTCCTTCTTTTTTCATCAGGCACATGTACATAAGCTATGCATCCAAAAACTTTGAGGTGTCCAATGTCTGGCCTATAACCTGTAAGCCGCATCTCTGGCATGCTTCCATGTATGGCTGTTGTAGGTGTTTTGTTCAGTATATACACTGTAGTAGCACATGCTTCTGCCCAATAGTAATCTGGCATGCTCTTTTCATTGAGCATCGCCCTAGCCACTTCACATATGACTCTATTCTTTCTCTCAGCCACACCATTCTGCTGAGGTGTATACCTGCAAGTCAATTGTCTTCTTATTCCATGCTTCCTCAAGAAATGCTCAAAATCTTTTGAGGTGTATTCACCACCTCCATCTGTCCTCAAACATTTAATCCAACAGCCATATTGCTTTTCTGCAAAAGCTTTAAAATCCATGAACTTTTCCAATACTTCACTCTTCTCTCTGAGAAAGTATATCCATGTCATCCTGCTAAAATCATCTATGAATGTCACATAGTATAAACTGCCTTTGTTGATAGATGGCTTTTGTGCAGGACCCCATACATCACTATGTACGATCTCAAGTTGCCTGCTACTCATATTTCCTTCTCTAGGAAACCTCAACCTTGCATGCTTTCCAAACTGACAGGCTTCACAAACATGCATATTTCCATCATATTTGAATCTAGGCAATCCACTAACAATGCCTCTTGTCTGCATGTTCTTTAATCTTTGTATATTGACATGTCCAATCCTCTTATGCCACGTATCAATGTCCAATCCTCTTATGCCACATATCAATGTCCTGTACCACATTTTTACTTTTGGAGAACATGGCTGATTTTAGCTCAGGAATTCGAGCATCCAGCTTAAACAATCTGCCTTCTTTCTTGCCTTTAGCAATGACTCTACATCCATGTTTGAAATCCTCAACGAAGCAACCATGCTCGTTGAAACGAACCTATAATCCCTGTTCCACCATTTGACCAACTGAGGCCAAGCTTTTTGTGATAGAAGGCACGTACAATACATCTGACATAGATTTTGTTTGACCATTGTGCATAACCAATGGTACACTTCCAACATGTGTAATGACATGCTGGGTATCATCACCTGTCTCCACATAGCCTTCACATCCATAGGCTTCATATGCTCAAACCATTCACCATGACATGTCATATGGTTTGATGCTCCTGAGTCCATATACCAAGTATCATCATTCTCAGCATTTGTCATCATCGATCCCACAACATGTTTCATGGCAAACAAATGATTTGTTGTGCCATCATTACTGCTTGATGCATAATTTCCACCATGTTGTGCATAATTTCCACCATAATGACCACCACGTTGTGCTCTACCCCCTCTCAAATCATTCTATTTGCGGAAACAATCTCTCGCCATATGTCCAAATTTGCCACAGTAATGGCATTCCACATCTTGCATAGAATTTTTTTGGCCTTGCCAACGTCCTCTACCATGGGGGTTACCTCTGCCTCGCTGAGGTGCATATCCACGACCACCTCGAGCACCATATGAAGGTTGAAAATTCTGTTGTGGTGACCTGTCCTGCCATCCACGACCATTACCACCACGTCCACGTGATGCAAATCTCCCCCTGCCTCTAAGCCTCTCTCCGAGTAGAAAGCCTGATTTCTACCATTATCATCATGGCTAGTAGATGCATCCAGAAATGAATCATTGAGTTTGATTTCCTCAACTAGCAAGAGTGAAACCAACTCATCAAAGTCTGGTAAACCTGTACTCCTCACTGAGATAGATGTATCAAAAGATTTATATTCCTTGCCAAGACCACGCAAGGTAATATCCACCAAATCATCATCAGGCATGGGGGCATTTATTGTGGCCAATGCATCTGCAAACTTCTTGATTTCTTGCACATAATCATGGATGCTCCTTTTATTCCGCTTCACATTATGTATCTGCTGTCGCAAAACTGAGACTTGCGAGCACTCGTATCTGTATCAAACATCTTGACCAAAGTATCCCATGCATCTTTGGGATTCTCAGCATCCTATATGTGTATGAGCATAGCATCAGAAATACATATAGACAGATAATGCAGCACTTTGAATGCTCTTTCTGACCATTGCTTATGAGCAATAACCTGCTGTGCTATGTAGGTTGTCGTGGTAGCTCAGGCTCTGGCTCAGCACTTGTAATGAGATTCCAAAATCATTTTCCTTTCAAGAAACTTTTTATCCTGTACTTCCATGCCTAGAAGTTCTTCCTATCCAGCTTTTCACCAACAATCTGTACTGGATTATCCGACATGTTTGCTCAATGTGCACCTTCCGCACTCGTCCAAATCTAAAACCGAGCCTTCCTCAGCTCAACCACACTCCAATGAGTGTTCCAGATACTCCAAAGTAACCACCAATCTTCAAATTTGATGTAGAAAATCAACCTATATGCATCCAAAATGAACTGACTCACGTAGTCCGAGATACCCTGTTTTGATGTGCTTCCACGGCTCCAAATCACAATGTAGTGGTGCAATCAAGTATGGGAAACTTGCATTGACACCTAAACAACCTCAATGTAGAGTATCAACACCATCTCACATGTGTACATATCAATTTTTGAAAACCCCTTTCTCTGTTTTGGGAAAAACCAGAAAAACCAGTAGTAAATTGGCTCTAGAATTTCTTCAATATTTGTACAAATTGAGCAACCAAGCATTCAATAGCTTAGCAATAGTGTCCATCAACTCCATGTAAGAGTAATTTGTCCAATTGTTTAGGACCAAAGATTAATTGCTCAATTAAAATTGCTCTGTTTCTCTGCAACCAGTGGACAGCCTGTTTAATCAGCTCATTCCCAGCTCAATTGATGATAATTGATCAAACCAATCACATAGCCCTCTTCTCTAGTATGTGTAGCAACCAATAGCTAAATCAATTGTGGAATATATCAAGCACCAAGGTGAAATTTGATCCTCCACTTTGCAAAATAGTCAAAATTTGCTCTGTTTTCTCCGTGCAGTCTGCGCCGCCTACATTTGAGGGATTTGGGAGTTGTTATACTATTAATTGATGATGTCTACAAGTGCTCAAGACACCTAGGTTTGTGTGCAACCAATAAATGGTTGGATTTTTGCCAAAAACACACTCCAAATGCATCAATTTGTGACTTCCTTTTCTCTGTTTTGTGAGAGCTCAAAAACCAGTAAATTCCACTCATTCAAATGCATTCAAATTGCTCCAAAAATGAGTTTAGGGCTTGCATAGGAGTTGCCAATACATTCCTCTTTGTCAAATACATGTGTCTTTTGCCAGAATCACTTCTATTTCACCCTACATCAGTGTTTCCAAGCTTTAATGGAAAGCTTCTAAAAACCAAAATTTTGCTTTGCTTTGAGTTGCTCTAACTTGCTTTGTTTTTGCCTGTATCACCTGCAATCCGCTCAAGGATGTTTAGAAGACCTTACTCGGTAGGCCAAGCTCTCAGATCTGATAGTAGTTGGTGTGCTCCAAGCTTCACAGCTCCAATGGCAAGCTTCACAGCTTCTCTTCACAGCTTCTTCTCCCTCTTCACTCACTCACTCATAAACCCTAATAAACAGCACAAGGCTCTGATACCATGTTGAAAGAGCGGTAGAGAGGGAGGAGACACACACACAAGAGCAAACCCTAATGTATATTGCAAACCCTAACCATAGAGGGAAGCCATCTCCACTCTCACACAAAGCATAATGCCATAATCCATAATACACACAACACTATGAGTTGTGTCCACACACATCTAACCCTAGATAATGTCCACACACTATGACCAGCTGGACACGCGGTCATTTATGTCTCACACATGTTCCTACTACCTAACATGCCAGCAGATAGCATAGCTGGCTCACACTGACATCGAGCTTGAATCTCAAAAGGACCAAGCTAGAAGCAAGCATGTTGAGTTAGCAACTACAAATGGTGTCACTGAGGTTTCCAAGCATTATCTCTCATTGACCTTTGGATTGAAGGAAGATTCTATCATTCTACATCAGATGTTTGGTGTCGAGACTGATGGCCTTTCATTTGAGATGCCAACTATAAAAAGAGGAGATCATAATGTCTTTCAACTGGACATTCAATTTGGGAGAACCTTTGTGGTAAGTGGGAAAAAAATGCTATCTGGAACCTGCATTGCTGAAGTACTTGATGATGCTAAAGGGGAGGTGAAAAAATTACATGTGGAGACAGCGCCTATTTTCAACATTGGTGCCACAGACAAAATTAGTATTGTTGAAATGTTGAGAAATTTACCTTTGAAGAATTCACTCAGAGTCACATTTGGTTTAATAGGAGAGATCCGACAGGTTGAGGAGCTTCCTACAAGATATGATGGGAATATAATGTTTGAGTTGCCCTTTGCCAATGCTGATAATAGAATGCTAGGACTAGAAAATAAATTTGATGGCCATGTGTGGACAGATGAAATGACAAGCAATATTTCTGCTTTCTTTGGAACAGTCAGGAGAAAGAAATGTGGTGGGTACCTAGAGTGCACTAATGTGCTGTGTACTGGATTGAATAGGTCAAGGGACATTGGATTGGTCATTTGGCAAAAGTTTGTCCTACTGGTAGAAGTGTGGAATTATATGGCAGTTTGAAGTGCACTTTCTGTTCAGCACCTCCAACATGTCAAGCTGAATGCCCTTGCAAGTTGGTGATGTGCTTCCCCTCTGAAAAGATAGGAAAGAAAGTAACACGAGCCGTTCTGCACATTGGCTCTCATATGCATCCTGTTGCAGCACGAATCACAAGGATGGATGCTCAAGAGGTCAAGAACAAAGTGAAAGAGATGGTACAACAAGATTTTTTGGGTAGACCAAAAGCCATGCAACATAAATTGGCTAAGGAGATTCTTGTTGAGTTAGCCATCTTTGGAGATGGGACAGGTGGATAGAAGTTATCTGACAATGATTTGGCTAAGGAGATTCTTGTTGAGTCAGCCATCTTTGGACAGGTGGATAGAAGTTATCTGACAATGATTTGGCTGCTATACTGGAGAAGCTTGCACCTGTTTTGGACAAAAGAAGACTTTCTCGCTGGAGAAAGGAGTCACAGGTAGAGGTGGGACAAGCAGCTGGAGAAATAGAGGCTATTATAAAGCTAAAGAATTGCTTGTTGTTTGACTATTTTCAGAGTGTTGTTTTTTTGGGGCAGTTAGAATTCTCCTCATTCAATAGGTTTCATCTCTTCAAAATGTCTACACAGGGCCCAGGGAGTGGGGTTGATTTGGTTAACAAGATGAGACCAGGAGGTGAGCTTCAAAGCTGTTGGATTTGTTTTGATTTTGTAAAAAGAATGAAAGACTAGACAACCATGGCTTGTCATGTTTATAACCCTTCTGTGCAAGAGATGCAAACAATAGCAATTGGAGACTTCAAAGTTGAGGACACTGATGCTCAAATATTATTTTGGGAACTACTAAATCGGGTGATGGAGCGAGAAGGTTACAAGAAGGCTCAGTTTAAGGGATTCATGGTGGCATATGAAGCACAATCAAATTGGCGAGCCGTGAGGACAGTTTTCAATGGTGGGCCAGACAATGTGATGACAGGTGTGGAGCGTTCATGCTCTTTTCATTGGGAGCAGAGCTTGATTCAACATGCAAAGAAATGTGTACCACCGCATAGCCAGGAAGAGTTTAAATTGAGATGTTGGCATTGGAAGAATTCTCCTTCTAAAGAGACAGCTGAAATTGAGTTAGATGGGTTGAGAGCATGGTTGAGGAAGGGCATGGATTGTCTGGTGGCATGCTAGAGTTGCCCACTGGGGGGAGTACATGATGCATGTAAACTGCCAATTTTCTTTCTTATGTTCATCATTGTATGTGGCCTATTTTATTGAGAGAAAACTCACAAGTGTATTTTTGTTTTAGGCTATTGAAGGTAGAGACACTTACCTTATACCACAAACCAATCTTGCTGAATCAGTTCATGGAAGTTGGCTTGCTTCGCATGATGGTGTGAAGTATGTGTCCCTGTATACTGCCTCCTATAATGACCTGATGGCAACTTTGCTCCAGAGCGCAAGGTATGACTCATTCTTGAGAGGTGCTCATAAGGGTACGGGACTTGGGATTGAGAAGATTAAGAAAAGGCATGCCTCCGCTAGTCCCATCTCGCTGGCACCAAAAATTGTCATTGATTTGACTAATGAGGCAGCCACTGAGCTACAAGCAACAAAGAGAAGGGCTGCGACAGATAGTGAAGTATGCACAGTGAGAAGAAAACGTAGAGTGGGATCTCAGACAACCAATACAACCCAATGATTCTCATCATCCAGAGTATGAGTATGTGACACAAAATGTACGGCGTGAATTTCAGAGAGATTAGTTTTCTAATGTGGAAAGTGTATATATCGAAGTCAAGATTCACCAAACAAAATGGGCAATGAGGAGGACAAACCCAGGAAGTGAAGTAAGGTGTCAAGGATACCTTCGTGAAAAGCAAACCACTCCGTCTACTTAGATTGCCTAGGTACCTCGCTACTTTAGGAGCAGCTCTTCTCACTCACACACATACACAAAGTACACTTCGAAGTCTTGAGTTGCGGGCTTCCACTGTTGGCCCATCTCCGACATTAAAAGTCTCGTGTTTTTTTTCTCCTCTCTCTCTCTCTCTCTCTCTCTCTCTATCTCTCTCTCTCTCCCCCCTAGAATCCAGGACTTGTCTATGATATTTTACATTTTTTTGGAGCAATTCTAGAAGACCCCACTTTGGTCTGGAGTTCAAGACTTGCCTATGATCTTCAAATTTTCTTTTGAAGCAATGCTGGGAGACCCACGTTTCCACCAGAGAGAGAGAGAGAGAGAGAGAGAGAGAGAGTATTCATTGTTCTGATTTGAGCCTTTTTCTTGCTCTGGCCGAGATGTGGAGGCATTGAGGGCTCTATCATGCCCAGAGATCAAGAGAGAAAGATGTAGCCTCTGCCTTCTTCCCCTTCACTTCCTCTTTCACCTTCCCCTTCAGCTTCCTCTTCTTACTCTTCTTCCTCATGCCTAAGAAAACACAGAGAGAGGAGAGAGAGAGAGAGAGAGAGAGAGAGAGAGAGAGAGAGAGAGAGAGAAGCAAGTGTCTTCCTTTTCCTCCTTTTTGTTCTGTGAATCTGCAGAGAGTAAAAAGCCTTTTCTTCCTCTTTGACTACCTCTTCCTCTTCCACGACCTGCGAAATCCAACTATAGAGAGAGAAAATTTCATGGTTGCCAGCTGTCCACGAAGAGAGAGAGAGAGAGAGAGAGAGAGAGAGAGGAGGTAAGTGTGAGCTTTGTTGTTAAATATGTGTTTGTACATATAATTTTCTTCTATAGTTTCTTAACGAAACCATGCTAAGTCGCATGATAAAAAACTACATCTCCGATGAGTATTCTTTCAGATACTTCTCCCTTCGCTCAGACGCTCAGAAGTTTGTGCTCAGAAAATGGGCATCCCCACCTTTGAGCAATTTTGAACAAAATTCACTCTAAAATGTGATCACAATTGATGCCCAAGCATAGGAAATATGCAAATACCAACAATTGCAATGTTTTTCCCCCTTTTCTCATGTAATTGTCTTGTTCCAATTGCAATTACTAACAAAATGATTACTAATGCCACTTTGCTTGTGCTGTTACTTTTCTCCAAATGCAATTTCCCACAAGATGATTGTCGATGTAGCACTTTGAAGCTTCCTGATCTCCCGACCAAGCTCTTCCAACCTCCTTACTCAAGTTTGAAATTCAAGAGCAAGGGCTTAGGAAAAGTCTTCACCACCATTGTATCTAATCCCCCACCGTATCACTTTACCATGGCACTCATGGCATGGTGAGTTCAAGACGCACTCTCCTTGGCCTCTTCTCCTTATTGCCAAGGTACCCTCACCACATATCTAGCTTTATAGTTATGCAAGAATCAAATGAAAGCTTAAAAATGGATGAGAGTGTGGGTCACGAAATCTTATTTGTATTAAATCCGAAATGCCATAAAAGGTGAATTACATCCAAAATGCCATAATAGGTGAGCTACATTAAGTATGGAGTTACACAACATTAAACATAGTAGGTCGGTCTCTACTCATGCTCCTCCTCCTCCTCCTCCTCATCATCATCCTCCTCGTCCTCTTTGCGTATTTCCTCTTCATCATCTTCCTATATCACACAAGATTAAGTAATGTTAAAAAAAAACTACATAAATTTCTAAAATCTTATAAAACCAAAATAATATAAGCTTACAGAGGGCTTATCTTCATAGTTTAAATTCATACTCCTCAGAGAAGAAGAACAACCAAAAAAGGAGCATGAGCATTAATTGTATAGTCTCAAATCACATGATTCGCATAAGATGATAAAGGTACGTACATAACTATATCTATTTTTTGGGCACTCCTTGGTTTATGTTGTGTGGACTATGTTTTGGGCAAGATGAGTTCCAATCAAAACTATAGATTTGTGTGGTTGGTATAAAGTATAGATTTGAAATTATCTATTCTTATTTAATTTATCATTTCTTCCTTTGTTCAATAGGTAGATAGTGTCAAAGGAGATTCATCTAGATTCCATTCAGAAGGATCAGGTTTAGTCAATTAAGGCCGCGTGTATGATTGAATAAAGATTTTCAAGAAGCAGACTCACAACTTAATCGCACCTTCTGGTACATTTGGTGGATGAGGTTGCTATATGTGGCGTTGTTCATAGTTGATGGATGTTCTTTCTTGAATTCTTCATGAAAACCTTGAAGGTATTTTTTTTGAGGCAAAGGCATGATAGAGGGATGGTTGGTGTAGGAATCCCTCTTATACATCTCTAAATATTTAAAAGATCCATCTATTCCTACATTCATGCATAACGATGAGGATGAATGAATGGTGTCACATGTGCCAAATGGAAAAGGACGAATTCAAAAGATAGATGAGTCCATGCACAAAAAGGTCATTATATTTTTTCTTCTTGACACTTTTTTGATGGAAAAGTGGATTGAGAAGTATGAATATGCAAGAAAGATAAGAATAGATGAGAGAAGAGAATTTAAGAGATCAACACAGAGGCACATGGCATACCCATCCAACCTAAAGGCTCTTCCAAAGGATTGCAATATTGAATGGAGATTGCAATACTGAATGGCTTAGAGATGTCCTAGAGTAAGCCAAAAGGACAGGATAGGAGATTACAAGAGAAGAACGGGAGGATGCAAGGGGATGCGACTAACATGTAAGTAAAGGTGGTTGGCTAAGATATATACTTTTGATTACTAAATTGCTTACATATAAGCTATATTAAAGATTTTTATTGGGTTGTAGTATAAAGTGCATAATGCAATGTGGTCATCAAAAGGTCAACATTTTTGCACTCAATGTGTGGACTCCACGAGAATCACATATGATTGTGGTGTAATGGTAAGTTTTACCAAGAAAATTGAACTACTAGAAGAGATAATAATATTATAGCAGAGAATCTTGAATATTGTGGAATAATTCAAGACATCTTGGAGATTGGATCTAGAGCTTTCAAAGTATTCACCTTTGATGTTAAGTGGTTCAAAGTGGTATATAGAGGTACTCAAGCAACCTTCAAGAAGCATCCAAGTAGATTTGTTTCAATTGACTCAACTAAATTATGGCAAGATTCAAGAGACACATATGTTTTACCGCAATATTGTGAACAAGTTTACACTTGATTTTCAATTTTGATGAATCTGGTAGAGAGAGAGAGAGAGAGAGAGAGAGAGATTAAAAAAAATAGCTATATCAAAAAACTCGCTTCATGCCCATGCTATGTTTAGGAAGCGGGTTATGAGGGTAAAAAATAAGATTCCTCCATATGAATATATAAGTGTAGGTGGGTTTGCAATTATTCCTCCTATATAAATCTAAAATTATAGAAAACGGGGCAAATGTTTTCGAAAAATTCCCTTAAATGTCCATAAGTGGGTGAATATTTTCTTAAACCCTTCCAAACAGCCAAAATTTGGGCGAATGTTTTAAGATGCAAGGTGATTTTTTTTTGCAAAAAAAACCCCAAAAAATAGCCAATTGGCAAGGTTGGACAAAGTCCTTTAGTAGCCCCTTATTTTTTTTCTTTATGGGTTACACTTATGAGGTTGGACAAAGTCCTTTATTATTATCATAAAGGGTGTTTTGAGTAAGTGAGCAAACAAGTGAGCGAGTGAGTGAACAAGTGTGTCGAGTGAGTGTGTGTGTGTGTGTGTAGGGGGGTTTGAGGTCTTGCATGTGTTGGGAGGGTTGTTGTCTATCATATACCTTCCAAGTTATTGCTAAATTATCATAGGAATGATGACTTTATAGACTTGCATTTATAGTTCTAGCATAGAAAGGTAAGTTTAAAATTTTATGCATTTTTAAGTAGTGACTCGTTCACAGGAATGCATGTTTTTTTATTACTATTTACACATTATATGTATAGGGTTTTCTCAAAGGAATGCATGTTTTTGTACTAGCCTCTTATGTATTTGGCTTACATAAAGGGTGTTAGAAATTTATCTTATAAGTATGTGACTTGGTCCTTTGATGAATGGGTCAATAGCTTAACAAAAATTAGCCTAAAAAAATTTGTTATGTTAACAACTTCTGTTGAGCCTTTAAACACGTGCCTCTCTCTCTCTCTCTCTCTCTCTCTCTCTATATATATATATATATATATATATATATATATATATCTATTTATGTGTGTGTGTGTGTGTGTATTTATGCATGCAATCTTTTAGGGGATCTCATTTGACTTGGCCATGCATTACTATAAGATAATCAAATATTGACATTTTTTCCAACGTAAAACAATTGCTTGTAAAATCTACGATCGTCTTTATCTTTGTAAAAACATCGGTATAAAAACATCCGAGCATCGGTATAAAAACATTCGTATAAAAACATTGGAATGACTATCTAAATTAACATCGAAAATTATGTCAGAAACATCCTTGCAAAAAGCGTCGGTGTTAACGTAAAAAATAATTGTATTCCAACGATTTTTTTTGACATCTATATGGACATTGATTTTGACATACATACTAATGGATGTAGGAATTTACCAATGAAAATAACAATGAACGCAAGAATTTACCGACAAAAGTACCAACGGATGCAAAGAATATCTGATGTTCATACTGACGGCGAATGTAGGTATATATATATATATATATATTGGCATAATGGTGCATCTAGGTACATTTTGGTACCTGGATACCTGGATGCACCATTATGCCAAATATCTAAAGATTTTATTGCATTCAATTGAAATTTTACGTAATCTTAGAGAATTAACACAAACAAAGGTACATTGATGTACAAAATCAAGTTTCATTAATATCAAACTACAGTGATACATTGGTCCAAATTACATGATGTCAATACTTATACGATAAATGTTGTATACAAAAAAGTTGCCGCATATATGTGAGCGAACTATACATGCCCAAAAGGGATGCAAAAATGATCTATACAATTCCAACAAGATCTATACAATTCCAAAACTATGTGAGCTAATGTGGTGTCCAATCTATGAGCTCGCCTCAACGTGGAGGCTGCGGTACTGCTCTCTACAAAAACAATGCAATATCCACAAAATAGCAAATAGAAACTTACCAAAACCTCAAATTGGCATATAGTATGAAACACTTATCAAAACCATAGCTATCTAATCTACATTTCCTTGGTCTTGCTCAATACGTTCAAGCAAGGCATAAGTGCATGTACTTGAATGCATATTGCTCCTCCAACTTGATAGACTAGCATCCAACCACCCTCCTGCATACATGAAAACAAAACATAAACAAAAACATACAACTATAAACTAGTTGACATACAAACTAGAGGCTACAGAGAGCATGGATACTTACAAAATACTCATAAAATGTGTCCCATACACCACTCCTACGGTGCGAGCTCCCCACGCTCTCTATTCGCTTTGCCACTGCTTCCTCTTGTTGTGCGTATTGTCGAGGGTTTTCAGCGTGCTTCCTCAGCTCCTCATCCCATCTATCTCAGTCAATGAGCCAAGGCTTTTCTCCCCCTGTTTTCATCGCTTGGGTGACATGGGACCTCTTGTGTTTCATACAATATCTCATGAGATCATAGATCCACTTGTTGGGTACTTCCTTACTATCTGGGGCAGGCTTAAACTCATTCTTGATTTGATTACAAATTCTTGTTTTCTTCTCCGATGCGAGGTGGAGGAGGCTGGTCACAGTTTCATGGGCAAATACTATGCCACATAGCTCCCTCACTCGACTCCGCATCTCGTGATAAACATCATTAAGAATGACCTTCCCTTCCCGCACCGTTTAAAGATGTTGATTTGCATTAGGGAGAGGGCTAGTACCAAAGGGCTGACTAGATAAGACGTGATGAGATGGGGGTATCGGCCACACTATGTATGGGTAGATGCTCTTGTGGAAGGATAGATGCATCCATGGCACTACCACCACTACCCCTATGACCGAACCTTGACTATGGTTGGAGTAACATACCAAGAGTGGGGGGGTTCGACCAGGGGATGGTATGGGTGTGGGTGTGACCATGGTCGCAGATCCCAATGGGCTTGCTACACCCCACTGGCCATGGGTAAAATAGGCTCTAGCCATGGCTGCGTGCTCGGGGTGTCTTGTGCAATGAAGGAAAAAAATTAGTAAGGTCTCATGACACATGTAGTAGGTGAGACAGTTGGTTGGGGGGAGTAATGCCGGGGGTGATTTTCGGGCTATATATGTGATCCTCCATCTTCATATGTGCATGGATATGGTTATATAGGTGGATATGCAAGTTATGCACGAGCATATGAACATGTGACAAATATAGTTTAAAAAATCATAAGAACCTAGGGCTTACCTCTGTTATCAGAGTTCTTGCATCATAAAAGTATAAAACCCACACTAATCTGCACACCAATCAGGTATATTTTAAAAGCATAAAATAAAATAAATATGGAGAGATTAGGGAGAGAAAAAAGGGGCTTACCTTTGAGAGATTAGGGATAGATAGTAGAGATATGGAACTTGCAAAAAAAACCTTTTAAAAAAAGATTAGAACACTATGTAGTTGTAAGAAAACATGAAAGCAAGAAAGATAGTGGCGCAGGAGTGTGGAGGGATGTAGAAGAGAGAGGACAACCAATAGGTCATTTGGGGGGGTGAAGATATGTAGGAGGAATGCAGGGATGAAGGAGAGAGGACAACCAATAGGTCATGTGGGGGGAGTTGAATATATGCAACCTGCAAAAAAATCCCCAAAAAATAGATTAGAACACTATGAATCTGTAAGAAATTATGAAAGCAACCAAGATGGTGGCGTAGAAGAGTGTACGGATGTAAGAGAGAGAGAGAGAGAGAGAGAGGACATGCAATAGTTGTTGAAATATACAAGTGAATAGGGTGTGTGCGAGAACAAGCCCTTGGCTAGAGGCTATAAAAGAGAATATGTAAATGTGAGAGAACCTGTGAAAAGGTGAGAAGAATCTACTGGGAGAGAAAAAAGGGTAGCATGAGAAGGTTTAGGAGGTGTGGAGATATTCTGGGAGAGGTGGAGAGATATTCTGGGAGAGGTGTGGAGATATTCTAGGAGAGGTGGAGAGAATCAAGCAAAAGAGGTGGAGTGAATCAAGGAGAAATCAGTGGGATTAGATGCTTGGATGTAAACTCTATAAATTGAGGCTTGCTGGTTTTTGATTATCCATGCCTACACTAAGCTATCAGTTAATTGCTCACTAATCATGTCTTAATTATCATCTAATCTCTTTGTTAATGATGTTGATTCTAGCATTTGATCCACCATAGCTCATCACATTGCTGTAATTTTAACATGGTATCAGAGCCTAGCCTAGAATCCATCAATTTGTGAGCCCATTATCTTGCTAATCACTTGGCTAATTAGGATTAGTAGAAAATTAATATTTTCACCTCTTTTTCAACTAACCTCTGCACCCCCAACTAGTGGAGGGGCTTGATCTCCCTCCAAGAGAAACATTAGGGGAAATGCTTCTAGCCCAACATAGCTATACACCCACGATTCAACTCGTCAAAAGAAATTTCTCCAAACCGCCAAGTGCAGCTGCCATTTTTTGCTGATTTGCAGGCACCTTTTTTTCTGAGGAAAAATGACATCTCTTCTTCTCCACTTGCAATGGATCTAATTCCTCTTAGCCCCCAGGGGTTTTCAAGCATGCTCTACAAGTTGGTGTAGTCAGAGTTTGATTTGATCAAGTCTACAGTGAGATCCAAGCTCTTCATCAAATCTGCAAGTGACTTTGCTAAAACAGAGATTAAGCATTCAATGTTTGGTCAAATCTTGTGTTTCTTGGCTTAATCCTCTACTAGACTAATTGTTATTGAAGAGCAAGAATGAAAAAGCATTGGGACTTATCATACTCGGTTTAAATGATGAAATCATTCATCACATCATAGGGATAGAATGGGCAAAAGATGCATGGGATGAACTCAATAAATTATTTGGCACACAAGAAAAAATTCAAAGATAAATCTGTTAATGCAATTCTACAAATTGGATATAAAGGAAAGTAAACCTTTAATCACACACTTGAATAGGTATAAAAGCAGTAAGCAACAACTGGCAGCTATTGGCAAAAAGGTAGAAGATGATGAGGCACTAGCAGTGCTTCTGAAGAGTGTGGACAAAGGTGAATATGAAAATATTGTAGCAACACTAAAGAATGTACCTGAATTGAAGCTACACAAGATAGAAGGAGCTCTACTAGAGCAAGAGAGCAGAGGCAAAGAGAAGAAATGGCTCGACTCAACAGCAGGAGAAGAAAAAGCATTCT
Organism: Cibotium barometz; assembly: GCF_041138505.1. Taxonomy (NCBI): domain Eukaryota; kingdom Viridiplantae; phylum Streptophyta; class Polypodiopsida; order Cyatheales; family Cibotiaceae; genus Cibotium; species Cibotium barometz. The sequence continues at coordinate 37,649,757 of NC_141096.1, forward strand.
TCATCTCGAGGATGAGGACGAGGAAGAGGCAGAGTAGGAGGTAGGACCTTCACTTGCCACAACTGTGGAAAGCCATGACACATGGCAAGAGACTGCTACAGCAAACCTAGTGGAGAAGAAACGACATCGGCAAACTTCAGTCGGATCATCTTTTCTAAGAGAGAGAGAGAGAGAGAGAGAAACCCCACAACCCCATGTAACCTGCCCCAACAGAGTAAAACCACCTCTGAGCCACCGATGATGTAGGCCATGTGGTAGATGTATGTGTGAACACTTTAGTCAAGGTCACGGGCACTTATAGTAGCCTTGGACACATAGAGAGAGAGAGTGTGTCAAGGACTATGAGTTTAGGTACTTGAGGCACTGGTCGCGGACTATCAACTAAGATGGAAACTTGGTATATGGTCCAGGTGTGCTAGGAGTATTCACTTGAGCGGAGGTGTTGAAATATACAAGTGAATAGGGTGTGTGCGGGAACAAGCCCTTGGCTAGAGGTTATGAAAGAGAATCTGTAAATGTGAGAGAACCTGTGAAAAGGTGACAAGAATCTATTGGGAGAGAATAAAGGGTAGCATGAGGAGATTTAGGAGATGTGGAGATATTCTGGGGAGAGAGGTGGAGAGAATCAAGCAAAAGAGGTGAAGTGAATCAAGGAGAAATCAATGGGATTAGATGCTTGGATGTAAACTCTATAAATTGAGGCATTAGCCTAATGAGAGCTTGCTGGTTTTTGATTATCCATGCCTACACTAAGCTATCATTTAATTGCTCGCTAATCACATCTTAATTATCATCTAATCTCTTTGTTAATGATGTTAGTTCTAGCATTGGATCCACCATAGCTCATCACGTTGCTGTAATTTTAACAATAGGTAATGTGGAGGGGGGTTGGGGGATGAACTTACCAGCGTCCCTAAAAAAAACCTTGAAAAATGAGGAAAACAAAGTCCGCATTTTGGCTGTGTTATTTTTTCCAATGTTAGAATATGTGTTGGAGATCGCGTTGGAGAAAACATTGATAAAAACTTCAAAAAAAGTGTCGGTGACAGTGTCAGCAAAAAGGATTTTCAAAGTTATTATCGACAACTAATTCAACAAAACTTTCGACATTCTTTTTGACAACAAAAAATTATATATAGCAAAAATGTATTCAACCTTTGAAATTTCCTGCCCTCACATCTTTACCATTAGAATTTAAACTTTGGCCGATTAGACTATGGCCTAATATATAAAGGGCCATTCCCTCCATCCCAAAAAACACAAAGTTACAGTCATGGATGGTGTGAACACTACAAACACGTCAAAATGCTCAAACATAGAGGAGAAATGCTTGTGCCCTTGCGATCGGTGCAAGTACCAAGTCTCTTGACGATGGAGAATTTGCAATGACCATGTAAAGAAAAAGGGTATATTTCCAATTGAGCATCTAAATGCCTTGGTGTTATGAATGTGTTTCCTCAAAATAGGTAACAGATCGATTGCTTGGACCTTCAACCTGAGCGGAGTACTAGATGGATAACGACACAAGCAAGTACTAATGAGCCTCATCTTGAAGAAGAAACTATGGTGGACTCTTCGACGTATTTGGATAAAGACAAAGGACATGATAGATGCTCTACATGACGCAAGGGATATTGAGTGAGAAATAACATAGCAAATGGGTGGTGTCCATTGACGCCACCAATGGAGCATGCCGCAAGAGAAGAGTAAGAGCTATGTAGTCTAGCTCGTACGCCTTTGTATCATGGTGCATGTATTTCTTTTTTGCATACATGCCTTGCAATGCTAAACTTGCAATCAATATTTGCATGGTTCGATATTAGCCTATAAAAACTTTTTGTGTAAGTACTTATCACCTTTTCCATTTTTTATCTCTTTCTTTTACCTTTTTAAAATCATCGTTGTCAATATCACAAGTCATTGAGAGATCAAATATTTCCAGAAGAAGGTAATGAGATGCCTGTGAATTGAACACAATGAAAATCCATATTACAATCCATTGGTATGGACTACAATTCTTACCATGCTTGTCCAAATGATTGTGTTATATATTGGCATGACCATGCAGGTATTGCACAATGTCAAGAGTGTGGAGAATCGATCAAGAGCATGGAGAATCCAGATATAGGAAAGATGTTCAAAGAGAAAGGTTTCCTACAAAAGTACTCAAGAACTTTTGTGTCATCCCACGGATTCAAACCATGTTCAAGTGTAAATCCATGGCGTGTATGATGTCTTGGCATCGCACTAGTAGATCCATGGATGATGTTATGCATGTCTCCACTGTTGATTGCCCTACATGGAGACACATTTAAGATAAGTGGCCAAACTATAATGAGGAGCCCTGTAATATTTACCTTGGGCTAGCTATGGATGGTGTGAACCCGTTTGGTCTTAAAAGTTTAACATGGAGCACATGGCCAGTTTGTCTTGTGAACTATAATCTTCCATCGTGGTCAGAAATAAAGAAGGGACATATTTTTCTCTCATTAATAGTCCCTGGGAAGTACAATTTAGCCAACATGGATGTGTACTTATCCCCATTAATAGAGGAGCTACAAAGTTTGTTGAAGAAATTGATGTTCATGACATGTCAAAGAGGTTTGAATAAAGGGAGTTCTTATTAATGAAGAATACTAATGTGGACTATGCATGATTAGCCAGGCTATGAAGAATGTAGTGGTGGTAAGATATTTTGTTATTTTGTAATAGCTATTGATATAATTGTGAATGGTTGTATAATATTATTTGTTTTACTACAAGACTATCGAGCTTTGGATACAATGCATGCCCTTTGTGCGGACCTATACAAGATTCTCGTTATTCAAAAGAGGCTTGAGAAAGGATAATGAGATCTCCAGCTTAAAATCACATGATTGTCATAAGTTTTTGCAATTTATCTTGCCTTTGGCCATAAAAGGTTGCCTCATCGACAACATACGGATACAATATACAAGATTGGCACCATGGTCCGTTGTATTTCATTGAAGGAGATAATAAAAGACAATTTGGAAGTAGCCCGCTTAAATGCCATAGAAGAGCATGAGGGTGAGCCTAGATTCAAGGTTACCATGGTAAGCTAAGAAAGGTCACAAGAGGGTTGTAAGGATGGCAGAAGTTGTAGAGAAAGCAAGAAGCAACGACCACATCACTAGCATTGCAACCTTGTATGCGTATAGTGACAACAGTAGAGAAGCTCTTGTGAGAGAACTACAACTATAGAGAAGCAAGAAAAGCTTTCAGCATGGCTATGGCAGAAAGTTGTAGAAGTACTTTGTGAAGAGCATGAAGGCCCAACTAGGATAAGGGTCATAAAGGAAGTTGCAAAACTACACTCCACATATGTGCTCAATTCTGGCATGTAACATTCAAGTACATGGTGGGTCCCAAGTTCAGTGCATCCACCCAATTTGAAAAGATGTTGAGAAGTTGCCAACATTACAGATTTGGTGCACAACATGCTAATGATAAGATCATTTTTATACAAGATTCCAACACTTCAAAAAGTCATTTAAAAAATAGGATTTAGTTAAGCCTTATTAAGTTAAGGTCACTTTCACACACAAAGGTTTTTAAGAGTTAGTTCACATGGATCTAGAACTCTAATGTTAAAGTCCGATTCACCCACACTAGTCAACGAGACTGTTCAAGAATATTTTATCTTAGATTTAATGGGTACTCTGCCTGGCTTTGGCCAAAAAGGAATTGTATTTTTTCATCCATGGTATGAGGATAACCATACCCAAGCTCACCAAGAATCTCAAAACAAGAATTTGTATTTACCCAATGCATGAGGGTTCTTCCACCTTAGGTGACGGTCTCAAAAGGGATGTATGGTGCTAAAAATGGAACTATTTTCCTAGCATGAGCAAAAATAAGTCCTCAAAGTGGAGGGTGTATTCCTACCCAAGTTGAGACTCAAAAGTAGATAGTTTGCATGTTCATTCCCTGGCACAATGTGATGTAACACTCGAATAGAATTGAGGGGGAGTGTAGAAAGGTGAAATGCCTATTGTCATATGGGTGATGGGTGAGTTGTAGAACACCTCATTTAAGACGGGGTGTTGAGAGACATGTAAGCTTTGGTGTTGTGTGTATGTGGGAAAGCACCCTAGAGGTGCAAGATATTGTGGTAAGATAAGAATGCCACATAGGATATTGTATAGTGTGTGAGTGTTGACCAAAAGAGTGGAAAAGAGTGTGCCACATGGATGCACACATGTAAAGTGAGATCATGACTGTTATCTATATTAGAAGCCTCATTGTATGGTTCATGGGAATGCAATAGAGCTATTGTTGAGTGTGTAATATATATCTCTCTCAAGTCATGGATCTTCTTGTGGTTTAATCCACCTTAATCTTATGCTTAATTTTGTGTCTACCACCATAATCAATCCTATATTTGGGGTCTCCCCAAAGGTAAGAAATAGAGCTATTGTTGAGTGTGTAATATATATCTCTCTCAAGTCATGGATCTTCTTGTGGTTTAATCCACCTTAATCTTATGCTTAATTTTGTGTCTACCACCATAATCAATCCTATATTTGGGGTCTCCCCAAAGGTAAGAAATAGATAGAACATGAGGCACTAAATCTGATGAGATAACACAGATGCAAAGGGATGGAATCTTGACTGCTTGGAAAAGATCTCCGAGTTGTCTATGTGCAGGGCGGTTGCCAATAATTTTCCAAACCAAGGTGGAGGCATCTAATACTGCAACAAGCATTAGCGAGGATCTGAAGGTCCGCTTTGGAAAAAGATACAAAAAGCAATAACAGACTCAATCGGGGTTGATGGAGCGGCTACCATGGAATCCTTCCAAGGGTGAACACCAAAAAGTGCTGAAACTTGCCAAGATGAGAAAGCCAAGAAGAGCCTGAAATATCCACTTGTAGGAAGAGGGAGAGGAAGGATAAATAGGGAGAAAAGCTAAGGAGGAGGCAAAGCAGGGATCCAAGAAGAAGGGAAGGGGCTAAAAGAGGGAGAGAAGAGAGAAAAGGCGGAAAGGAAGGCCAAAAGGGGGGGTAGTGGCTAGGAAGTGTTGGGCAGGAAGAAACACGGAGAAGGAGGGACGGGGCGGGGGGGGAGAGAAGTTCAAAGAGGCAAAAAAGAGGGAAGGGGGGTGATACAGAGAAGAGGGGGTCAAACAAGGAGCATGAAGAGGAAAGGGAAGGGGAAGGAGCATGTGAGAGGAAGGGGGGAAACTATGCAGGGCGGCGTAGAGAAGGGGAAAGGTAGCGCACACATAAGTGAATCGGGAGAGGGGGTAAACTGGTACGAGGGGCAGAGAGAAGAGGCAAAGGGGGCATAGACAAATGTGCAAAGGAGGGGAGGGGGAAACAAGCAGGGCAAGGGGGGTGAAGGAGGGGTGAAAAAGATGGAGGGGGGCACAGACCAACTTGCAAGGGGGTAGAGAAAAAGGCAGTGGGGGGATGCAGACAAACACGAAAGGGGGAGGGCAAACACCATATTAGTGAATTTGGGAATTTCCCAATTCCCATTTTTGAATACTTAAAAAAGGGGACATGGATAACATGTTTGTAAGTTTCTCAAAACCCTATCATATGACCTATCATTGGAAAGCGCTTGAAAAATGGAATCTAAAGAGCTATAAAGCGCTAATTTTGGATTAGTGGTGTTCAAGTTATGGTTAATCCAAACTTTTGACCACGTGTCCCAAACTTGTGAGAAATTCCCATATTCCCCAATATGGTGTTGGGCACAAGACGCATGCAAAATGGGGCAAAACTTAGAGAGAGAAAACAACTGCTCTTACCAATCTTAATCTCTTTTACTTAGTCTAATTTTTCCTTCACCATGAGTATCATCATCATGTTAGATCCACCATGAGTTCCAATAACACACATCACTTAAAAAATGATAGTACACATGCACACTTCTTTTTAAAATAGACCCTTAAAAAGAAATCACACATTACATTTTTCTTTCTCAAACATTAGTATATATTAGATATACATGTCACACATCACATAACAAATTTCCATATAATACATCAGTGTCATGTTATCTTAATCTCCTCGTACCACAACCATGATCCTTAAACCAAGACAATACATACCAAATGAGCCGAAACACTCATGAACCACCATGATGACTAAAGGAGTCCATAATGGCTCACATCCAACTCAACAAAAGTGATAAATAATCATAGGATCACTTCTCTTGATCATCACTATCCCAGAAGCATGAACACTCCAAGTATTGGTGTGAAGGAGTTACTTCTCTTGATCACTTCTCTTGATCATCACCTATCCCAGAAGCATGAACACTCCAAGTATTGGTGTCAAGGAGTTACATATGTCTAGTTCCATCACACATACTTAGCCACTAGGAGTTTCTTCTATTAATCATCACCTATCCTACAAGCATGAACACTCCAAGTACTGGTGTTAACAGTTACATGTGTCTAGTACTAGGACTATCCTACCCATTTCACTCTACAGTCACTTCCTATCCTCACACCAGTTCTGCCAGGAGCACACCCACATTCGGTCGAGAGGGGTCAAGGTCTCGGATGACCATCTCGATATGTGGTGCATCCCAGGGGGACGATACCCACACATCTATCCATAAACCTATGTTGTACCTTCATAGATTCCTTCCATAAATAAGCACATATGCATCACATGAATATAGTATCCCAAATAGATCGGTGGAATTTCAATCAAAATACATTATATTCACATTTGAAGTAGCGTAAATCATCACAAGTTTGACGAGATATTTTAGCCCTCTAGTCAAAACTTTGAGTAAGAAGAATTTCTCCAGCCACCATAACATATCCTAGTGAGGTCTTTTCAAGATCTATCTTTCTTGGAATCATTTCTAAGCTTTTTATGAGCTAATTCAATCAACTTTTCTTAAGGTCCTATGTGTATAAAGATGGTCATTCTAAGGTCATCGACCTACTTCTCTTTTTGAGGGTTTAATTTTGTATCAAAAATATGTAAGGAACTTTGGTCATTCATAAGGATATTAAGGACTTCTCTTCTTTGAATGTCCCTTAAATTTATTTTGATCTTGATTTCTCAAGTTCAATTATCTTCACATATCTTAAGGATTGGGCCTCTTTGAGTTAAGCACATCAATCCCTACTTTTCTTGTTCTTAATTTTAGTCCTGGTTCTTATTTTCTATCAAAAGTGATTTAATTAAGTCTCTTGAAGGCTCTTTAAACGTTACTTTTGACGTACACTTGAATGAGGTACTCCAACCATGCAACTACCCTTGTTAGGGTAGCCTTTTGTCTCTTTACAAGATGGGCTTCTCTCAACCTTTATAGTGCTAGATATACCTCTACGCATGGTGATTTATCAATAATATTTAAGGTTTTTTAAATCATTTTAATATTTTTCTAAGGTTTCACATATTCATGAAGATAGGACTTAAAAGAGAAATGCTAAAATACCGCTCCCATTAACAAGATATAAGTTTTTAAGAGACATATTTATGTCATGTTGAGCTACCAAAGTAGTGTTGAATTATCCTTACTAAGATTCAATCTCCAAAATTAGATACATAAATACTAAAATATAGTGTTTTTTTAAATCTCTTTGTAATTAAATTAACCTAAGGTTAATTTATTTACATTAATCTATGATTAGGGTGCTAATATAGATCTACCCATAATTTTATCCTGAGGTCATATTAATAAATTAACCTAAGGTTAATTTATTTACATTAATTTATGACTAGGGTACTAACATAAATCTACCCATAATTATTATCATCAAACAATTTCATGTGTATCTTATGTATAATTTAATTTATAAAACTGTCCACAATAAATAGGGCATATTCTAATTAATTTATCTTAGGCTAAGGTGATTTGTATGACTAATTAAGTTTCTATTTTTTAAAAGGAAATGAGAGTAGAGAATATTCCCCATTCAAAAAATAATCTATTTCTGCAATCTAAATCAAATTTTTGCCCTAGCGTTAGTAGAACATTCAATTTTAGATGATTTAATTAATTTTGTGCATACAACCTTATGTAAATTAATAGACTAAGATGAAATTCACATATCTTAAGGTACTACACAATCATTTTTATATTCATAATGATCAATTTTAAACAAATCAAAAGCAAGAGATTACAAGAAAATGGTAAAAAGTGAGATAGTGTCTCTTGGCTTGGCTTTAAAACTTGGTATACATGCTATTGGGGATGAAAAAAATTTGCATAGATTTCAAGGAAAGATTTTAAGCTTGGTGTAGAACCTATTGGGGATGGCAAAAACCTACACAGCTCCCTACAATACCATGAGTTTTCTTGCACCCTCCTAGGTGGCTGTAGTACTCCAATTGACAAGAACTAGGTACTTTGAAAGAGTTATATATGCTAGAAAGTGACTCTAACTAGTTGGGATATGTACTAGCCACTAAAACTATGAAATAGACCCACCATTATCAAGGATAATATTTATGGATTTATACATGAATAGGATTCCTAGGAACCTCTATATGCACATAGCCTACTTGAGTTAATGTACCATGCAAACCATACAGTTTATAGGATAAACTCAACTTTAGAGTTACATGCATGCATTTTATATAAAATGAACTAATGGTGAACATACGACTCTTGTTTTTCATAAACCACATACCACTAATAAAATACCATGATGGGAAATTTAACTACCACCTACCAATCCAAATCCACCTACTTTGGGCCAAACCATGGTTTTCTAGACCTTAGGTAAATTAACCCTTTTTCCATTAAATTTAAATTAAATTATTGTGCACACATACATAGTTCTAGCTACCAATTAATTTTTCCATATGGGGATCCTTTTATTTTTTTAATTAAATAATGACACTTGTCTTAATATTTTTATATTTTCTAAATAAATTTATAATTATCTCCTTTTGACCTATATTAAATGTAGGTGTGTACACTCTTGTATACATGTGAACACATGGCTTTCTCATTAATTGATGCACATGAACATTGCTAAATTTACTTAAAAAGGCTTTCTCTATATTTATTTATAAGACCTTGCACATTTGCTCTCTTCCTTAATGTGAAGAAATTATTTTTCACATTCAACTAAACTTACTACCTAGTAGGTTGGATCTTACAATTTGGATTAGTAAAATCCGTTCCATTCCTTGTAAACCTATAATGCCAATCCGTACTCTCGCCATTAGGTAAAATATGGACTCTCATTTTTTCCCCTTAAGGATTTTCACACCTCTTGTCTCTAGAGAAATGGGCTCATGTGGTGAAATTTTTACAAATCAAATCAGAAGTTGGCAGAGATTGCACATTTGGAATCTACTCATCAAGACCTTTCCAATGATATATATTATGATGGAAATTCTTGATTATTCAAAAAGTCCCCAAATTGGTGATGATGTGGCATGTTACATGCCATGTTATCACTAATTTTTTGGGGACTTCTTGAATATTCAAAATTGCTTGTCATGCTATATATCATTGGAAAGGTCTCAAAGAGTAGATTCCAAATGTCCAAATTCTGGTCACTTTTGAGTTGATTTGCAAACGTTTCACCATGAGTCCATTTTTCTAGAGAGAGGAGGTGTGGAAATCCTTAAGGGGAAAAAATGAGAGTCCATATTTTGCCTAATGTCCCTTTGATCCATCAAATCCTCTATGAAAGTTATAATATAGATGCTGATGAGACTAAGATCCAAGAACACTCTCTTATGTATTACTTGTGAGGTTGTTTAGACAATTATTCTTCATTGAGAAAGAAATGGAAGAATGTAATAATGTCCTCAATACTTTGGAGGATAATCAAAGAGATGCTAATAATGTAAACATCATGGTATCAATGAGAATCGATTGATATATCATGAGGAGAGCTTATCATCATCTAGTGAACATATGAGTAGTACATCCCCATATCCTTCTGTAGATGGCAATGAATCCCCTTTAATTCCCATGTTTGAAGATATGGGAGATATGAAAATCACATTCTGAATTGACCTTTTGGAGACATGGACCTTGTTAAGGGAAAAATGATACTTCTCAACTTGATCCATGAGGCTAAAAATTCAATATCTCAAGAAAAAAGGCTTTAGTTACCTCATCATATTGCTCTATATAGGTCTTGTATAGCTTATGAAGCACTCCTGTGTGCCGAACTTAAGTGAAACGGTTTAGTTTATAGAAAGAAAAATATGTACAGTCAACTTTACCTGATGTAACGTGATATGGAAGTCTAACATAAATCCAATGGGGCTTGGTAATCTCTATTGGGCCAAACATGGCTCTCCATTATCCTTATAATGCATTATGCTTTTCCCATGTTTGATTGACTCTTGGAAATCTTATATTATTCAATAGTGTGCTTTGCTTACATAAATAAATAAGTCCAGCACTAGGAAAAGCTAACTTGTGTTTGGTTGTTACCAACCTTCCATAGATTAAAAGGACACATAAGATAGGACGTGTGTTTATGTTTGTAATGAAAGGGGCTTGAGTTTGTACATAAGGAGAGGCTCATGCACATGGATATGGCCAAGCAAGTATGAAGCCCAACATTAATGAGTGTGAAAAGGTGGGCAAGTATATAAGTGAATATTGTAACTAGGGGCATTAATCACTTTTTGACTAATCAATTCATACTTCTTGGATCTCCATGCTTCTATGGCTATGGTGGTAGTCCCTTGAGTGCATGTGGTACTCCATCATGAGTGCAATCTTTTTCTCTCTTTCTCTCCCTATTATTACAATGACCATCATCCTAAATAGGCTATCTATGAAAGCCTTATGATTACTGAAAATGGGTAGCCTTCTACTAAGGATGTGGGGAGGCAATAACTGAATCACATGATTTAGCCATGATCAAAAATAAAATAAAGAGAGAGATGGAAAGAAAGAAGTCCCTTAATCTATGTAATGATAGTGGAGGTAGGTACATGAGAGTTAATTGATTCCAAGTGTGTGGTTTTATTTGTAGTGTTAGCAAATGGAATCCAAGGTGATGTGTTAACATTTTCATACTAGCACTCAAATTCAATGAGACTTCATGTGTGAAACTTTGGTTTCACACCCATCTAATACTACTACTAAGATAAAATTTTAGAAATAGAAATGTGTAAAGAATTCAAGGAAAACTTTCTGAACTGGAGACAAACGTAGCAACACATAAAGATGTAGCAAGTAAGGGGAGAGAGAGAAGCACAACACTCAAAGTATAAAAAGTATAACACTAAAAGAAAGGAGAGATAGAGAGAGACACAACACTTAAAGTAGATGAATAAGAATGCTTGAAGTATAAGTGAAGTGACATGATAAGGTCACTTACACACACTGATAAGAGTGAAGTCACAACACTTAAAGTAGATTGATAAGAATGCTTAAAGTATAAGTTTTTGAGATTCAAGCTCGATGTCAGCGTGTGCCAGGTGTGCTATGTGCTGGCATGTTAGGTAGTAGCATGGGTGAGACATAAATGACCGCGTCCAACTGGTCATAGTGGGTGGACATTAGCTAGGGTTAGGTGTGTGTGGACACAATACATAGTGTGTGTTGTGTATTATGGATTATGGCTTTATGCATTGTGTGAAAAGGGAGATGGCTTCCCTCTATGGTTAGGGTTTGCAATATACATTAGGGTTTTCTTTTGTGTGTGTGTCTCCTCTCCCTCTACCTATTTTTCATCATGGTATCAGAGCCTGGTGCTCTCTATTAGGGTTTATGAGTGAGTGAGAGAAGAGGGAGAAGAAGCTGTGAAGCTTGCCATTGATGCTGCGAAGCTTGGAGCACACCGATTTCTATCAGATTTAAGAGCTTGGCCTACTGGGTAAGGTCTACTAAACACCCTTGAGTAGATTACAGGTGATTCAAGCACAAACAAGGCAAATTAGGGTTGCCCAAAGCAAAGGAAAATTATGGTTTTTTGCAAGCTTTCCATTGGAGCTTGGAAGCGGTGATGTATTGTGAAAATAGATGCAAATCCGGTAAAGAAACATGTATGTGACAAGGATTAATGTATTGGCAACCCATGTGCAAGCCCTACAGTGAATTTGGAGCAAGTATGATGCATTTGAATGAGTGAAAAATTACTGTTTTTGAAGCTCTCACAAAATAGAGAAAAAGAGTCACTTGGTGGATGAAATTAGAGCTAGTTTTTGGCAAAAATCAATCAATTGATGGGTTGTACACATGCCTTGGAGTGTTAGGCAACTACATATGCTTTCAATTACTACTACAAAGCTCTCCAACAATCTGTTTTCTTCACTCTATGTGAAGAAAATAGATCATGGGATTGTCTTACTTGTCATCTATATGGATGACTTGATTGTCACAGGAGATCATGCTACAGATGTGATGCATGTCAAGAAGGCATTGAGTGGGTAGTTTGACATGAAAGACTTGGGTGAATTGAGATATTTTCTTGGAATTGAAGTGATCAAAGACCATGCAAGTACATGGTTAGTGCAACGCCAATATGCATTGGATATGTTGGCAAAATATGGAATGACAAGGTGTAAGCCAATGAGTATACCTTTGGAGCTGAATGTGAAGTTGCGAGCTGATTTTGGTGAAGAGTTGGATGATTCATCTATGTATAGAAAGATGGTTGGAAGCCTTATTTACATGACTATCACACGCCCGGATTTTGGTGAAGAGTTGGATGATCCATCTATGTATAGAAAGATGGTTGGAAGCCTTATTTACATGACTATCACACGTCCGGATCTCAGTTATGCTATGGGGCTAGTAAGCCAATTTATACAGAGCCCCAGAAAACCTCATTTGGATGTAGTGAGACGCATTATGCAATATGTAAAGACCACTGCACATTATGGTCTTCTTTTATGAGCATGGTAAAGGCTTGGATATACATGGCTACACAGATGCAGATTGGGCAGGTAGCTTGTATGACAGGAGGTCTACTAGTGGTTATGCCTTTACATTTGGAAGTGCAGTGGTGAGTTGGAGTAGCAAGAAGCAACCTACTATTGCTTTATCTAGTACTACAGAGGCTGAATACAGGGGTGTAGCCATTGCTACATGTGAAGGAGTATGGTTAAAGAGTCTCGTGTGGGGGCTGATTTGGGTGAGCCTATTGATGGCAAGGTTGTCATTCATTGTGACAACATGAGGAGCATACAGTTGGCCAAGAATCCAGTTTTTCATGCGCGGACCAAACACATAGAGGTCCACTATCATTTTGTGAGAGAGAAAGTGTTGGATGGTACAGTGGATCTGCAGTATGTGAAGGCTGAAGAGCAGGTGGCCGACATCTTTTACAAAGCCACTTAGCAGGGAGAAGTTTGAGTACTTCCGTACTATGTTGGGAGTACGTGCGATGAGCTTGAGGGGGAGTGTTGAGAGCTTTGATAGCCCAAGCTCATCTACATCTTCATCTATGGCAGTACATCATGAGCTTGAGAGGGGCTGTTGAGATTCAAGCTCGATGTCAGCGTGTGCCAACTGTGCTATGTGCTAGCATGTTAGGTAGCAGCATGTGTGAGACATAAATGACTGTGTCCAGCTAGTCATAGTGGGTGGACATTAGCTAGGGTTAGCTGTGTGTGGACACAACACATAGTGTGTGTTGTGTATTATGGATTATGGCTTTATGCATTGTGTGAGAAGGGAGATGGTTTTCCTCTATGGTTAGGGTTTGCAATATACATTAGGGTTTTCTTCTGTGTGTGTGTCTTCTCTCCCTCTACCTGTTTTTCATCATAAGTGAAGTGACATGATTAGTGGGGTTAATTTAAATTGAAAATAGAATGTTAAAAATTGAGAAATGGTCAGCCATACAAAGGAGGTTATGGTAAAATTTTCTTGAATTTGGTGGAAAAGAAAGTTTATTTTTATGTTATTCTAAAAGAGTAATTCCCACCGTTTGTGCGTTCTAAAAGAAAAATTCTAATTTACTCTATGTACATATTCACCTATGAAAATGCATAGATATCACTGATATTAAATTATTAAAATTAATTTCTATGTATAGAAAAGATGCATAATGAAAATATTTTTATTATAAAAGGGTTGTTTTCATTGAATTTAATTTCTATGCAAAAAGATGCATAATAGAAATATTTTTTATTATAAAAGTGTTGTTTTCATTGAATTTAATTTATATGCATAGAAAGATGCATAATGGAAATATTTTTATTATAAAAGTGTTGTTTTAATTGAATTTAGTTTCTATGCATAGAAAGATGCATAATGGAAATATTTTTATTATAAAAGTGTTGTTTTCATTGAATTTAATTTCTATGCATAGAAAGATGCATAATGGAAATTTTTTTATTATAAAAGTGTTGTTTTCATTGAATTTAATTTCTATGCATAATGGAAATTTTTTTATTATAAAAGTGTTATTTTCATGGAATTTAATTTCTATGCATAGAAAGATGCATAATGGAAATTTCTATGCATAGAAAGATGCATAATGGAAAATTTTATCATAAAAGTGTTGTTTTCATTGAATTTAATTTCTATGCATAGAAATATGCATAATGGGAATATTTTTATTATAAAAGTGTTATTTTCATTGAATTTAGCTTTTATACAGAAAGGATTTTTTTTAATTTCAAAAGTGTTATTCTCATTAAAATTGATTTTAGGCATAGAAAGATGCATAAAGGATTTATTTTTATTTCAAAAGTGTTATTCTCATTAAAATTGATTTTATGCATAGAAAGATGCATAAAGGATTTATTTTTATTTCAAAAGTGTTATTCTCATTAAAATTGATTTTATGCATAGAAAGATGCATAAAGGATTTATTTTTATTTCAAAAGTGTTATTCTTATTAAAATTGATTTTATGCATAGAAAGATGCATAGAGGATTTTTTTTTAATTTAAAATTGTTATTCTCATTAAAGTTGATTTTTATGTTTAAATAGATGCATAAAGAGTTTTGATATCAAAATTAGAATTCTCTTAAATTCTATGTTTAAATTCTATGAAATGATGTGAATGAAGGGATGAATAGATGTGATGTGAATAGAGGTGAGGAGATGTGAGGTAAATAGATGTGATGAGATGTGTGATGTGAATCAGATAGATATGAATGAAGGGATGGATAGATGTGATATGAATAGAGGTGAATAGATGTGATGAGATGTGTGATGTGAATCAGATAGATGTGCATGAATAGATGGATGGATGTGATGTGAATAGGGGTGAAGAGATGTGTGATGTGAATCAGATAGATGTGCATGAATAGATGGATGGATGTGATGTGAATAGGGGTGAAGAGATGTGAGGTGAATAGATGTGATGAGAAGTGATGTGATGTGATGTGAATCAGATAAATGTGAATGAATAGATGAGATGTGATGTCATGTGAATCAGAATGTAAATGAATGATATAGGATGTGAGTGGATGTATGTGAAAGAATGGATGTGAATGTATGTAAAAGAATGTGATGTGGATGTGTATGCAAAAGAATGTGATGTGATGAAAAGAGATGTGATGTGACTTGAATACATGTGGATGTGAAGTGATAGATATGAATGTATGAATAGATGTGGGTAGTCGTACAGGTGAACGATTGGATGGATGTGTATGAATGAGATATGATGTGGATAGAAGTGATGTGATATAATGTGGATAGAATGTATGTGATGGGATGGTTATGAGAATGTATGTGGTGGGTATGAATGAACGAATGTGATGGATATGAATGAATGTGATGTGATGGGTGTAAATGGATGTGATGTAAATGAATGTGATGGACATGAATTGATGTGATGTCATGTGAATCAGGATGTGAATGAATGAGATGTGATGTCATGTGAATCGGGATGTGAATGAATGAGATGTGATGTAAATTGGGATAGATGTGATATGTGATGTGAATGATTATGATGTGATGAGAGGACTATTCTCTAAGTATAAGGCCATTCTTGCATCCTCTTTTGTTCTTAAGGATGTGTTGGAATGGCCATGGGGCATCCAAGAATGGCCCTGGGGCCATTCTAGCAGCATGGGCTTGGTGGATCACCCAACTTTCTTGCATGCTCATGGGCATCTAAGAATAGCCCCTAAGACCATCCTTACATTGCAAATAAAGCTCTTGTTTTGCCTTAAAGGCCTCAAAGAACATGTAAGAGTGGCCCTGGGGAATCCTTGAATGTCCCCATGGCCATTCTTGCATGACCCGATAGCCTCATGGTCATATTTGAGAGGGCCCAAGAATGGCCCTAGGGCAATTCTTTTCATGCAAAGGAGGTGTAAGAAACGGCCACTACTTGCCTTACAGGCCTCAAACAACATGTGTAAGAGTGACCATGGGGCATCCTAGAATGGCCTCAGGTGCAAGAATGGTCCTAGGCCATTCTTTCATGATGGCAAATAAGGCCTGGAAGAGTATTCAAGAGTGGTCATTCTTGTCATCCACAACAAGTGCAAGAATGGCCCGTGGGCCATTCATTTCTTGCACCACAAGTCGAAGAATTATCCCAGGTCCATTCTTGCATGACCCAAGGGCCATTATTTAGAGCCATTCTTGCGTCCTCTTTCAATCTTAAGGTTGTGTTGGAATGGCCCTAGGGCCATTCTTTTCATTCACAACAAGTGTAAGAATGGCCCATTCTTGATGCTCTTGGGCATGCAAGAATAGCCCACCCAGGGGACTGAAAGAAAACAAAAGAAGGAGGGAGCACACACAAAGAGAAGCAAACCCTAATCCATATTCATCAATCATAAAGAAGGAGAGAAGCCATAGTCATCATCTCTCTCACACACACAAAAGAGAACACAACATAGTGTTGTGTCCACACTACAAAGTAAACCTAATGTAATGTCCACACCACACATGACCAGCTGGACGCGGTCATAAACACACCACACGATATCCATCTACCATACTGTCACTCTATCAGCACCCATGTGCTATCCTCCAGCTATATACGAGCTTGACATTTCAACACTCCCCCTCAAGCTCGACATGTCCATCTCTAGGACTCCCAATCTAGTACGGAAATACTCGAACTTATCCTTACCAAGTGCTTTGGTAAAGATATCTGCAACCTGCTCATATGTCTTTACATATGTCAAATCAACATGCCCATCTAACTAGCACTTTCTCTCTGATGAAATGATAGTGGACCTCAATATGTTTGGTCCTGGCATGATAAACTGGGTTGCTAGCAAGCTGAATACTACTCATGTTGTCACAATGAATGACAACTCTCATATCACTCTGTAACCTGACATCATCTAGCAACTTCTTCAACCACATAGCCTCACATGCAGCTATGGCTGCTCCACGATACTCGGCCTCTGCGGAGAAGCTATGGCTGCTCCACGATACTCGGCCTCTGTGGTAGATAAAGCAATTGTAGGTTGCTTTTTACTGCTCCAACTTACAGCTCCACTACTAAGGCTGAAAACATAGCCACTGGTAGATCTCCTGTCATATGCACTACCGGCCCAATCTGCATCTATATATCCATAGACATGCATGTCTTTTCCTGCCTCATAGAAAAGACCATAATGCACGGTAGTTTTGATATATCTCATAATACGTCTCACAGCATCCAAGTGAGGTTTACGAGGACTCTGCATAAACTGACTTATTAAACCAACTGCATAGCTGAGATCTGGCCTCGTAATGGTCATGTAGATAAGGCTACCAACCATTTTTCTGTACATGGTGATATCATCAAGCTCATCACCCAAATCAGCCCTAAGCTTCATGTTCTGCTCTAATGGTGTCAACATTGGTTTGCATGCTGTCATACCATACTTTGCCAGCATTTCAAGTGCATATTGCCTTTGCACCAGCCGTATACCCTTGCTTGTTCTAATCACCTCAATGCCAAGAAAGAACCTTAAATCACCAAGGTCTTTCATATCAAACTCTTTGCATAAAGAGGCCTTAACCTCATCAATGCCTTTCCCACAATCACCTGTGATAATCAAATCATCAACATAAATGACTATCATCACGATACCATCATGTGTCTTCTTCACATAAAGTGAAGAGTCTGCATTTCCAACCACAAATCCAATACTAACAAGATATCTGCTGATCTTGTCACTCCAAGCACGAGGTGCTTGCTTCAAACCATATAATGCTTTCTTTAACCTGCAAACAAAAGTAGGATATTCTGGATGTACATATCCTTCGGGCTGTTCCATGTACACCTCTTCTTGTAGTTCACCATTCAAGAACGCATTTTTTACATCCATTTGATGTAAAGCCCAACCTTTTTGTGCTGCTAGTGCAATGATAGACCTCACAGTAGCCATCTTAGCCACTGGGCTGAAAGTTTCATCATAATCAAGACCATAAGTTTGTGCATATCCTGTATAGCGACCAGCCTTCCTTTATGTCTCTCTAGGCTGCCATCTGCTGACTTGCACTTTACCTTATACACCCATTTGCAACCAATTGCATTCTTTCCTTGCGGTAACTCAACCAATTCCCATGTAGCATTTTTGTCCAAAGCATCCATCTCTTCATCCATGGCTTTCTCCCATACATGCTCTCCAATAGCCTTTGAATCTCTGGGATCTCCGCAATGCATGTGGGTCACTTTGTACACTTGTAACTCTAGCATGTGGTGGCACATATCTGTCCTGCCTAGCACCAGGTGTGCGTAAAATAGGTATGCCAAGCTCCTCATCCAAACTCTCTGAACTAGATGACTCATAACATGTGATTCCAATTCCTTCCACCTTCTTCTTTCCTTTATCCATAGCACTACTCCCAGTGCTCACACTCTCATGCCTCAAACATCCTGACCATGGACGTACACTGCTACTCTCAGCTTCTGCTGCTGCTGGCCCAAACATATTAGTAGAACTAGAACTTGCTTGTGGCAAGTTCACAGGCACATCTGCCTCAAGTGACTCAATGACTCCCTCATCTTTTGCTTTGTACCAACTAGCAAGCTCATCAAACACCACATCTCGTGAGATGACCACTTGTCTAGTTTGAGGGTTATAACATTTGTATGCCTTTCGATCCTGTGCATATCCAACAAATACACATTTCTCTGCCTTAGGATCCAACTTCCTTCTTCTTTCGTCAGGCACATGTACATAAGCTATGCATCCAAAAACTTTGAGATGTCCAATGTCTGGCCTGTAACCTGTAAGCCACATCTCTGGCGTGCTTCCATGAATGGCTGCTGCTGTAGGAGTTTTGTTCAGTATATACACTGTAGTAGCACATGCTTCTGCCCAATAATAATCTGGCATGCTCTTTTCATTGAGCATTGCCCTTGCCACTTCACATATGACTCTATTCTTTCTCTCAGCCACACCATTCTGCTGAGGTGTATACCTGCAAGTCAACTGTCCTCTTATTCCATGCTTCCTCAAGAAATGCTCAAAAGCTTTTGAGGTGTATTCACCACCTCCATCTGTTCTCAAACATTTAATCCAACAGCCATATTGCTTTTCTGCAAGAACTTTGAAATCCATGAACTTTTCAAACACTTCACTCTTCTCTCTCAGAAAGTATATCCATGTCATCCTGCTGAAATCATCTATAAATGTCACATAGTATAAACTGCCTTTGATAGATGGGTTTTGTGCAGAACCCCATACATCATTGTGTACTATCTCAAGTGGCCTGTTACTCATATTTCCTTCTCTAGGAAACCTCAACCTTGCCTTCTTTCCAAACTGACAGGCTTCACAAACATGCATATGTCCATCATATTTGAATCTAGGCAATCCACTGACAATGCCTCTTGTTTGCATGTTCTTTAATCTCTGTATATTGACATGTCCAATCCTTTTGTGCCACATATCAATGTCTTGCACAATCCCATTGCTTTTAGAAAACATGGCTGAGTTCAATTCTGGTATACCTGCATCCCAATTTGAACAACCTTCCTTCCTTCTTGCCCTTGGCAATCAATCTACAGCCATGCTTAAAGTCTTCCACAAAACAGCCATTCTCATTGAATCTTACTTGTAGTCCCTGCTCAACCATTTGGCCTACTAATGCCAAATTCTTTGTAATGGATTGTACATATAGCACTTCGAACATATTCTTCACATTTCCATCATGCATCCTCAAAGGCACACTGCAAACATGTGTTATAAGATGCTGAGTATCATCTCCTGTGACCACATAACCATTTGTACCCAATGGTTGCATCTTCTCAAACCACTCACCATGACATGTCATGTGGTTTGAGGCACCCGAATCCATATACCATGACTCATCTCCAGCATTCTGAGAATCCATTGTCCCCATAATGTGCTTCATTGCAAAAAGATGATTTGAACTCCCATCATTGTTACTAGTAGATGCATAATTTCCATGTTGTGGTCTTCCATTCCTAACATCATTATGCTTTTTGTAACAATCTTTTGCCATATGTCCAAGTTTGCCACAATAGTGACATTCAATCCCATTCAAATTTTGTTGAGGACCTTGCCATCATCCTCTACCACGAGCTCCTGTTCCAACTCTCCCCCTATGGGATTGAAATCCACGACCTCCACATGGTCCAAATGATGACTATGAATTCTGAAAATTCTGATTTGATTGTGGTTGAGTAGACCTGTCATTCCAACCACATCCTCCACGGCCTCGAGGAGAAAATCTCCCCCTTCCTCAAAAGCCTCTAGATGAGTAAAAAGCCTGATTCCTTGCATGCTCATCATTACTGGATGAGGATGCTGGATGAGGATGCACCACCTGTAATATTCATACCACCAAGTCCAAGCTTTAATTCTTCCACAATGAGCAATGACACAAGCTCATTAAAGTCTGGCATTCCTCCCAACCTTACTGAGATGGAAGTATCAAAAGATTTGTACTCCCGGCCTAAACCACGCAATGTGAGATCAACCAAATCATCATCATCCATTGGGGCATGAATTGATGATAGTGAATCTGCATAACCCTTGATTTCCTGAACATACTCATGTATACTCCTATTCCTTCGTGTTACACTATGAATCTGTTGCTTTAGTTGTATCTTCCTTGCACCAGTGTCTGTCTCATACATTCGGCACAATATATCCCATGCTTCTTTCGGTGTATTTGCATCTTGGATGTGAATAAGCAAGGCATCTGTTACACATATTGAAAAGTAATGCAACACTTTTGAAGACCGCTCTACCCATTGCTTGTGGGCCACCAACTGAGCATTATTTGGTTGAGGAGGTAGAAATGGCTCCGGGTCTTCATCCGACATGAGACTCCATAAACCTTTGCCTTTCAAAAAACTCTTCATTCGAAACTTCCACACTTGAAAGTTAGTTCTGTCAAGCTTCTCTCCAACAATTTGTACCGGACCATCTCCCATGTTTGCAAGGTAGTAGATACACCCCTTTCAACACAATGTATGAAGTACTTGTAATGCTCCAAATCTCTCCAAATCACATCAAATGATTGCAATATATGTGCTTTTAGATCCCACAATGCTTCATCAACAATGTATACTCGATCAAGGTTGAAAACAAATGATACTTCTTCACAAAAAAATTTCTGGTTTTTTTTTCTCGCCAGAGAACTAGTCAGAGATCTTGCTCTAATTGCTTCAAATCTTGTCCAAATTTGATGTTTAGACATTCATTGGCTTCATTACATAATGCTCCAACATATCCTAGAATAATTTGATCAAATTCTTCAAGGTTAATGAGAACCACCAATTTTTGTAGCTCTCTGGTTTGCCTTTTTCTGCACATATGTCAGGTACCACCTCTCACTAAAAGTGCTCTATCTCCTTCAAATCTGATCCAAATTCAAAAATTATTGAACCAAAGGTTTAGAAACTATTGGGACTTCACTTGTACCAAAGGAATTAGGCCAATTTGCAACACACAAGGTTTTATGGCTTGATTAGTGATGCTCTGTTTTTGCACAGCATTTCTGCAAACCTGCAAATCTCTGCTAATTGAATTAAATGAGCTTCAAATACATCACATGAGCTGCCCCAAATGTAATACAACTCTCAATCACACTTTTGCTAAGAACTCCAAGCTTTAAAGCACTAAGTTTGATGTACAAATGAGTAAATTAGACCAAAATCTTCTCAAACTATCCAAGATACTGCTCCAAAAAGTGCCGCCTACTCCAGAGGGCTCTAGGGATGGGGCATTTGCACATTCACTTCACCAGCACCTTAGCAATGACCTAAGCTAACATGTGCTTGAAGGGTTTGACTCAATTTTTCCTATAGCTTTCCCAATCCACGGGGTGTGTTCTCTATTTTGTAGAAGTTCACAAAACCAGAATTTTTCCTTCACACATCACTTGAAATGCATCAATTTTTGCATGAATGATTTGCTCCTGAGTTGCTAGTACATGTGCCCTTTCAAATACATGAGACCTTCACTTCTTTGCTTGCATTTCCCCAAATACATGTGCCAAAATACATTCATTCACAAGCTTTCCATGAAAGCTTCAAAACAAAAATTTTCTGCTTGCTTTATGCACTTCAATCTTCACTGAACCTGCTCTTTGGCACCTGCAATCCGCTCAAGAGAGTTTTGCTACTCTTACTCGTTAGGACAAGCTTCAGTAACCGAGGTGAGCTCCACAGCTTTCTTTTGCTCCACAGCTTCAATGGAAATCTTCACAGCTTCTTCTTCTTCTTCCCTCTTCTCTCACTCACTCTCACAACACAACTAATGAGCTCTAGGCTCTGATACCATGATAGAAAACAGAAGAAGGAGGGAGCACACACAAAGAGAAGCAAACCCTAATCCATATTCATCAATCATAAAGAAGGAGAAAAGCCATAGTCATCATCTCTCTCACACACACAAAAGAGAACACAACATAGTGTTATGTCCACACTACAAAGTAAACCTAATGTAATGTCCACACCACACTTGACCGGCTGGACACGGTCATAAACACACCACACGATATCCATCTACCGTACTGTCACTCTGTCAGCACCCATGTGCTATCCTCCAGCTGTGTACGAGCTTGACATTTCAACAGGGACATTCTAGAATGGGCTTGATAGATCACCCAACTTTCTTACATGATCTTGCGCATAATAGGTCAATTCTCATCTCTCCATGTATAGATGAGCATAGAGTGGCCTAAAGGAAAATTTATTCTCCATGTATTGATCAGAAGAGAGGTATTCTCTTCTTTAATGGCATAGATCCAATTTATACCTTTGTTACCATTTTATATTGGCTTTAAGACATGCTTTTTTGCTTTTTTTCGATGAAAATTGGCATCTACTCCCCTTGTACCTTGTTGGATATTAGAATGTACAACAGGTGCCTATCTAGTCTCCCTTGTGTCTACTAATGGTGCAAAGTAAACTTGTATCTACATACAACCGTGTACAATGCACAAGCTAGTATAGAATAATTATAGCATGGGTTTCTAATTTCACTTATACTGCTTGTGCTTGGTATAGACCCAAAAAATCAAGCATACCTCCCTATACCATGTGTTGTGCGTGCGACATGTGAGAGAGCATGATCCTCTTGGAACATCCATTTTTCCTATTCCAATTGATGAAATGTTTGAAATTAATAATGTAACCTTTATGGTCCATTCTTCAACCATACAAAAAGCAGGTCTTTGACTTTTTTAATCCTCTTCTCTTCCAAGAGGTGTGACTATTCTTCATTATACTATCTCCATGATTGGAAGGAGTTGTGCAAGTTGAATCCAAGAGCTTTGAAGTACTCATTTGAAGGGGATCCCAAGGTAGATAGTCTAGAGGATAGGGTGTACATCGTTGGTGATGTACAGTATGAAAATGTAGCAGGATACATAAACAGCTGTCAAATGAGACCAAATGTATGTTTTATTCTTCACCCAGAATTACCCTCTTCGTGTACATCATATAAGAATGTCAATTCAACAAAGTATGGCTACATATGTGTGGAAACCTTATGTAATATTCATGATGGTGAAGAGTTGTTAGCTAATTATAGCTTTCTTTAATTCTATGTATATTCTTAATGATTGATGACATAAATTATAGCTTTCTTTAATTCTATGTATATTCTTAATGATTGATGACATAAATATTAATCATTTACATTGTCACGTTTAATTATTTTTCCAAGTTAATCTCTTTCATAGTTTTATATTCATGCTGGTGAAGAGTTGTTAGCTAATTATAGCTTTCTTTAATTCTATGTATATTCTTAATGATTGATGACATAAATATTAATCATTTACATTGTCACGTTTAATTATTTTTCCAAGTTAATCTCTTTCATAGTTTTAGTATAAACTTCATGATTGTTGTACATAGTCTATTCATGTAATTGTCGTACATGGAAAGAATGGCCCTAGGCCATTCCTGAATGCCCCAAGCCACTCCAACATGGCCTTGACGCTAACTAAGAATGGTTAAGGACCATTCTTTGATGCCTCGTGACAAGTCTAGCCTGGCCTTGGAGTGAAGCAAGAATGGCCTAGGGCCATTCTTTCTCCTCTTGTTCATGTGATAATGACTCCAGGACTATTATTAGATGTGATAGGGCCATTTCAACATGACCTTTAGGTCATTAGGGCATGTGAGAATTGTTGGTACTATATATAGCGTGCCAACCCTAACCCTAGGTCCTAGCCTATATAAGCCCATCTCTGTGTGTACTTCTACACACTCTTGGGGATTTCATCTCGCGTGCTTCTCATCTCGTCTCTCTCATGTGTCGTCTCGCATCTGGTCTCGTCTAGCTTCCTCCTCTCCTTCAACATGGTATCAGAGCGAGGCTATGGCTTGCCTCTCTAGGTGCTACAAGATAAGTGCTTCTTTCGTCTTAAGAGATTTCTTGTTTAAGATAACTTGGTCTTTTCTTGTTGTGTCGTAAATTCAAAAGCAGAATTATAATATTTAATTACGTTTGGCTGTGATTCTAAGTTGATTTGTTGAACCGGCTTACGAGCAGTTTTGGTGTGTGCGGAGGCTCTCAAGAAATTGCAAGGCTCTAGACTAGAAAGCGCTCAAAGTAAATAAATATATATATAATAACTGGGGTCTATGCTGATTGGAAATGGATCAGCAGTAAGCTATTTGCGTGATTGCCTCTGTGTGGAAGCCACGTTCTCTTGGCCGCAAGTGAATTGCAAACTTTGCACAGATTTTGAGAATTGCAAATTGTTGAAGTAATTAAACTTTGCGCATATTTTGAGATTTGCAAATTCAAACTTTGCGCATATTTTGAGATTTGCAAATTCACGAAGAGCAGATTGTGCAAACGTGGGTATGCTAATTCTGTAATTGTGCGGGCAAAAGCACCCAATAAAAAGCACAAATTCTGGCGCCGTGTGCTTTTCAGCTGCAATATAATTAGCTGGCCTTACATAGTTTTGTTCCAGCAGCGCCCGATTCTATGCGATATATATAGCTTGCTCTGATTTTACTATGCGATATATATAGCTTGCTCCGATTTTAAATGATAAAAAAAAAAGCGCAATAATAGAAACTGATTATATATATATTGTGTTGAGCTTGCCCATCGTGTTGAACCTGTAACGATAGCTGTAGATGGCGTCAAAGCTGCAGCCAGGAAGATGGTGTTGGGGCATAGCAAGTGGAGGCTTGCTATGCTTATGGCCGGAGCCGCAAAAGACATGGAAATCTGTTGGTTTCATTGTCTGCAATCCAGTAACCCGGAGCTGGAAAGAGTTACCCTGCCGCAGCCAGGACAACCGACTACCCGATCTTGTGTCCATGTATGCGGATGCCAATCGTTCTTGCTATAAAATCCTTGTAGTGACAGAAAGTATAGTGGGCTCTCATGTAGTGCTGACAACGGAGCTATACGACTCTGAAAGCTACAAATGGAAGCTTATGGGCATGGAGCCCTGGTTCGGAGGGAAGTTCAAGTCAACGGTTGTGAGTGCAGGTAAGCTCTTCTTTGTTTGTGCAGAGCAACAATGGTTTAAAATCAAGGTATTTGACATGGAGGCACAACTTCATGTAAAGAGGAAGTTGTGATCTGGGAACTCGAATCCGCTGTCAATAACATTGGTGGTTGGAGAGAGGTGGACAGAATGCCACAAGACATTGCAAGGGAATTCCTTGGGTGTCTAGTATTTGGTCACTATTGCTGCATTAGCGGGGGTGACCAGATATTTTTTATAGCATCTTTCAAAGCTCCGATGCTGACGTATGATGTGTTAAAGATGGCATGGAGCTGGTGGGCTTGGCCATTTTATGAGAAATATGCGGACAGATTTCCGGTATTCGATTTTGTGAAAGCGCCACCGACGTTTCCTCCTTTTGGCTTTGCAATGATATCTACGTGCCAGATTTTCAAGTCCTAGCTATGCCGTGTTTTAATAACTTTCCAAGATGTTAGATATATGGCTTTATTAAAGGTGGTTCTTAATCTTGCGATTCAATTCATCAGTGGCACTTGTTCTCTTATTGATCTAAGGCTACTTTTCCAAGGCATATTTTCGGTCTAAAACTTATTTTATTTGAAATTTTCTATCAAGCACCTATACTTTGAATGTTCATTGACTCACCTGATTATATGATTAAGTGCAGGATATTTTCTTCGTCAAAGGCCACATATTCATTGACTCACCTGACTCTATGATTATGTGCAGGATATATTTTTCGCCAAAGGCCACATCATTCTATTTCGTCTCGTCAAAAGCTCCATTGTGGCATTATTTGTCAAAAGCCAAATTATTTCGTCTCGTCTCATGGCATTATTCGTCAAAGGCCACATTATTCTATTTCGTCTCGTCAAAAGCTACATTGTGGCATTATTCGTTATAAGTGCTTTTTGGGGGCCCCTTGTTCATGCCGGCTTTATGTTTACATGTGCATACGTGTTATTTTATGCATTATATGTTCTTTGTACGTCCATCGTATTGTTTGTGTATATGTTGTCTTACGAGCGGCGTCGCGAACCGTCTTAACAGACATTGTTCTGTGAAAATTATTATTTTTCTAACAGACTTAATATGAGTTTCTGTTGTGAAGACTTTTATTGTGTTACAGGTCTCGTAGATCTAGAGACAAGTTCTTCTTCAACCCAAGATATCATTGAATAGAACATGGAAAACATCCAACACATAAGATTATATTGAAATTTTTAGGATTGAGGGCCTTTAGTGCCATTTGTAATGTAACTATTGGAGTGCTAACACTCTGAGAACATTATTGTAACTTTAAAAAAAAGAAATTTATAATATAGCGGTAGACCTATATAGGAGATGTGGGTTTTTCCCTTGAACCCCCAAGGGTTTTTTCATCCACATCTAGGGACCTTTGTTTGAGTGGGGGTGTTGGTACTATATATAGCGTGCCAACCCTAACCCTAGGTCCTAGCCTATATAAGCCCATCTCTGTGTGTACTTCTACACACTCTTGGGGATTTCATCTCGCGTGCTTCTCATCTCGTCTCTCTCATGTGTCGTCTCGCATCTGGTCTCGTCTAGCTTCCTCCTCTCCTTCAACAAGAATGGCCCTAGGAACATCATTGAAATTGTTGTGCATGAGAAGAAAGAACCTAGGGCCATTCTTAGATGCCAAGGTCACTCCAACATGGGCTTGCATTAGAGCATGCAAGAATCTCCCTTGTGCCATTCCTATTCCTATTTGTGCATTAGAAGAATGACCCTAGAGCTCGTGTTGGAATGGCCTTGGGGCATCATAGAATAGCCCTTGTGCATTAGAATAATGGTCTATTCTTGGAATGGTTGTGCATGAAAAGAATGGCCTTAGGGCCATTCTTTCTCTTCTTGTTTATGTGAGCACCGCTCTATGGGCTGTTCTTAGATGACCTAGGGCCATTCCACATTGGGGCCATTAGATCATGTAAGAATGGCCATTAGAGCATGTAAGAATGGCCCTAGGACCATTCTTGCAATGGTCGTGCATGAGAAGAATGGCCCTAGGACCATTTTTTTATGCCCAAGGCCACTCTAACATGGTAATCAGGCCATTAGAGCATGCAAGGATGGCCTTGGGGTCATGCAAGAATGGCCCTAGGGCCATTCCTAATGCTATTATGCATGGAAAGAATGCCCCTAGAGCAAGGTTATCATAGTTTAAATTTTGTGCAAGTTAGAGAATTAAATTGTCTAGGCCATATCATGCCTAAAAATGTTATCATCAGAGTTATTTTGTGTAGGAGCCTCTCATGATCCATATTGTGAAATAACTATAACATAAGGCATCGCAGATACTAGCACGAATGAAATTGCCATTGAAGGTATGGAGGAGTCAATTCCACTTGAGAAGGAGATTTGTTCAATACAAAACACATCTAAGAGAGCAATGCTGATGACTGTGGTATTGGATTTAAATGGATTACTCTTGAAGCGTTGCTTCTAGCCATGTTCTCTACACCAATCCATTATATATGCTCCAAATAGATACATTATACTTCGTCCAGGGTGTATATAATTTTTGCAGAATGTTTTCAAAAAATTCAATGTTGGTATCCGGTCAACTGCACAACAGAGGAGAATGTTCTCCAGATGGTGAGAGCTTTTCAAGAAAAAGTTGGGAGAATACTTCCTTTCTTTGCTATTTGGAGTTAGAATGCATGTTATAGTTTTGAGAAGAGAAAAGTGTTCAGGCCAGATAGGTGTTGAGGTAATGTTTAAACCACTTGCAAGAATGTCCAAAGCCTTTCAATGTGATCCAGGGAGGACAATTCTTATTGATGACTCTCCATATAAAGCTTGTGTTGCTCCCTCTAATAACTACATCTTTCCAAACGAGTTTGATTTAGATAAGAAATGTGACAATGTTCTCATGGGAGAGCTACTACCATACTTAATGTTCTCATGGGAGAGCTACTACCATACTTAATGCTTCTTGATGATGCAGAAGATATACGTATTATCGTTGAAAATAATTGGTATGGTCAGCTCCCAGTATCGAATGGCCATGATTTATATAACCTTTTTGGTGATGTTATTGACAAATGGCAAGATTATAATGTGATTTGGTCACAAATAAGGTTCAACACTGGTAAACTTCCTCTTGCAAGTCAATTACACGACTCTTCTAAGGTGAAGGACAAAGGTGGAAAGAGAGGTGATAAAGGAGAATTGATTGGTGCAAGAAGCATGCAAAGTCTTAGTGGTAGCTCGTCTCATATGATGGGAGATGAGATAAAGGATATTCTAATCAAAGAAGGTCCTCAAATTTCAAGCATGAAGCCATCAAAATTGATTCCTCTAGCTAAAAGATTGGGTTCCAAAGGAGGGAGTAACTTAAGATCTCAGTCGGCAAAAGCATTTATCAATAAATTGTTAAACGATCATGGTCTTCTAAATATCAGTAAGGAAAGCAAAGGTATTATCCTATCTAGAATTTCTCACTATATTACAGATATATTCAGAAACTATGTATTGTAACATTCTAACTTTCATCATGACCTTTTGTGTGTAGGTTTGTCTAGGTTGTAGAATTTCCAAAAGATCTATTCATGTAATGCAATGGATCAAGAACTTTAAATCAAGATATAACTTGGAAGTTTAGAAATATTCACAATGACGTACATGTTTATTCTCTTGATGAATCTATTCAAGTTTTGTGGAGATATCTCTGTTCTCTTGATGTACATGTTTATTCCCTTTATTTAAGTTTTGATGGATTATTTCAGTCTTTAGGGTCTTGAACTTTGTTGCATTTTTTATAGTGTTAGCCTATAGTGGGACTACATCCTATTCTAAGGAGGCTCCTTTATTGCAATTTTTCTCATATTTATCACACAATTTCTTTGTCAGAGTGCACCCTACTTCTTCATCAGAGTGCACTCTCTTGAGGCTTGTTCATAAGTGTGTTCATAACATAAAGTTTATATACCACTTTTTTCTTATAATGTACCTAAAAACCATTCTACAATCTATAATTTAGTATCTTCTCTTTTGTCCTATAATTTAAAGCCCCTCGCTCAAGGTTTGATTAGCACCTTGTACTAATAGCTTTGCACAAGGAGTTTTGAATGACCCTAGGACCATTCTATAACATGCACCTAGGGCCATTCTTTTATGGTAAATAAGGCCATTGTTTTCCCTTGAAGGTCTCAAAGAGCATGCATGAGTGGCCACATGGGGCATCTTCATGCACAACAAGAGCAAGAATGTCCTAGGCCATTCTTGCATGACACCAAGTCCTCAAGGTCATGTTGGAGATGGCCATGGGGCATCCAAGAATAGACCTCAGTCCATTCTAGCATTGACTTGGTGGATCACCCAACTTTCATGCATCCTTTTCTAGGCATCAGGGATTTAATATTCACGTGATCACAAGATTTTTTGTGATAATAACACATGTGAACAAGTTATTCACATGTTCTCATGTTACCGTTCACAAAATAATAGGTCACTTGCCATTTGGGAACCCCTTAAAATCTTGGCTACACATGGGAATAAGCTATTCACATGTTCTCATGTTACCATCTTCACATAATAGCAGGTCAGTGGCCACCTAAGAAGATTTTTTATACCCGACAAAGATATTTTTTTTAGGCCCTTGTGAAAGCTTTGTGAATATAACATGTGATCACAAGAAAAGAGACGTCAATAAGAAAAGAGTCCTCAAAATAGAGAGACGTGCATCCAATATCAAAGTTCTCGTCTACTACATCATCACAATCGTACATCCATCTGGGCATATCTTCTTCATACTCTTCGCTTTCAATGTCTCGCAAGATCTTTTCATTGTTGCAATACATGTAAACAAGTTTATCTGCTCGATCTGCAAGAAGTCTGCGAATAGTACTGTGAATATATTTGTACATGCTCCAGTTTCTTTCTGAGCCTAAGTTTGAAGAGCACTGACTTAGAACCTTCATCGCAAGGTTGCGCAATAAAGCATAATGCTCACCACCATTCATCATCCACCACTTCCATGCATGTTGCTCTTTAGCCATTTGTTGAACAAGGGAGTTGGAAAATAAACCCTCTTTCAATCGAAATGAGGTCATCTCCTTTATGCACTTTACACGATCATCAATATTATTATAAAAAGTGTTTACCACTTTATAAAAATCTTGCACCACCTCAACGTTGGACATCAAATCCATATTCCAATATTTAGGATCTAACATGTAAGCAGCACTGTGTAGTGGTGAATGCGCTCCAATCTATCTAGCATGAAAGTACTTCAATAGGACTTTTCTTTGTCTACTGGAGAATGGTACACGCCATTGCTTTTCCACCACTGAATGCTCTAATTTCTCAGGACACTCCAAACTCCGCTGGATAGTCCACCATTGCATCCATGCTTTCCCGAGATTAGGTGCTCTTTGATCAAGACTTCGTACAGCATACATAATAGGCATCATTACATGGTATGCATCCATCACACTGTTCCACTAACTTCTTCTCGTAAGCACTGCCTTCAAGACTTTGATTTTCTCTTTCACTTTTTCAAGTTGAGTGCTCTCCCAATCATGAAATGCCATGCATGTAAAGGTTTCACAGACTGCATCTTTATTTCAAAGAAGAGACTCAAAAGTGAAAAGTGAGTGCAAAACCTAGTCTCCGCTGGAAGCTTTAACATAACTAACATGCGAGGTCGACAAATATCTAATACTCTCTGTCTCTTGAGCATGAATCTCACAAGCTAGCGAGCAGTGTCGATGATTGAGGCAAACCATTTGGTATCATCACTTTTATACCAATCTTTTAATACAAGATTCAAACTATGAGTATTACAGCCTACCAGAAAAACATGTGGATAGTGTTGCTTTAGGATTATGGATGCATTCTTGCAATTCTTTGCATTGTCCATGATGATTTGGACTACATTTTTGGCACCCACTTCCTCTATCACAGAGCCAATGACTTGAGCAATGTAAGCCCCAGTTTTGATTGAACCAACAGAATCCACAGCACGGATGAAAGTCTCACCTCTTGGTGAAATAACCATTATATTAATTAATGGTTTTCTTTGGACATTAGACCATACATCACTTACTATACTACATCTAGAAAGCTCTATATTGCTAAGAATTATTCTTTGTACACGTTCTTTTACTTGCACATAACATTTCTCTAATAGATCATTTCGCATAGCATGGTACGTAGGCGGTGAAAACCCTGGTCTAAACTCACCAATTTTCTTCCATGCTCTCTTCTAATGCTCACTGTCCACCATCATCATGGCACTCCCAGAAAAGTAAATTGCTTCAGCAAGTGCGAGTTGTGCATCATCGAGCTGACCTTGACGTAGGCTTTCTTGCAATGAACACTACAAGAGCTTGAGGGCATACCGACGCTAAAATACCGACGCAAATGTCGAACGTCGGTATGTCCGTCGTAATGTTGGAGGAGACAAGTATGGCAGGGTTTTTTTAAATTTTCGTGTCCCGTCGCGTATACCGACGCCTATACCGACGCTTATTCCGACGCCTATACCGACGCACATTCCGTAGCATATACCGACATATATTCCGACGCATATTCCGTAGCATATACCGGCGCTCGTAAGTTTTTCACAGCCGGGAGCCTATTTTCTGGTTTTTTCGCAGAGGAAGCGCAAGAACAAGCGAAGAAGGTGCTTTCTCTCCCTCTTCTCTTTCTCTCTCTCTCCTCTTTTTTCCTCTCTCCTCTTTTCTCCTTCTTTCTTCTTTTCTCCTCTTCTCCTTCTCCTAACATGTTATTGCAATTGCTTTTAGTTTTTAATTTAAGAATTAGGACGTTTAGGGTTTTGTGTTTTTTTGGCTCTCTATGCATGTTGAGAGCTCTCTATGTATGCATAGATCTCCTAATGCATGCATAGAGATTTTAGGGTTTTGTATTAGTTCTTTTTCTTGTGTTTAATTTACTAATTAGTTTGTTTAATATTTTATTTTGCAGCTCTTTCACCTCACCAATCTTTCACCAATCCTCTCCTTCAGCTTTGCAAAAAAGAGGTAGATCCTCTTTCGATTTTTCTTGTTTATGCTATTTTCTATGAATTTTTGCATCCCTGTTTTATGGTTTAGGGTTAGTTTTGGGTTCTTGTAAGCTTACACATAGGATTAATTTAATATCTATGCATAAAACCTATAATAAGCTTGCAATCTCTATGCATAGCCTTCTTGCAAGCGTTATGCATAAGCTCTATTCATAGAGCTTGTGAGCTTGTGAAATCTCTATGCATAAGCTCTATGCATAGGCTTTATGCATAGAGTTTGCAAGCTTATAAAATCTCTATGCATGGGTTTCTTACAAGCTTATAAAATCTCTATGCATAGGTTTCTTGAAAGCTTGCATGGACATTGTACATAGAGCTTGCGTAGCCTTCTTGTTGAAAGCTTTTTGAATGTTTTTTACTCTCTCTTGAATGTTTTTGAAGGCTTATGCATAGAGCGTGTGCATAAGGCTTATGTGAAAGGGATTAAGGGTTAGCATAATAGTGCATAAGGCATATAGCATAGAGCTTATGCATAAGTCTTGCATACAGCGTATGCATAAGACTTATGCATAGAGCGTATGCATAAGACTTATGCATATGGCTTATGCATATGGCTTATGCATAGAGCGTACGCATAAGACTTATGCATATGGCTTATGCATAGAGCTTATGCATAAGGCTTATGCATAGAGCGTGTG
Organism: Cibotium barometz; assembly: GCF_041138505.1. NCBI lineage: Eukaryota > Viridiplantae > Streptophyta > Polypodiopsida > Cyatheales > Cibotiaceae > Cibotium > Cibotium barometz. The sequence goes on from NC_141096.1 coordinate 37,683,198, forward strand.
CATAAGGCTTATGCATAGAGCGTAATTGCATAGAGCGTAATTGCATAGAGCGTGTGCATAAGGCTTATGTGAAAGGGATTAAGGGTTAGCATAGTGCATAAGGCATATAGCATAGAGCTTATGCATAGAGCTTATGCATAAGTCTTGCATAGAGCGTATGCATAAGACTTATGCATAGAGCGTATGCATAAGACTTATGCATATGGCTTATGCATAGAGCGTACGCATAAGACTTATGCATATGGCTTATGCATAGAGCTTATGCATAAGGCTTATGCATAGAGCGTGTGCATAAGGCTTATGCATAGAGCGTAATTGCATAGAGCATGTGCATAAGGCTTATGTGAAAGGGATTGTTGAAATGCAATTGCAAATGCCTTGATTGTGGTTAACAAATGCTTATGCAAATGCCATGGTGAGGGCATTGTGAATTGTTGGTTTGTGTTGGAGCTTTTGGATGATGGATTGAGGCATGAGTCCATGCTTTATTGATGAGTTCTAAATTGTAAAAGGGCATGAGTCATGCTCAATACTTGTAAGCGAACAAACTTGTTCTATCATTTGATATTATCCACATCATTTTGTACCTACACTCACCATTGCTACCACTTCAAGTTTCTATAGAATCTAGCAATGTGTGAGGGTACCTTGGCATTGGTTGGAGAGGCCAAGGGGAGAATGGCTTGAACTCTTTGTGCCGTGATTTCTTGGTAAAGCGGTAGGAAGGGGGATTAGGTACACCGGTGTGAAGAAATGGCCTCAACCTTCACCTTGGAGGAAAACTCGGTGAAGGGGTGAGAAGAGCTTGGCCGGGAGATCGGCAAGCTTCAACGCGCGTCCTCAACAATCCTCACCATCGACTTTGTGGATGCATTTGGGCAATGGGGCCCCTTTTCCGTCATATTGTGTGGATATTGCAAATGCTTTGATGGACAAAGAGTGCATATGATCTTTCATGACATTGTGGGATACAAAGAGTATTGCGTACAAGTTTTAAGAAGTTGCATTTTCATTTGAGATTTGGTTCCAATTACAAAGGAGACTCTGGCGGAATTTACAAAACCCTAATTCAGTCCTAGGGTTTTTGGGATTAGGTCCGAGCTTATGGCTTATGCATAAGACTTGTGCATAGAGCGTGTGCATATGGCTTATGCATAAGGCTTATGCATAGAGCGTGTGCATAAGGCTTATGCATATGGCTTATGCATAGAGCTTATGCATATGGCTTATGCATAAGACTTATGCATAAGGCTTATGCATAGAGCTTATGCATAAGTCTTGCAGCCTTATTATGCAAGCTTATACTTATAATATGCATTTAGATTATTGCATAAGGCCTTTATAAACAGCTATTTATGAATAGAGATAGCTTCTCTCTCCATCCTTGTTCAAATTCTATTTAATTTTGTATGGAGAGGAGATAAGCTGATTTGTGTTTAATGAGCTGCATATACATGTTATCCTGCTAGATGGAGCCTCTCAATCTTGAAGAGAGAATAGCGTGTCCATGCATGCGATGTAAGTACCAAATCTTTCGAAAACGAAGGATTTGCAACGAGCATGTTCATGACGCTGGCATATTTTCAATGGAGCGCTTGCAAAATTTACGGTTTCAATCGTACAACCAAGCAAGTGTGCAGCCGCATCTTGATAACATTGCGCCTGTGAATTCTCGTCCCCAACAAAGGATGAGGATATCGCAGGAGGGAGTGACAGATGGAGCTCAATTAACAGCACCCGAGGGAATGGAAGAAGGTCAGGAAATGGAAGAAGGTCCAATGGAAGAAATGTTGGATGCCTTCATCGAGCAACAAGAAGCTCTCTTCGAGGAGCATGAACATGAAGATCATCAACCACGACATTCTCAACGGTCAAATTATGAACCAGAGGAAGAGGCCATGCGTAAACTTGCACGCCTTCCATTATACAATGGTGCCAACATATCTGTATTGCGTGCATCTCTTACAATGCTAAATTTGTAGTCAATTTTTGGATGGTCTAATACAAGTGTCACTGAACTATTCAAGTAAGGTCTTTTTTTGGAGATTACACCTACTGTTGAAATGTTAAATTATCAACTTGTATTTGAGAAAATCTTAATAGTAACGATCAGATATTGCCATACTTGCAGGCTTTTGAAAGATCAAATATTTTCCCCTGGCAACGAGATGCCTCCATCTCGTGCAGATGCGAAGAAGTTATTGAAATCCATAGGCATGGATTACAATAATATTCATGCTTGTCGCAATGATTGTTGCCTCTTCCGCCATGAATATGAGCATTTGCAAGAATGTCCCCATTGTGGCTCTAACAGATATAGAGAAGATGTTCAGGGGGAAGCTGTCCCGGTAAAGGTTCTCAGGCACTTTCCAATCATCCCAAGGATAAAAAGCATGTTCAGGTGCAAATCAATAGCAAGATTGATGACATGGCATGCCGCAACTCGATCCACAGATGAAGTGATGCGTGTGCCTGCTGACTCACCCGCATGGAGACACATTGAAGAGAAATGGCCGGCTTTTAAGGAAGAACCTAGAAACCTCCGTCTTGGCCTAGCAATGGATGGTGTAAACCCTTTTGGTTTAAGGAGCTCTTCATGGAGCACATGGCCTGTTTGCCTTGTGAATTATAATCTTCCGCCATGGTTAGCAATAAAGAAAGGTCATCTGTTGCTCTCATTAATAGTTCCAGGAAAGTACAAGGTGAAGAACATGGATGTATATTTGGCACCACTTATTGATGAGTTACGCACCTTGTGGAACGGAATTGAAGTGAAGGACATGTCAAAGCAGCAGAGTGGCCAAACCATGCGCCATGAATTCGTAAGTGTTTGTAGCAATTTTATTTATTTAAATGTATGTATGTGGGCTAAATGTTGATTTCTAAAAGTTATAATTGTTAATCGTGTGTGCAGGAGTTGGCCATGAATCGCCCACCAAGTAGGCGAGAGGAGAAGTACGCTCACAAACATGGCCTTGTGGCCTTGTTTGAGATGCTTGAAGAAGAAGGAGAGACCGTCAATTGGGAGGCATTATCATGATGTAAGATGACCTTCAAACTAATGAAATATGATCAAAACATTCTTGAGTATTAATGTTTAATTTAATTTCTTGTTTGTCGATCAGGAAAATATGCAAACGAGCACGGTTGTTTTTGTGCTGTATTGTAGACAGAATGGTGCTGTCTGTTTGCTGTTGTTGATCCTGCTCATTGCAGGCAGCTAGGCAACAACCAGGCAGCACTATTCTGCCCAAAAAAAAATTTTTGCTACAGCGTCGGTATATACCCCGGTACCGGAGTCGGTATATGCATTGGTATAGACACCGGTTTATGCGTCGGTATATAAACTGGTATAGAGGCCGGTTTATCCGTCGGTATATGAACCGGTATAGACGCCGGTTGATGCGTTGGTATTACCCCCATCGGTATAGGCGCCGGTACTGTTACCCGACACTTATACCGACGCTGTGATTCCGGCGCTTATACCGATGACGAGGCTTTTTTAGACCCCGTTAAATAGCGCCGATACAAGCCCCGGTATTAGGCTAACATGTAGTAGTGGAAGTTTGACGCATGGGTATATTTCCTACGTCAAAGTTCCGCTTACAGGAAGATGCACTGGGTAGATTACTTTCTGGTCATTGACGTTTGGAGTACAAGCAGGCCATGTAGCGGGAGTTTGATGATTAGAACAACAGTGTTCTTGCTGCCTTGATATTGTTGGAGCTCTATATATGGCTCACTCTACCTAGCTTGGTCTCACCTATATATATGTATCTTGTCCTCAATATGAATCAGTCTTTGGGAGCGTACATGATGTGTCTCTTGTCTCGTCTCTTTCTCTCTACATTTCAACATGGTATCAGAGCATCCATAAGGGAAGCATCTATTTCTTCTTGTTAAATTCATGATTATAATTTGATGTCTTACAAGATTGTTCTTTGATTATGTGTTGTCTTCATGATTTTATAGCTGAACTTGTTGTAATTAGAGTTATTTCTTAATCACGTCCTTAAAAACAAAACCAAATCGGTGCAAGTGCATAGATTGTATTGTGCTGGTGAATCTTATAAAAAAAGTTTGTGAAACGGAGTTGTGAGTCAAAAGTTATGACAGTTCAGGCAAACTGCATCTGTAAAAACAGCAAAACAGGTTCTTTGAATAAGCAAACAGGTTCTTTGTGTGAGCACACAGGTTTAACAGCAAAACAGGTTCTTTGAATAAGCAAACAGGTTCTTTGTGTGAGCACACAGGTTTCATCTTCGTCAAGCGTCTTTGTGAGCACACAGGTTTCGTCTTCGTCAAGCGTCTTTAGCAAACCGCCAAATCTAGCTTTTTCGCGTCTCTTATTATTTTGCTATTTATAGCAAAATGAACAATCTAGCTTTTTCATCAAGCATCTATCAATGAATCTTGCGTCCCACGTCTCTCTATTTTGAGGACTCTTTTCTTATTAACATGTTTACATGTTCTCGTTTACGTCAGTGAGATCCCTGCTAGGCATCGAAGAATGGCCCTAGGGCCATTCATGGATTATCCAACTTTCTTGCATTCTCCTCAGTATCAAAGAATGGGATTAGGGCCATTCTTTTCATGCACAACAGGTGTAAGAATGGCCATGGGGTCTTTCTTTTTCATGGCAAATCAGGCCCTTGTTTAGCCTTAAAGGCCTCAAAGAGCATTCAATAATGGCCTTGAAAGATCCCTGTCCCCTCCGCGCAACGGATTCGGGGGTGCTAATAGCAGAAGTAGCACTCCAGGGTCCCTCACTCAGGGCCTTGCCCAAGAATATCCGGACAAGAGAATAATTCCTCGGTTCTTCCAAAACCGAACCTGGAAAAACTTCCCCCGCCCGAAAAGCACGGGCGATACCTCCAAGATATTTTTACTCTAATGTAGTCAAGAACCTTAACTGTCTGAACTGATCCGACCGAACTCGTAAGTCCCTTGATCAGATCAAGGAAAATACTTGAACTTGGATCATAGAGACCAACGTTTTTTCCCTCATTTGAGAGCCACAACCGTTGATTCTTTTCCATAGAACAATTTCTATCCGGGATTTACTTTATCTATCGTACCATAACAGAATTGAGCCTCATTTCAGGGTTTTTTTTTCAAAATCAAATTTAAAAAACCCTTTTGTAAATGTATTTCTATAATTTTACCTTAAATTTTTTAATTAAAAAACCCCTTCATTTAGACTCACATGGTATACTTACATATTTTTAGGTGAACCTCCCATGCCAATTAGATCATGTGAACTTGTTCTATTGTGGAGTGATCAAGGATTTTAAGGCGAAAAAATGTGAATTGCAAATGGTTCCATGCTTGAAGATCATCATGAAGGAGGGGCCTTCTTACAAGTTAGATCTTATGACTTTTTAGCACGAGATGATTTGTAAGGAGAAGGAGATCACTATGGTGAAATTAGGCTGGTTTTGAAGGGCTGCCAAATTTGTGTGATGAGCACTCGACCAAATTGTTTGTTGAATCCTTAAAGAAAGTAAAGGATCATATGTCAAAGACTTTAAAAACCAATAAGAAGAAACAAAGGCTAGAGGAAGGAGGTACTAGCTCAAGCAAAATCATCAACCAATGTGCAATAGTTGGAGTCCAAGTTGCAGAAAGTGAAGAAGTAGCAAAAGAAGACAACCAAGGCTTCATAGTCATCTCTCCAGATTCTCACATCACAGCTACTCCTATTGAGATAATTTAAAGCACTGCAATTGTTCTTAATGCTGCCTTAAATGCTCTACTCAACTCTATTGTACAACCCGTTGAGAAAGATCTAGATAGTCAAATTGCAAAGAACTCAAAGTGCGGCCTTGATGGTTATGTCAGTATTGAGCATTATTTTAAGTTTGGTGTTGTTGAAGATTCTAGTAGACAATTTCAATCCTGCACCATTGCAATACAAGTGCAGGCCTCTATCTAATGAATATGTAAAATATCGGGTGTAGTAATTTGCCGGTCATTCAAAGCCTACTTCAAATGCTATAGAATTGATGCCCTATGATCAAATGAAAAATGAGCCTCTAACATCCAAAGAGATATCTACAGATAGATTGGACCAATATCATTATTTTATTCTTTCAAGAGATAGCACTCAATTATGGCAACACGAGCTTTCTTGTGTAACCTAAGTCCCAAATATGCAATGCGCAAGATAGTTGTGAATTCTCCAAAAGATGTTTCAGTGAGAATCTCGAGGATGGAAAACATTAAGATGAAAAAAATGATGAGAACCCAGCCATACGTGGATATTTTAAAGCATGCACAAGGTCAATACGGTTAGTTTACTCAAAGCCAATCAAGCCAAATCCTGGTGTGCCTCTTGGACATGAAAGTCAAAACCTTTGGGATGTGAGTATCCTCTTTGGCTTTTATTTTATTCAACTTGTGTAGATCTCAAGTAGTTTACATAATAAATTAGTTTGTTGTCTTTGTCATTTAGGATTTTGTGAGTGTGGCAAAGATCACATTCAATAAGAAAAAGTTTGCACAAGGGATGCACATATCGTTCTTTATGATGCAAAAATTTATGCGAGCTGGATCACTATCCTTGAGAAGCATCATGGAGCACCATCTAGACAACAGCCAACTATATCCATGTTTAGATGCTTGCGTGGGCTTCAGGAAAATGATGTGAAGCTCATTGAGAGTGAGCTACTTGAAGGCAAGATTGTCCTTGTGAAGCCATCAACACATGGAGATCTAATGGACATAGCAGCTCTCAAGCCAAGGAGATCAAGCAAACCAAGGTTCTGAAAGTAAAGGTATTCAAACTGGTTGATCCGAGCTCAAATGTTACCACATGGGAGGATTGTGTGAGCTCTTTTATTATCATAGAGAAGATATCTAATTGTCTATTTATCAGTTGTGCTAATCGAGGGTTGGATCGGAATCTACAACAAACAAAGAAAACACTAGAGTTTCCTAAAGTAACCATGGGTTATGTTAAATGGATAGTTTTCCAAAACTATGATGGCCCAAGAACAAATGCTACGTTCCCATGGTGTATGAAGAACTTCTAAAATAGCCTTGAGGGAATTGAGTTCCTTGGGGATGGATATGGGTCATCATTGTCCATTGGAGCTTGAATTGTAGATGCCACACACCACTTGTGATTGCGGATGGTAGATGGGCTTCTACCCATTTTGAGAAAGTACTTGATGGTGTGTCTAGCATTGCATTTCAACCTATCCAATTTATTTTAGTTGCATTTTTATGTCTCAGACCTTTGAATAAAGCATTGGTAACCAAGGTAGGGTGGCATGACTTAATGATGGTACCTTTGGACTCCTTGGTTACACTAGATGCAAATATATTTAACCTCTTGAGGATCACTGGTGTAGTAGCCATGTATAGCCACGCCAAAGAATGAATCTCGCATCAAAGAGGAACTATCCTTGCATATGAATTGTTTATACAGCATTAAAGATGAGGATCATGATTATGTTAAGATGGCAAAGGCATGTCATCAAAGGAGTATGCATCAAAGAAGATTGTTGTGGATGTGCTTACTTTGGGATATGGTTCTAGGGAAGCTCTACAATTGCAGAGCAAGGTTATTTCCATTGTATGCACAAATGAGTAGCTAGTGAACATGGAGGCTTCATGCATGGCAACACAATTGAGATGGATGAAGAGTGCATGAAGTGGTCAGGGGTGGAGCAACAAGAGATGGCAAAGACATTGGAGGAGGGAGAGAGTAATGGCTATGAAGATGTAGATAATAGTGAGATGGATCATCATGCAAGGTAAAAAAATAAGATTCCTGGACCGTATTAGGTATTATGGGAAAAATCCCGCATTATGGGAATTTTGAAATTGAGAGGTTTTATGTATTATGGGAATTTCCCACTTAATGTGGGAAAAGTTATTGTGGAATTTCTTAATATAGAATGGAGGAAGGTAGTGTTGATAATCACCGTTTGAACCAAAAAAGTGGTATTAGTATTTGTGCATAAACATATTTGAAAGGAGTTTGATAATCATGTAGGAAGGTGGTGTTGATAAACACCATTAATAAGAAAGTGGTATTTGTTTCTTTGCAAGGACTTGCACCAATCGAGTTGTACAGTGCACAAAATTTATGAAACAATTGAACAAATAAGATAGAAACATTATTATATCAAAAAAATGTAGGAGGCACAAAGAAAAATTTCATTCAATAAGTGAAAATAAAAAATAAAGAAGATACCAAAGTACATCTCTTTTGGATATTAGAGTTATAACCTAAAAATCCACATTGTCAATATTGAATCTACAAATGCTACTCCTCATTGAAGGAACCATCAATATGAGCTTCATCCTCACAATCCAAGCCTAAGCATGCTTTTGTTTTATGGGCTTCCTTTTCTAGTATCTTGATTCTTTTGTATGGTGGTGGATTCCTTGGTCTCCACGACCAAAGAATTGCATCAGCATTTTCCCATACTTGTTGTTCTGCCTCATTAATTTGCCAATATACCTTCCAACCAACAATCAGCATAAGCTTGAGTATCTGTCAAACCTTTCTTCCTTGCACAAGGTTCCCAATATTGAATCAAGAGTTTCTTGTAATTTGGTGATGTAGGCTCATCATCAATATCCGATTCAGCCATAGCAAGCCAAACTGGATAGATGTTTGTGTCATCTGGGTGTAGCATGACAAAGTGTCCTTGATGAACATGTAGCATAGGGTTAAATGCCTCCCTTGGTTTATCCCCTGCATGCCCGCAATAATGATCATTATGTTCTTCAATACCTAAGAATCTTTGTGCCTGTAATTGTTCAACATTCATATCATCTAATTGATGGGACCCTTCAGATTTTGGCCAAAAATCCGTGTACTTTCTTGCTTCTGATTGTATTGGTTTTCCAAGCTCTTCAATTACATTACTCTAATAATCTATCACGGGCCTATAATATCTTGGCACAAATGAACCATTACTTAGATTCTGCCAAAATTTTATGTAACCCTTCAATCCTGATATTACTTCTGCATGCATCTTTATATGCTCGTCCATTGGTAGTAGAGGTGGATCTCCTTTTGGTAACCTTGGTTTACGTTCACTGTCTGTCTTCCAAAGATGGATATTTCCACTCCAATTACGAATAGCTACATGTGCCTTAAATTGCATTACCGATGTGTCTCCTTCCATGAAGAACCTGAATAGAAGTGGTTTGGAGTGACCTATAAGTGCTTCTTGCCCATCACAAATGTAGCCATCACAATATGCCTTGAAGTCAGGGACCTCTGTAAGCAAGAAGGGAGCTGGAGAAGAAGTTGAGCTGGTTTTTAAAGTATCCATCAAATGTGGTAAAGTAAAGGTTTGCCCCACTCTTAATTTCTCTGAAAACCTGCTAAACATGGCATCTATATCCTCATGTGTATGTGCGACCATTAGAAATCCCAACTATATAGTTTTGAAAGCACCCCGTGCAACAAGCAATGAAAAATAGGCAAATAAGTATCCATTTTTATTTTCTCCAGCACAATTATCTAGTTGTAGCAACAAGTTTTCTGGCAACTTGCAAAAACGAGGAAACCCAATTCATTGTGTCTTCTTGATTTATACATGGTTCAACAATGGGATCTTTACCATCACTCAGATTGTGGTTGTCTAAAGCTGTCCTTAAATTTAAAGCATGTAGAAGTGAAACATTGCTCCTTGGAAGCCCATTTTGTCATGAGAATATATTTTAAGTCCTCTAGAAAAATATTATTCATCCCCTCTTGAGTAATTTGGGGACGCCTAGATTACTCTTGCGTCATGCCGGCTAGGTTAATATCGTGGGTGACACCACTATAAATATTAATACGTGCGGTATATGACGTATGTTTGAGGCCACCTATGATTATTTCAGTTAGGTTTGTATGGCAGGGTGGATCATCACATTTCATTTTTGGCAAGCATAGTAGCTTGTAATCTTATTAAATGATTTTTCCATTTTGAACTTTCGGAAAGATACATTTATTTTTGTGGAATTTATTAAAGCCTATGGCTTTACCCTAGTCCCAATTTGACACTCTATTTTTGTTAAAGAAGAGTGCCGTGCTCTCTAAAAAGCACATCTTGTATTTTGGGGGCTATGGCCTAATTTTGGTGAAAAGGAAAGCTAATAAAGAAATACTCTTGTGTGGGGAGAGGCCACGTACAAGAGGGGGGAAGATTGCACCCAATATGGTCTTTTGGAGCTAAGTATTTTTGTTTAAGTGTTTAATTTTTCAATTGCTTTGATTTAGTTGAAGCTTACAAGCAATGGTTTTTATGATTGAATTAATTCTCTATCTTTCCACAATCAATTCCTAGAATAAGATTCCGGTTGCAGTGGTATCAGAGCTTGGGCTAGGAGATTTGTGGAGAAGGTAGGAAAGGGCTTCAACTTCTCAAAAATCAAGAAAGTGCAGGAATTTATCCAGTGGACAGAAGGGTGTTTTACAGGTCTTTACCCAAAGGTCAAAGATTCAAAACTAGATCTACTCTCAAACCCACTCACCACCCTGCAAAACCATCCCTCTCTATCAAAAAGCAGTTTTTCTAAATACTCTGTGAAATCAGAATCTGACCGTATGGATGGAATCCTCATAGCCAAAAACCTCACGGGTAACTCTCAGAAATCAGAAAGCTTCAAGGTCGAGTGAATCTATAATGGATGGAGCAGATAAATCCATGCAAAAGACATTATATAAACCACAATAATCTTTTGGAGCAAGGAGCGCCCGGCGGCAGCCTGCCGGCGCAAAACGCGTGGAGAGAAGAAAGAGAAAAAAAATTAGCTTCATAAGCTAATCACTCCATAATCTTGATTTTCTCTTATTCCTAATCAAGTTTACTTTTCCCAATCCCTATGCAAGTCACATCACTCCTTTTTCAACCTCTACTTTTCCCAATTTCCAAATTTGAGGAGAAATTCAAAGGTTTTTCAATTCTGAAAATTTTTGGGTGCAGAAAAGTGATTTACAGGTTTTAAAAAAGCTTGGAAATTGCCTAGAAAAGGCTAGAAAATTCCGAAATCGCTTCTGAAAAATTCTGAAAATTTCAGAAAAATATTACAGAGTTTGGGCAAGGTTTACAGGACTGTTTCAACAGGTTTTGAAGTGCAGAAAAAGTATTTCATCAACAATTCGACTAGCCCAAGACTCTTGAATCACGCGAAATCGTTCGGGATTTGTTTGAGGCGACGAGAATTCAATTCAGCCATTGAACAGCATTTTCCTAAAGAGATTAAAGCACATGAGGGTACTTCTTCTAAACCATTTACTAAATCTTTTTATGCTTCAAAGAAGATGTATAAACCAGGTTATGACAAAGGCAAAGATGAGGCTAAAGACAACATGAGTACCAATAAGAAAGTCAATGGTGGCAAACCGACGAAGACATCTCCTATCAAATGTTTCAAGTGCCACAAAGAAGGTCACATAGCACCGAATTGTCCGGAGCGTACCAAGAATTCAACACCAGCAGCAGCAGCAGCTTGAGTCAACATGATTGAAGAAGACGACAATGAAGAAGAATCATTCGAGCAAGAGGGTAATTCCGATCCAGATTACTCAGAACAAGAAGGTAAACCTCATGTTCATTCTTTGCTTAAAATAAAAGGAACGATAAATGGACATGAAGTTCTTATTTTGCATGATGATGGTAGTACACATGATTTCATTTCTGAAAAGGTACTTAGAGCACTAAATCTTCATTCTTTACCTACGCACTATAAAGTCAAAGCAGCATTTACTGGAACAAAGTACAATTGCATGCAAGTAGTGAAAGATTTGGATTTATGCATCAAACCTTTAACAGAAAAGAGGGATTTCTTAGTTGCACCTTTACAAGGGGTAGATATAATTTTGGGTATGCCTTGGAGACACAAATACAATCCTATTATAGACTATGACACTCATAGTATTTCTCTAAGGAAGGACAATGAAAATATTATCCTCCAGTGTCAAGTCAAAGGAGAAATGAGTCCTTTGTTGAGTCACACTCAAGCAAAGAGAGCTCTAAGAAAAAGAGATAAGACTTATATGGTATGGGTTAACCAGCTTGATGCTGAGTTGGACACATCCAAAAGACCAAAGTTTGATTCTTTTATCTCCAAATTTAGTGACTGTTTCATGGAAGATCTGCCTCCAGGATTACCTAAGTCTAGGCCAGAGGATCATAGTATTGACTTATTGCCTGAAAATTCCCCGCCTTGTAAAGCTCCCTATAGAGTTAACAATTTAGAGCAAAGAGAAATCCAAAGCCAAATAGAAGACTTGGTAGAGAGAGGCCTTATTCGACCTAGTAGTTCACCTTTTGAAGCTCCAGTACTTCTTGTTAAGAAGAAGAACGGAACTTACCGAATGTGTAGACTATCGTGCATTGAATAAGATTACTGTCAAGAACAGATATCCTATTCCTAGGGTAGATGATCTTCTTGATAAGCTTAGAGGATCAAAGGTCTTTAGCAAGATTGACCTAAAGTCTGGGTATCATCAAGTCCGTATGACTCAATCTGACATTTTCAAGACAGCTTTTAGAACCCAAACTGGTCATTATGAGTTTTTGGTTATGCCATTTGGTTTGACCAATGCTCCAGCTACTTTCAGCCGTATGATGAATCGTATATTCCTTAAGTTTCAAAGTTTTGTTATAGTGTTCTTTGATGACATTCTTGTTTTTAGCAAGGATCGACAAGAGCATGAACAACACTTGGAACAAGTGTTCAATCTTTTGAGAGAAAATGAATTGTATGTCAATCCTGAAAAGAGTTCTTTCTTTCAAGAGGAGATTGAATACTTAGGACATATAGTATCGGCCGAAGGGATTCGTGTAGATTCTAAGAAAATTGAGTGTATTGCTTCTTGGCCTACGCCTAGAAACATACATGATCTTAGATCTTTTCTTGACTTATGTAGTTATTATAGGAAGTTCGTCAAGAATTTTGCTTGTATTGCCAATCCTTTGACTGAACTCCTTAAGAAAGCTACAAATTTCAATTGGACTGATAAGCAAGATAAATCTTTTGCAATACTCAAGAATGCTTTAACACAAGCACCAGTTCTTACACTACCTGATTTTCAAAGACCATTCTTTATAGTAGTGACTGATGCTAGTGGCAAAGGATTTGGAGCTGTTCTTATGCAAGACAACCATCCTATAGCCTATCAAAGTAGAAAGCTTAAGCCTGCAGAGCAAAATTATAGCACTTATGACAAGGAATTAGCAGCAGTAGTGCATGCTTTGAAAATCTGGAAGCATTACCTAATGGGCTCTGAATTTCTTATCAAGACAGACCAACAAAGCATTAGGCATTTGCTTACGCAACCTCTTATTTCAGATAGACATATCAAATGCAAAGTTTCCAACCCATGATTCAATATCAACCTGGAAAAGAAAATGATGTTGCTGATGCTTTGAGTCGAAGACCAAATATCAACAACATTTCTATAATTGAAAGTGAACCATTCGTTCTCATGAAAGAAACTTATGAAGTTGATCCAAATTTTTCTCAAATATGGATCAAATTGCGTGAAAACAATTGGACACCTCACGGAAGTTATTCTCATAATGATGGCTATCTTTTCTTTGAGAAGAGATTGTGTGTTACTCAACCTTACAGACAGCTTGTCTTGGAAGAGATGCACCAACCACCATTTGTGGGACATAGAGGAGTTTCCGCAACACTTCAAGTAGTTTCTCGAGAATTCTATTGGCCCCATTTGAAGAATGATGTAGCTAAGTTTGTAGCTGAATGTAACATTTGTCAAACAATCAAAAGCTACAAAGGCAAAGCTTTAGGATTGCTTATGCCTCTACCTATTCCTGATAGACCATGGGAACAAGTGTCTGGATTTCATTACTGGCTTCCCTACTACTTCCAGTCACCATGACATGATTTGGACAATAGTGGACAGATTTAGTAAGCAAGCCTATTTCATTCCATGTAAAAAGACACTAACTTCTCAGCAAGCCGCGAACATATTTGTTAAGCAAATTTTTGTTCATCATGGTCTACCCAAAGTGATAGTTTCTGATAGAGATTCTAAATTTTGTAGTCACTTTTGGGTTGCTCTTTTCTCAAACTTAGGCACTAAGTTAGATTTTTCCACGGCTTTCCATCCGGAATCGAATGGACAAACTGAAGTTACAAATAGCACTATCTTAGATATGCTTAGAGCCTATGTTTCCCAGCAACCTAGTGCATGGGATAAGTACATACACCTACTCCAATTTGCTTATAATAATACTCCTCATACTGCTACTGGTCGAGCACCATTTGAGATCATCTATGGAAGAGCATTGCCTATTCCGGCTACTAGACTCTCTCATAAGATTGAAGCAGCCGACCAATATGTTAGAGACTTTGATCGCATTCTATCAGAAGTGCGTGACTGTATTCAAAGAGCTCAAGAGAAGTATACATCTCAAGCAAATAGGAAGCGCAAAGATTTTTCATTTCAAGAAGGTGATTATGTACTTTTGAGAATTGAAAAGCATCGATTAAAGAGTGTGGAAAAATTCCCTGCAGTGAAGCTAGCGCCTAGATATTATGGGCCATTTAAAATCCTTCAAAAGATTAATGATGTGGCCTATAGACTAGAGCTTCCATCTAATTGGAATATCCACAATTCTTTTCATATCCATCTCTTGAAACCTTTTCGAGGAACACTTCCTACTCACCCAACATATGAGGAACCACCTCTTATTGAAGGAGAGGAAGAAGTACTAGTTCCTGATGCAATCATTGACCAAGAGATAACAACAACAAGGACAGGTAATCAATACTTCAAGTATCTTTTGACTTTTAAGAATCATCCACAAGAAGATGCTAAATGGATGCCTGAGAATTTTTTCCGAGTTTACCCTGAAATTCTTCATTCTTTTCAAACCCAGCAAATCCGCAATTGAGGACAATTGCAAACTCAAGCAAGAGGGATGTCATGAGAATATATTTTAAGTCCTCTAGAAAAATATTATTCATCCCCTCTTGAGTAATTTGGGGACGCCTAGATTACTCTTGCGTCATGCCGGCTAGGTTAATATCGTGGGTGACACCACTATAAATATTAATACGTGCGGTATATGACGTATGTTTGAGGCCACCTATGATTATTTCAGTTAGGTTTGTATGGCAGGGTGATTCCTGGGGTACTTACGCCTGGTAGTCATGAGTTGGTGATGATTTGTGCCTGTTTAATATTTGTGGGATTAATTTAATAATTAATTGGGCTTATATTTTCAGGTGATGAAGACTATGGGAATTGAAGAGTTTACTTTGGAAGAAATGTCTTGGATCATCACATTTCATTTTTGGCAAGCATAGTAGCTTGTAATCTTATTAAATGATTTTTCCATTTTGAACTTTAGGAAAGATACATTTATTTTTGTGGAATTTATTAAAGCCTATGGCTTTACCCTAGTCCCAATTTGACACTCTATTTTTGTTAAAGAAGAGTGCCGTGCTCTCTAAAAAGCACATCTTGTATTTTGGGGGCTATGGCCTAATTTTGGTGAAAAGGAAAGCTAATAAAGAAATACTCTTGTGTGGGGAGAGGCCACGCACAAGAGGGGGGAAGATTGCACCCAATATGGTCTTTTTGGAGCTAAGTATTTTTGTTTAAGTGTTTAATTTTTCAATTGCTTTGATTTAGTTGAAGCTTACAAGCAATGGTTTTTATGATTGAATTAATTCTCTATCTTTCCACAATCAATTCCTAGAATAAGATTCCGGTTGCACATTTGTTTTACTAGATCACTAAGAGGATGCTTATCCATCCTCTCTAAGTTATGTAAACAACTTGCAATTGAGCCAATTGTTAGATTGGGATCAGATGGCCATAAACCATTCAAAATAAAGTGTCCATAATGACCTTCTGCATGTCCATGAGTGATCATACCAATCAATGCAATTGGTAAATTATATCCTGAATCCACACCCTTGCGAAGGACCCGTAGTCTGGGAATGGCTGTTTTCTTTTGATCCATCTTGTCATGGATGATGCATACATACTTTTGTGGTTGGGTTTCTGAAAATATGCGCCATGCATAATATAAGCTCCTGCTGCAACTTTGTTGTTGTTGCATGTGAATATCTCTTTCACTGAGGAGCCTTTCTCTTTCTTCTAGACTATGTTTGGCTTCTAGTTTTGCCTTGAGACCACTACATAAGGTGCACTTGGAGAACTCACTTGCCTTTGTTAGGGACACTTGTGGGTACTCTTTATTAAAAATTCTACTAAACGATGACTTTGATAGCCTCTTCTCATGTCCCAACTGCTCAAGTGTTGCGTTGATTTCATTTAAAATGTCAACTTGCTTGAATATTGATGGAATCGACAACCTGGTTTCCCTTGAGCCATCTAGCATTGTTCTACTTTTGTGTGGCGTAGGCTCGGAGTTCATGTTCACAAATTCATCAAGTAGTGCTCTTGCCTCACTAGCATGTTGTAGGCCTCTCCTCAATACCCCTGTGTTTCCATGTAGATATTGACACACACCGGACTCAAACTTTTCCTTGTAATGGTAAAAGGATGTCTTTGGTATACCATGCATCTCATACCATGCTCTGCAACAAACAATCACCCCATTTAACCTAAATTCATATTTAAATTTTTAAGCTGAATCACGATGCCAAGCTGTAGAAAGCACATCATATACATAATTTGTATGAGACTCTTGAGATTGTCCCCAAAAGTCTTGTCATATCCTCATTAGTACATCACGATCGATTAGCTGACAACATTTTTTTGCACAACAATCAATGGATGAAATCCTTTGAACTGATTCACGTGACATATATAAGGCAAAAGTTGGTTGTGGTCTCTGCTTTGGAATCCTGTTTATGAAAGTGTAGCGTCTTTTTGCAAAGGTTTGGGCAACAATAACCTCATTAGTTACATCTCCATCATTATCCTCATTACATACATCAGCATGTTCAACATGCATGCCATTAAGCGGAACATAGCGTTGCAATGGGCTCCCATCCAGCATTGTCAGCTGTTTAATAGGCCATTTAGGGTGATACTATCTACTTGCGGCAAAGTTTGAAATTCATTTGCACTTTCAATAGCCACACCCACACAATCATCCTCACCAAGTTGTTGAAAGTTGACACATTAAAATGGAAACACATATAAGATAGTCCCTTGATTGATACTTTGCATCATGCTCTCATCCTTTAGAAGAACCATCTCATTTTTCCAAGATTGTCGGATTTGCATGTCAAGTTCTAGAGATGTTATCGGTATTGCATCTATAATTGGAGGTTCCATAGGCTCTTCTTGATCTACATCATTGCATCTTTCACTCCACTCTCCAAATTCCAGCTCCCTTGTGAAAGGCCTTAAAAGCGTTTTTGGCCAACGAACATTACTCCATAATGCATTTTTTAGATAAATGGTATCCATTGTAGGGAATGGTAGTTCCACATCCTTCTAGCATTTCTCCACAAGTAATGACACATTTCCTTGACCAATCTTTGTTCCACTACAAGTGGAATTTGGATCAATTCTATACATGCAGCCAATACCAACAGAATCATTGTTCAACATCATGTAGATCCTCCCTCCAGATTGGAAATCCATCCTGCACATAATCATGTTGGACTTGTTAAACTAGTAATCAAATCTTATAGCAAGAAATTTTTTTTAGATTGGAACCTACATCAGACTCTACCATGAAGTATAGCTCTACCATGTGGCCGAGCTAGAACTAGAGCTAGAACTAGCTCTATCATATGGTAGAGATAGAACCCATTGAAGGCTATCTCTACTATGTGGTGGAGTTAGACTTCAAAGCATTCTAGCGATATCATGGTGTCTAGATAGATTATTTTGATATAGCTCTACCACATGGTGGAGCTAGATCAATGAACTCTAGCTCCGTTACATGATATAGTTACATTGATGCATTCTAGCTCCATCACATGATATAGTTACCAGATAGTAGAGCTAGTTCAATGTATTCTAGCTCCACCACATGGTAGAACTAGACCTCTAGGCATTCTAGGTCTACAACGTGGTTTATGGTACATCTAGATTGATGCATTCTAACTCCACCACAAGGTAGAGCTAGACCTTAAAGTTCTACGATGTGGTCTAGGTAGAATACAGCTCTACCACGTGGTAGAGCTAGATCAAATACTTTGAATCTAGCTCTACCATATGGTGGAGCTAGAATTGCATTTAAGGTCTAGCTCTACCATGTGGTGGAGCTAGAATGCATCGATCTAACTGTGTATTTTTGTACCATGCAGATCAACCAATTACTCCAAGAAGAGACCTACTTCACATGACAAGAACCAAGGAGCTAGAATTGCATTTCATCTTGCTCTACCACGTGGTGAGCACGTGGTAGAGCTGTATTCTACCTAGACCACATCGTAGAGCTGGAATTATTTGAGGTCTAGCTCTACCATGTGGTGGAGCTAATGCAGATCAATAAAACTAGTTACTCCAAGAAGAGACCTACTTCACATGATGAGAACCAAGGATCTAGAAAAAAGGTTAGACTCCATTAGTCCTAAAAATCTATATAAACTTGTAGTCTCTCATTCAATACAATAGAAGTGTTTATGTAATCATAGTTTGTGTGTGAATTGATCTTCCCTAGTCCCTAACAATCTATGGTAGGAATCAATGTTTCAAATTCAAGGCTTGTAAAAGGAATTGCATTTGTAATTGGAGGATCAGAATGATCCCCTTCTTCATCACCGCTATAGCTTTTGTTTGATCAAATTAAGTTGCCATTCATGATAGTAGATTGCAAAATAATCTTTGGCCATCGAACGGCACTCCATGGAGAGATGAAGTATCCATTGTAGGAAAAGGTAGGACCACATCTTTCAAACATTCCTCCACTAGTATGGATACATTTCCTTGCCCTATCTTTGTACCAAAATCCCCTTGAATTTATACATATACTTTAACCTATAATAAAAGCTATAATCAAACTTATAAGCTTACAGTTATATTTATTAAATAAGCTATAATATAGTAGCATTAAAATAAGCTTTTATTAACTATAAGTTACTATAATAAGTTATATAGTTATAAATATTAATATATACTATAAGTTATATAGTTATAGTTGTAGAAGTCAATATTAGGTAAAGTGGAAAAAATCTCACAAAATGGGAATCAATTTGTAAACTTGTTTTAGTCATATCTTGAACATGCTAACTTCGAATTTGTCAAAAATTATAGATCTAGATTCTAGTTTTCAAGAGCTTTCCAATGATATGCTATATGCAAGGGTTTTGACAAACTATTTGATAAGTTTACCATGCCTCCACTTTTTGAATGGGAATGGGATTTCTCCCACTTTATCTAATATTGACTTGTAGGTTAATATATAGGTTAATGTATATACTTTAAGTCACTATAGATTATTTATAAACTTTAAATTATATTATAATAGGTTTATATATAAATAGGTTTGATTTATATAGCTATAGAAAGTTTATAAATAAGATATATAAAGTATAATTATAAACTATAAATAGACTTTAAGTTACTATAGTGAACTTATTAAACCTATAAGCCAATTTATATATATCTTTAAGTCTATTTATATAATCAAACCTATAGTTACTATAGTTAATCTATTAAACCTATAAGCCTATTTATATATCTTTAAGTTACTATAGTTAATCTATTAAACCTATAAGCCTATTTATATATATCTTTAAGCCTATTTATATAAACAAACCTATAAGCCTATTAATTATAAACTTTAAGCCTATATATATAACTATAAAAGCTATATTTTTATAATCAAACCTTTAAGCCTATCGATTATAACTTTATATTACCTATTTTAAAAAGGTTTATTTATAAACTATAGGTTATTTTTAAACTTAAATTATATGGGTTTATATATAAATAGGTTTGATTTATATAGCTATATAAAGTCTATAAATAAGTAAAGTATAATTGTAAACTATAAACATGCTTTAAGTTACTATAGTTAACCTACATATTTAAATATAGCTTTAATCCTATTTAAATAATTGCTTCACGGCCCATCGCTTCACAGCCCATCGCTCACCTCTCTCTCCCATCCGGGCTACTGCGGGGCT
Organism: Cibotium barometz; assembly: GCF_041138505.1. NCBI lineage: Eukaryota > Viridiplantae > Streptophyta > Polypodiopsida > Cyatheales > Cibotiaceae > Cibotium > Cibotium barometz. Next base: position 37,703,247 of record NC_141096.1, read on the forward strand.
GGGCCAGCCATGCCCACCGCTCACCTCTCTCTCCCTCGCGATTCTGCCCCCGTGCCCACACATGGCAATCTCTCTCTCTCTGCTCCATCTTCCACTGCCATAGCTAGGCTCCTTCATTCAAATTTCAAATTTGAATTTCCCTCCCTCCAGTCAAGGGGCCATTCCCACGTGCCACTTCCACAAACACTAGGGTCTTTTCACATTACAATTAAAAAAAGACATAACGAGGCTTGAAAAAGGTAAGTTGAAGAAGTTATAAATATCTATACCAAAATTGATCACACCTAGGGCAATGTTCAGTCTCAATACCTGTTAACCTGAGGCTCTTGATCATCAATTAATACACACATAAGCATAAATTTGTTGGTGGTTCTAGATTTAGAAGGTGAGATGGGGCCACGTCTCAACTTGACCCATGCCAACACATGACCTCAAAAACATCATATTCGACAAAAGCCTCACCTTATTGTTATAATGATTCCTATGCTTTACAAGGGTTATCATAACCCTTTTTTGCAACCCGTGAGTTGGAATAAGTGCCTACGAGCATAAATCCCAAAAAAAAAACTTAACCCTCGCCTTCTTAAACTTATCTAGTTTCAATCGGAGCTCCAGGTTCACTAAATCAATTATAGAAATCTTATATACCCCCAGATACACTTGTAGTGCAAGCATAATTGTGTTTTCTAGGTCACCCATGACAAACAATCAAGCACCCTTAATGCAACCACATGAGACATGGTAATTTTCCACCCATATATAACACCTCTCGGGGATTACACTGAAGGTATGCTTCAAATATTAAACCTGTAGGAAGGGGTTGAGCATGTAGGTAGTCCACACCCACATGCAAAACTAACACATATTGCCACATTGATGAAAAAAAATTGATGGAACAAGAAACAAATTTCAACATTTGGAGTTGTTTGATAACTTTTAGAAACCCTATAATCCCATAAAGGTTAGGGCCTTTACATTGACACTTAAGGCAAGGTGACCCAATGGTTTGGATCACCTTTTAGAAACTCTAATTAACAAAATTAAAGTTTAAATTTTAAACTTCCACGCTGCAACCTTATCCGGTCTCTCTCTGCAACCTTATCCGGCTCTCTCTCTTTGTAGGCTCTGTGGGGCACAGGTTCGTTGGGCGGCTGCTCGCTTCACCTGCTCTCTTCTTGCAGGAAAAGAGCCATGTCGACACCCTTTCTCAGGCTTGGTTTTCTTTAGGCGTACTCTCTTGATTTTCTTCCTACGCAGCATATACAAGTCATTGCATAGTTGCCGGCCACATCTTCTACAGCACCGCAGAGAGAGAAGCCAGCATGAACTTGTCTATGCAGGCCCACTCTCTTGATTTTCTTCCTACGTAGTGTTGAAATTTGAGCTGAATGATGAGCTATGGTGGATCAAACACTAGAATCAACATAATTAACAAAGTGATTAGCAAGTGATTAAGACGTAATTAGTGAAAAATTAGAACATAGATTAATGTAGGCATGGATACTCAAAAACCAGCAAATTCTCATTAGGGCTATGCCTCAATTTATAGTGTTTACATCAAGCATCAAATCCCCTTGATTTCTCCATGATTTACTCCCTGAATATCTCCACCTCTTGCCTGATTCTCTCCACCTCTTCTCTTTTCCCAGATTATCTCCCAGAATATCTCCACACTCCTAAATTCCCTCATGCTACCCATTATTCTCTCCCAGTAGATTCTCCTAACCTTTTCACAGGTTCTTTCACAATTACATCTCCTCTTTTACAGCCTCTATCCAAGAGCTTGTTCCCACACACACCCTATTCACTTGTATATTTCAACACCTCCCCTCAAGTGAATAATCCTAACACACCTGGACCCTGTATCAAGTTTCCCTCTTACTTGATAGCCCGCGACCAGTGCCTCAAGTCCCTAAACTCCATAGTCCTTGACACTCTCTCTCTCTATGTGTCCAAGGCTACTATAAGTGCCCGCGACCTTGACTAAAGTGTTCACACATACATCTACCACTTGGCCTACATCATCGGTGGCTCAGAGGTGGTTTTACTTTATTGGGGCAGGTTACATTGGGTTGTGGGTTCTCTCTCTCTCTCTCTCAGAAAAGATGATCCGACTCCGCTTCTATTGGAGCCTCCATGAAGTTTGCCGATGTCGTTCCTTCTTCACTGGGTTTGCTGTAGCAGTCTCTCGCCATGTGTCCTGGCTTTCCACATTTGTGGCAAGTGAAGGTCCTCCCTCCTACTCTGCCTCTTCCTCGTCCTCGTCCTCGAGAGAATCCTCCTCGGGTGAAGAATGCTTTTTCCTCTCCTGCTGTTGAGTCGAGCTCTTTCTTCTCTTTGCCTCTGCTCTCTTGCTCCAGTAGAGCTGCTTCTATCTCGTGTATCTTCAGTTCAGGTACATTCTTTAGTGTTGCTACAATGTTTTCATAATCTCCTTTATCCACACTCTTCAAAAGTACAGCTAATGCTTCATCATCTTCTACCTTTTTGCCAATAGCTGCCAGCTGTTGCTTAATGCTTTTATATTTGTTCAAGTGTGTGATTAAGGGTTCACTTTCCTTCATGTCCAATTTGTAAAACTGCATTAATAGATTTATCTTGGAATTTTTTGCTTGTGTACCAAATAATTTATTGAGTTCATCCCATGCATCTTTTGCCCACTGTATCCCTGTGATATGGTGAATGATCTCATCATTTAAACTGAGTGCAATAAGCCCCAATGCTTTTTCATTCCTACTCTTCCACTCATTTTCCCCTCTCTCTGGGCATTCATCTCTCCCTTCAACTAATCCCCACAGATTTTTCCTCATCAGCAAATACATGGTTTTTGTTTGCCATGTATAAAACTGTTCTCCATTAAATTTGGCTATTTCCTGTGCTGAATTCATGGTGATGTGAAGGGGGTCTTACCTCTTGATCCAAATTCAAGATTCAAGGGCAGTGTCTACCCTTTTACAACTCAATCTGGTGTTTAATAGATGATTACAACAATTTTATCAACATAAAATCACCAGAAATTACACTAAATTGAGAGTAACCAATTTGTACGGGATGGTTGGAGTATCAAACCAACTCCGATTTGCAATCTGAAGCTTTAGGGATCTGTATCAGATACCTAATGGTTAATTTGAACCCTCAATTGCACCAAAGTACAGTGATTAGCACTGATTAATCACTGATTAGCAAATTAATGCTCTGGTTTGTGTGCAGAAAACAGAGTATGCGGGGAGCCCAGATCTGATGCCTTCCACTTCAAATGAGCTCAAATGCTTTCAAAGGCATCAATAGCAATGAGTCTAGTAGAGGATTAAGCCAAGAAACACAAGATTTGACCAAATAATGAAAGCTTAATCTCTGTTTTACCAAAGTCACCTGCAGATTTGATGAAGAGCTTTGATCTCTCTGTAGACTTGATGAAATTGATTTCTGTCTTCACCAGCTTGTAGAGCATGCTTGATTACCCCTTGGGCTAGGAGGAATTAGCTCAATTTGATTGGAGGAGCTCAAGATCTGCAGAATACTCAGAAAAAACAGCGCTGGAAAAAACGCGGATTTCTCCTAAACGCCTTCGCGTTTTGCTGCGCCGCTTGATGAGCTTGTAGCTAGGGCTAATGACCACCTTGTGTTAGAAGGGCATAGACTAATGTTGACTGTGCATGGAGAATGGAGTCCTCCACTGACTGGGGGTGAAGGGGAAATGAAAAAACTCACTAAAACTGATTTTTTTTGCTAATTATCTTACTAATCCTGATTAATTCACTAATGGGCTCATAAATCTAGTTGATTCTAGGCATGGCTCTGATACCATGTTGAAATTTGAGCTGAATGATGAGCTATGGTGGATCAAACACTAGAATCAACATAATTAACAAAGTGATTAGCAAGTGATTAAGACGTAATTAGTGAAAAATTAGAACATAGATTAATGTAGGCATGGATACTCAAAAACCAGCAAATTCTCATTAGGGCTATGCCTCAATTTATAGTGTTTACATCAAGCATCAAATCCCCTTGATTTCTCCATGATTTACTCCCTGAATATCTCCACCTCTTGCCTGATTCTCTCCACCTCTTCTCTTTTCCCAGATTATCTCCCAGAATATCTCCACACTCCTAAATTCCCTCATGCTACCCATTATTCTCTCCCAGTAGATTCTCCTAACCTTTTCACAGGTTCTTTCACAATTACATCTCCTCTTTTACAGCCTCTATCCAAGAGCTTGTTCCCACACACACCCTATTCACTTGTATATTTCAACACGTAGCATATACTCATTGCATAGTTGCCGGTCACTATTTCTACAGCAGCACAGATAGAGCATCATTTCTACAACCCACATAAACTTGGGTATAGTTGCTGGCCAATATTTCTACAACACCGCAAACAGAGCATCGTTTCTATAACCCACATAAACTTGGGTATCAATCTCTCACCTTATCGTTGTTTTGTTCAGCCTTTCCGGAGCTTACCCACATTTTTTCAGCTGCTCCTTAAAAACCTAATTTTTCAGCTTCTGGAAATCCTAATTTCGAGTGTTTTTTTCCTTTTTCTTTTCCAACGCTACAATAGTATGCTTGAATAGGATCTTCTTGGCACTGCTAGCCTCTACTCTATAGGAGTGAGATGGGCGCTTGAGGACCAACACTGCAGCTCCATGCACCTAGCAAGGTCATCCCTGTGCACCCCGTACTAGCTTTTCACTACCCAATCTTCTCCCCCGTATCAGTTTCAACATCACCATTCAATTTGCTAAGAAGTGCAACCCAAATCTGTATCAGGTTTTTTCTCTTCAACCATTCCTGATTTTTGGAATTCTTGCCTGCTTTTATTTTCTACTCTATGTCAATGTGTATGATCTGAATTTTAATTGACATGTTCAAAACTTTAAGTCTAATCATCGATAATGATTTAATATGAGACAAAAATATGTGCACCTTGTTGTATCATTGAATTTGATAATGGCTGCGGTGATGTCCAAGTGCTAGTTGTCAATGACAAGATGGGAAAGTAGGTTTGTATTACATAAACGTTATGGACGTCAAGGAAAATTTGAAAAAGACCAAGACCATTTTAAATTCTTAAAGGGCATAATTTGAATTTAAAATTGGGCGGGATAATTTGAATGCTCTACCACATGCTAGAGCTGGAGAAATGCATTCTAGCTCTACCACATGGTAGAGTTGGAGTTGAAATGACTTAAACTAGTGCAAGATGACTTGAAATGAAAAACCATCCATCTAGTATCGTACCTCTATTCATAGCATAGCTTCTCCCCTCTCTCCTTGATTGAAATTGTACTTTCCTGCTCTTACACTCTAAGCATGAGATCTATGCAAGAGAGCTCTCATAATAATGCAAGATGTAGCTCCTAATGCAAGACCTAGCTCTATGCATGAGAACTCTTTCACTTTTTACATGAGATCTATCCATGGGAGCTCTTATAATAATGCAAGATATAGCTCTATGTATGAGAGCTCTTATAATAATTAATGCAAGATCCAACTCTATGCATGCGATCTCTATGTATGAGAGCTCTTAATGCAAGACTTAGCTCTATGCATGAGAGCTCTTTCACTCTATATATGAGATCTATCCATGGGAGCTCTTATAATAATGCAAGATATAGCTCTATGCATGAGATGTATGTAAGAGAGCTCTCATAATAATGCAAGATCTAACTCTATGTATGTGAGATCTATGTATGAGAGCTTTGAATGCAAGACCTAGCTCTATGCATGAGAGCTTTGTCACTCTATACATGAGATCTATCCATGGGAACTCTTATAATAATGCAAGATATAGCTCTATGCATGCGAGCTCTCTGTATGAGAGATCTTAATGTAAGACCTAGCTCTATGAATGAGTGCTCTAATGCAAGACCAAGCTCTATGCATGGGAGCTCTTAATGTAAGACCTAGCTCTTTGCATTAGAGCTCTAGTGCAAGACCAAAATCTCTATAGCTCTCATGCATGATATGAGAGATCTATGCATATGAGAGCTATTAATGTATGAGAGCTCTTACAATGCAAGAGGGATCTCATGCATGAGACCTCTTAGAATACAAGAGAGCTCCATGCATAAGATCTCATGTATGATAACTCTATATGCATGAGAGCTCATCGATATGCATAAGAGCTCTCATGCATGAGATATATATGCATGACAGCCCTCTATGGATAGGAGCTCTCACAATGACTCGCACTTGATAATAGCTGATCTATATGCATGAGAGCTCTCTATGCATGAGATTTGCGATTTATATGCATGGGAGCTCTCACAATGAATCACACACAATAATAGCTCTATATTTATGAGATCTATATGCATGGATGTCCATGGAAGAGATCCACGCTTGAGAGCTTTATGTAAGATCTCTCACAATGCATGAAAACTCTCTATGCATGAGAGCTCTCACACCTTGCGTAGATATATCCTAGATCTATATGCATGAGAGCCCTCTATGCATAATCCATAACACATGCATCATAGTAAATAAAAGTATGTAAATAATTCTCTATTGTGTTACTCTCTTGACCTCACGTCCTGACCATGCTTTGGTGTTAGGTCCTCACCACCTACCAAGTTGTGGTAAGCTCTAAACCCAATGCTCTCTTTTTTATGTTGCAACCCACAAGGGTGCTATGGGAGTTTTTTATAAGAGCATTAGAGATCTCATGGCTGCAAGAGATCTCTATGCATAAGATCTCTTATTTTCATTTATTTGCATTGAGTGTACGAGCTCTCATGCGCTGCATGATATCTCTATATGCATGTGAGTTCTCTATCCATGAGAGCTCGCATTTATTAAGAGCTCTTTTGCATGAGAGCTCTCATTTTCATGAGTGTAAGTGCTCTCATACATGAGAGCTACATAGAGTTCACATTTATTGAGCTCATGCATGTGAGAGATTGTTATGCCTAGAGTGATCACATGCATGAACTTAATACATAAGATCTCTCACATGTAAGAGCTTAATGCATGGATCTCTCACATACACACTGCTCTCAATGCTTAGAGATCTCAAATGCATAGAACTCTCAGTGCATAGAGATCTCACATGCACATATCTCCCAATGCATAGAGCCCAATGTATGATAAGATACTGAAACATGGTTCATAATATGGTTTTAATTGAAATTTTGCTGTATAGAAAATGTGGATATGGGAACGAGAAGGTGATACTAGTGGTCGGAAGGCAACACACCATGACGAAGTAACATTTATAATAACCCAAACGAATCCACTCTCCAAGCCCTCATCTCAAGAAATATGGATCTAACAGATGGATTTAGTACATGATGTAGAGGTTTGTCCCCTTTGAAACCTCCATCTATGCCCCTATCTATGCCCATGTCACTACTCTTATCCTGTCAGTTATCGTAATCATCTTCGACGATCCTCTTGTAACCCTTCCCATGTTTTCTTCACTATTCTTAGCTCCATGCACCTGGCGGAGTTCACCAGTATTGCCTGGGAGGTCATCCCTGTGCACCCCTCTGCTCTCGAGATATTGGCTCAACTTCAAGTAGATTCTTGACTATCTACTGCTTCTGCTCTCTATTGGCCTGTACCAGCTTTTCACTACCCAATCTTCTTGCCCATATCAGTTTCAATATCTTCTCCCCCGCATCAGTTTCACCATCACCATTGCTAAGAAGTGCAACCCAAATCTGTATCAGGTTTTTTCTCTTCAACCATTCTTGATTTTTTGAATTCTTCAATACTTTAATTTTCTACTCTATGTCAATGTGTATAATCTGAATTCTAATTGACATATTCAAAACTTTAAAGCTAATCATAGATAATGATTTAATATGAGACAAAAATATGTGTACCTTGTTGTATCATTGAATTTGATAATGGATGCGGTGATATCCAAGTGCTAGTTGTCAATGCCAAGATGGGAAAGTAGGTTTGTATTACATAAGCGACATGGACGTCAAGGAAAATTTGAAAAAGAGCAAGACCATTTTAAATTCTTAAAGGGTGGGATAATTTGAATTTAAAATTGGGCGGGATAATTTGAATGCTCTACCACATGCTAGAGCTGGAGAAATGCATTCTAGCTCTACCACATGGTAGAGCTGGAGTTGAAATGACTTAAACTAGTGCAAGATGACTTGAAATGACAAACCATCCATCTAGTATCGTACCTCTATCTTGACTTGAAGAGTCAAAAATCACTTACTCTTACCTACTAGGTCTTTCAAGGTTCTATGCTATGGTTGACCTTACTAGTCACACCCATTTAAGTCTAGCTCTACCGCATGGTTCCACCCCAGCTAGACTTTAGAGTGTTCTAGCTCTACCATGTGGTACAGCTACATTTATGCAACAAAAGATTTGTGAGACAATCTGGGTATGCATAGTGAATTGATTCTTCTCTTTGTATGGGTGACCCCATCAGAGAACGGACCACACAGACTTGTGCTAGGGAAGTTGCTCTATGTCCACATCACTCCGTGCATGGATTTGGAGATCGCAATCACTTCTTCCAGCGCGTCAAAGTTGGGTCTCGGTGAAGATAGTGCAAAATTGCCATAACAGAGTTTCGAATCCGAAAAGAGTCCGAATCACATCTGAACACAACAAGAAAGATCCGGGTTACTTGCCACACATCTGTCCATGCATGATTTGAATTTCATGCCTCTTCAGCAACGTTTGGGCCACGGTTGGAAATTTCGGCCATTTGGCACGCTCGTGCATCTTTTTCGAGAACTCGGATTCGGACAGTTAGAAGTTGAGGATCCGGGACCCCATCAGAGAACGGACCACACGGACTTGTGCTAGGGAAGTTGTTCTATGTCCACATCACTCCGTGCATGCATTTGGAGATCGCAATCACTTCTCCCAGCGCGTCAAAATTGGGTCCCGGAGCGAAGATAGTGCAAAATCGCCATAACAGAGTTTCGGATACGAAATGAGTCGGAATCGCATCTGAACACAACAAGAAAGATCCAGGTTGCTTGCCACACATTTTTCCATGCATGATTCGAATTTCATGCCTCTTTGGCGCCGTTTGGGCCATGGTTGGAAATTTCCACCATTTACCATGCTCGTGCATCTTTTTCAAGAACCCGGATTCGGATAGTTAGAAGTTGAGGATCCGAGACCCCATCAGAGAACGGACCACACGGACTTGTGTAAGGGAAGTTGCTCTATGTCCACATCACTCCGTGCATGGATTTGGGCATCGCAATCAGTTCTCCCAGCGCGTCAAAGTTGGGTCCCAGCCAAGATAGTGCAAAATCGCCATAATAGAGTTTCGGATCCGAAATGAGTCCGATTGGCATCTGGACACAACAAGAAAGATTCGAGTTGCTTGCCACACATTTGTCCATGCATGATTCGATTTTCATGCCTCTTCGGTGCCGTTTGGACCCCTGTTGGAAATTTTTGCCATTTGGCACGCTCGTGCATCTTTTTCGAGAAGCCAAATTCGGACAGTTAGAAGTTAAGGATCCGGGACCCCATAAGAGAATGGACCACACAAACTTATGCTAGGGAAGTTGCTCTATGTCCACATCACTCCGTGCATGGATTTGGGCATCGCAATCACTTCTCCCAATGCGTCAAAGTTGGGTCCCGATGAAGATAGTGCAAAATCACCATAACAGAGTTTCAGATCCGAAATGAGTCCGAATCGCATCTGAACACAACAGGAAAGATCCGGGTCCATTTGGCACGCTCGTGCATCTTTTTCGAGAACCCAGATTCGGACAGTTAAAAGTTGGGGATCCGGGACCCCATCAGAGAATGGACCACACAGACTTGTGCTAGGGGAAGTTGCTCTATGTCCACATCACTCCGTGCACGGATTTGGGCATCGCAATCACTTCTCCCAACGCATCAAAGTTGGGTCCCAGCACCATTGAACACACTAGTTTATCTCCTTGGTTCTCGTCATGGTCTCTTCTTGGAGTAATTGGTTTTGTTGATTTGCATGGTACACAGCTAGATCAATGCATTCTAGCTCTACCACACATGGTAGAGCTAGACCTCAAATGCAATTCTAGCTCCACCACATGGTAGAGCTAGACCTCAAAGTAGTGTAGATCTACGATGTGGTGTAGGTTGGATACAGCTCTACCACGTGGTAGAGCTAGATCAAATGCAATTCTAGCTTCTTGGTTCTTGTCATGTGAAGTAGATCTCATCTTGGAGTAATTGATTTTGTTGATCTGCATGGTACACAGCTAGATCGATGCATTCTAGCTCCACCACATGGTAGAGCTAGATCGGATGCAATTGTAGCTCCTTGGTTCTCGTCATGTGAAGTAGGTCTCTTCTTAGAGTAATTGGTTTTGTTGATCTGCATGGTACACAGCTAGATCCGGGTTGCTCGCCAACATTCTCCCATGCATGATTCGAATTTCATGCCTCTTTGGCGCCGTTTGGGCCACGGTTGAAAATTTCTGTCATTTGGCATGCTCGTTCATCTTTTTCAAGAACCCGGATTCGAACAGGTAGAAGTTGAGGATCCGGGACCCCATCAGAGAACGAACCACATGGACTTGTGCTAGGGAAGTTGCTCTATGTCCACATTAGTCCGTGCATGGGTTTGGGCATCGCAATCACTTCTCCCAGCGCGTCAAAGTTGGGTCCCAGGGCGAAGATAGTGCAAAATCGCAATAACAGAGTTTCTGATCCGAAATGAGTCCGAATCGCATCTGAACACAGCAACAAAGATCCGGGTTTCTTGCCACACATTTTTCCATGCATGATTCGATTTTCATGCCTCTTTGGCACCGTTTGCGCCACGGTTGAAAATTTTTGCCATTTATCACGCTCGTGCATCTTTTTCGAGAACCCAGATTCAGAGAGTTAGAAGTTGAGGATCTGGGATCCCATCAGAGAACGGACCATATGGACTTGTGCTAGGGAAGTTGCTCTATGTCCACCTCACTCCGTGCGCACGGATTTGGGCATCGTAATCACTTCTCCTAGCGCATCAAAGTTGGGTCCCGGCGAGGATAGTGCAAAATCGCCATAACAGAGTTTCGGATCCGAAATGAGTCCGAATCGCATCTGAGCACAACAAGAAAGATCCGGGTTAGTTGCCACACATTTGTCCATGCATGATTCAAATTTCATGCCTCTTCAGCGTGGTTTGGGCCACGATTGGAAGTTTCCGCCATTTGGCACGCTCGTGCATCTTTTTCGAGAACCCGGATTTCTGACAGTTAGAAGTTGAGGATCCGGGACCGCATCAGAGAACGGACCACACGGACTTGTGCTAGGGAAGTTGCTCTATGTCCACATCACTCCGTGCACGGATTTGAACATCGAATCACTTCTCCCAGGGCGTCAAAGTTGGGTCCCGACGACGAAGATAGTGCAAAATCACCATAACAGAGTTTCAGATCCGAAATGAGTCCGAATCGTATCTGAACACAACAAGAAAGATCCGGGTCCATTTGGCACGCTCGTGTATCTTTTTCGAGAACCCGTATTTGGACAGTTAGAAGTTGGGAATCCGGGTCCCCATAAGAGAACGGACCACACCACGGACTTGTGCTAGGGAGGTTGCTCTATGTCAACATCACTCCGTGCACGGATTTGGGCATCGCAATCACTTCTCCCAGCGCATCAATGTTGGGTCCCAGCGCCATTTAACACACTTGTTTATCTCCTTGGTTCTCGTCATGGTCTCTTCTTGGAGTAATTGGTTTTGTTGATTTGCATGGTACACCGCTAGATCAATGCATTCTAGCTCTACCACATGGTAGAGCTAGACCTCAAATGCAATTCTAGGTCCACCACATGGTAGAGCTAGACCTCAAAGCAGTGTAGATTTACGATGTGGTGTAGGTTGAATACAGCTCTACCACGTGGTAGAGCTATATCAAATGCAATTCTAGCTTCTTGGTTCTTGTCATGTGAAGTAGATCTCATCTTGGAGTAATTGATTTTGTTGATCTGCATGGTACACAGCTAGATCGATGCATTCTAGCTCCACCACATGGTGGAGCTAGATCGGATGCAATTGTAGCTCCTTGGTTCTCGTCATGTGAAGTAGGTCTCTTCTTAGAGTAATTGGTTTTGTTGATCTACATGGTACACAGCTAGATCCGGGTTGCTTGCCACACATTCTTTGATGCATGATTTGAATTTCATGCCTCTTTGGCGCCGTTTTGGCCATGGTTGAAAATTTCTGCCATTTGGCACGCTCGTTCATCTTTTTCGAGAACCCGGATTCGAACAGTTAGAAGTTGAGGATCCGGGACCCCATCAGAGAACGAACCACATGGACTTGTGCTAGGGAAGTTGCTCTATGTCCACATCACTCCGTGCATGGGTTTGGGCATCGCAATCACTTCTCCCAGCGCGTCAAAAGTTGGGTCCCGGGGCAAAGATAGTGCAAAATCGCCATAACAGAGTTTCTGATCCGAAATGAGTCCGAATCTCATCTGAACACAACAACAAAGATCCGAGTTTCTTGCCACACATTTTTCCATGCGTGATTCAATTTTCATGCCTCTTTGCCACCGTTTGGGCCACGGTTGAAAATTTTTGCCATTTACCACGCTTGCGCATCTTTTTCGAGAACCCGGATTTGGACAGTTAGAAGTTGAGGATCTGGGACCTCATCAGAGAAAAACGGACCATAGGGAAGTTGCTATATGTCCACCTCACTCTGTGCACGGATTTGGGCATCGTAATCACTTCTCCTAGTGCATCAAAGTTGGGTCCCGGCGAAGATAGTGCAAAATCGCCATAACAAAGTTTCGGATCCGAAATGAGTCCGAATCGCATCTGAGCACAACAAGAAAGATCCGGCTTAGTTGCCACACATTTGTCCATGCATGATTCAAATTTCATGCCTCTTCAGTGCGGTTTGGGCCACGATTGGAAATTTCCACGATTTGGCACGCTCGTGCATCTTTTTCGAGATTCGGACAGTTAGAAGTTAAGGATCCGGGACCCTATCAAAGAATGGACCACACAGACTTGTGCTAGGGAAGTTGCTCTATGTCCACATCACTCCGTGCACGGATTTGGGCATCGAATCACTTCTCCCAGCACGTCAAAGTTGGGTCCCGAGACAAAGATAGTGCAAAATCACCATAACAGAGTTGCAGATCCAAAATGAGTCCGAATCCTATCTGAGCACAACAAGAAAGATCCGGGTCCATTTGGCATGCTCGTGCATCTTTTTCGAGAACCCGGATTTGGACAGTTAGAAGTTGGGAATCCGGGACTCCATCAGAGAACGGACCACACGGACTTGTGCTAGGGAGGTTGCTCTATGTCCACATCACTCCGTGCACGGATTTGGGCATCGCAATCACTTCTCCCAGCGCATCAATGTTGGGTCCCAGTGCCATTCAACACACTTGTTTATCTCCCTGGTTCTCGTCATGGTCTCTTCTTGGAGTAATTGGTTTTGTTGATTTGCATGGTACACAGCTAGATCAATGCATTCTAGCTCTACCACATGGTAGAGCTAGACCTCAAATGCAATTCTAGGTCCACTACATGGTAGAGCTAGACCTCAAAGCAGTGTAGATCTACGATGTGGTGTAGGTTGAATACAGCTCTACCACATGGTAGAGCTAGATCAAATGCAATTCTAGCTTCTTGGTTCTTCTCATGTGAAGTAGATCTCATCTTGGAGTGATTGATTTTGTTGATCTGCATGGTACACAGCTAGATCGATGCATTCTAGGTCCACCACATGGTAGAGCTAGATCGGATGCAATTGTAGCTCCTTGGTTCTCGTCATGTGAAGTAGGTCTCTTCTTAGAGTAATTGGTTTTGTTGATCTACATGGTACACAGCTAGATCCGGGTTGCTTGCCACACATTCTTCAATGCATGATTCGAATTTCATGCCTCTTTGGCGCCGTTTGGGCCATGGTTAACAATTTCTGCCATTTGGCATGCTCCTTCATCTTTTTCGAGAACCCGGATTCGAACAGTTAGAAGTTGAGGATCCGGGACCCCATCAGAGAACAAACCACATGGACTTCGCATCTGAACACAACAAGAAAGACCCGGGTTGGTTGCCACACATTTGTCCATGTATGATTCAAATTGCATGCCTCTTCAGCGCGGTTTGGGCCACGGTTGGAAATTTCCACCATTTGGCATGCTCGTGCATCTTTTTCGAGAATCCGAATTCGGACAGTTAGAAGTTGAGGATCCGGGACCCCATCAAAGAACGGACCACACGGACTTGTGCTAGGGAAGTTGCTCTATGTCCACATCACTCCGTGCACGGATTTGGGCATGGAATCACTTCTCCCAGCACGTCAAAGTTGGGTCCCGAGACGAAGATAGTGCAAAATCACCATAATAGAGTTTCAGATCCAAAATGAGTCCGAATCGTATCTGAACACAACAAAAAAGATCCGGGTCCATTTGGCATGCTCGTGCATCTTTTTCGAGAACCCGGATTTGGACAGTTAGATGTTGGAAATCTGGGACCCCATCAGAGAACAGACCACACGGACTTGTGCTAGGGAGGTTGCTCTATGTCCACATCACTCCGTGCACGGATTTGGGCATCGCAATCACTTCTCCCAGCGCATCAATGTTGGGTCCCAGCGCCATTCAACACACTTGTTTATCTCCTTGGTTCTCGTCATGGTCTCTTCTTGGAGTAATTGGTTTTGTTGATTTGCATGGTACACCGCTAGATCAATGCATTCTAGCTCTACCACATGGTAGAGCTAGACCTCAAAGCAGTGTAGATCTACGATGTGGTGTAGGTTGGATACAACTCTACCACGTGGTAGAGCTAGATCAAATGCAATTCTAGCTCCTTGGTTCTTGTCATGTGAAGTAGATCTCATCTTGGAGTAATTGATTTTGTTGATCTGCATGGTACACAGCTAGATCGATGCATTCTAGCTCCACCACATGGTAGAGCTAGATCGGATGCAATTGTAGCTCCTTGGTTCTCGTCATGAGAAGTAGGTCTCTTCTTAGAGTAATTGGTTTTGTTGATCTGCATGGTATACAGCTAGATCCGGGTTGCTTGCCACACATTCTTCCATGCAAGATTCGAATTTCATGCCTCTTTGGCACCGTTTGGGCCACGGTTGAAAATTTCTGCCATTTGGCACGCTCGTTCATCCTTTTCGAGAACCCGGATTCGAACAGTTAGAAGTTGAGGATCCGGGGACCCCATCAGAGAACGAACCACATGGACTTGTGCTAGGGAAGTTGCTCTATGTCCACATCACTCCGTGCATGGGTTTGGGCATCGCAATCACTTCTCCCAGCGCGTCAAAGTTGGGTCCCGGGGCGAAGATAGTGCAAAATCGCCATAACAGAGTTTCTGATCCGAAATGAGTCCGAATCGCATTTGAACGCAACAACAAAGATCCGGGTTTCCCACCACACATTTGTCCATGCATAATTTGATTTTCATGCCTCTTTGGCTGTTTGGGCCACGGTTGAAAATTTCTGCCATTTACCACGCTCGTGCATCTTTTTCGAGAACCCGGATTCGGACAGTTAGAAGTTGAGGATCTAGGACCCCATCAGAGAACGGACCATACAGACTTGTGCTAGGGAAGTTGCTCTATGTCCACCTCACTCCGTGCATAGATTTGGGCATCGTAATCACTTCTCCCAGCGCATCAAAGTTGGGTCCCAGCGAAGATAGTGCAAAATTGCCATAACAGAGTTTCGAATCCGAAATGAGTCCGAATCGCATTTGAACACAACAAGAAAGACCCGGGTTGGTTGCCACACATTTGTCCATGTATGATTCAAATTACATGCCTCTTCAGCGCAGTTTGGGCCACGGTTGTAAATTTCCACCATTTGGCATGCTCGTGCATCTTTTTCGAGAATCCGAATTCGGACAGTTAGAAGTTGAGGATCGGGGACCCCATCAGAGAACGGACCACATAAACTTGTGCTAGGGAAGTTGCTCTACGTCCATATCACTCCGTGCATCGATTTTGGCATGGCAATCACTTCTCCCAGCGCGTCAAAGTTGGGTCCCGACACGAAGATAGTGCAAAATTGCCATAATAGAGTTTCGGATCCGAAATGAGTCCGAATAGCATTTGAACACAACAACAAGGATCCGGGTTGCTTGCCACACATTTGTCCATGCATGATTCGATTTTCATGCCTGTTCAGGCACCGTTTAGGCCACGGTTGGAAATTCCCGCCATTTAGCATGCTCGTGCATCTTTTTCGAGAACCCGAATTCGGACAGTTAGAAGTTGAGGATCTGGGACCCCATTAGAGAACGGACCACACGGAGTTGTGCTAGGGAAGTTGCTCTATGTCCACATCACTCTGTGCATGGATTTGGGCATCGCAATCACTTCTCCCAGCGCGTCAAAGTTGGGTCTCGGCAAAGATAGTGCAAAATTGCCATAACAGAGTTTCGGGTCCGAAATGAGTCCGAATCGCATCTGAACACAACAAGAAAGATCCGGGTTTCTTGCCACACATTTGTCCATGCATGATTGGAATTTCATGCCTCTTCGGCGCCGTTTGGGCCACGGTTGGAAATTTCCACCATTTAGCACGCTCGTGCATCTTTTTTGAGAACACGGACCCGATCAGAGAACGGACCACACGGACTTGTGCTAGGGAAGTTGCTCTATGTCCACATCACTTCGTGCATGGATTTGGGCATCGCAATAAGTTCTCCCAGCACGTCAAAATCGCCATAACAGAGTTTCGGGTCTGAAATGAGTCTCAATCGCATCTGAACACAACAAGAAAGATCCGGGTTGCTTGCCACACATTTGTCCATGCATGATTCGATTTTCATGCCTCCTCGGCACCGTTTGGGCCCTTGTTGGAAATTTCTGTCATTTGGCACGCTCGTGCATCTTTTTCATTCGAGAACCCGGATTCGGACAGTTAGAAGTTGAGGATCCCGGACCCCATCAAAGAACGGACCACACGAACTTGTGCTAGGGAAGTTGCTCTATATTCACATCACTCCGTGCATGGATTTGGGCATCGCAATCACTTCTCCGAGCGCGTCAAAATTGGGTCCCGACGAAGATAGTGCAAAATCGCCATAACAGAGTTTCGGATCCGAAATGAGTCCGAATCGAATCTGAACACAACAAGAAAGATCCGGGTTGGTTGCCACACATTTTTCCATGCATGATTCAAATTTCATGTCTCTTCGGCGCCGTTTGGGCCACAGTTGGAAATTTTCACCATTTGGCATGCTCGTGCATCTTTTTCGAGAACCCGGAGTCGGATAGTTAGAAGTTGAGGATCTGGGATCCCATGAGAGAACAAACCACACGGACTTGTGCTAGGGAAGTTGCTCTATGTCAACATCATTCCCTGCATGGATTTGGGCATCGCAATCAGTTCTCCCAGCACCTCAAATTTGGGTCCCGGTGAAGATAGTGCAAAATCGCCTGAACAGAGTTTCGGATCCGAAATGAGACGGAATCGCATCTGAACACAACAAGAAAGATTCGGGTTGCTTGCCACACATTTGTCCATGCATGATTCAATTTTCATGCCTCTTCGGCGCCGTTTGGGCCACAATTGAAAATTTTCTCCATTTGGCACGCTCGTGCATCTTTTTCAAGAACCCCGGTTTGGACAGTTAAAAGTTGAGGATCCGGGACCCCATCAGAGAACGAACCACACGGACTTGTGCTAGGGAAGTTGCTCTATGTCCAAATCACTCCGTGCATGCATTTGGAGATCGCAATCACTTCTCCCAGCGCGTCAAAGTTGGGTCCCGGCAAGGATAGTGCAAAATCAACATAACACAGTTTCAAATCCGAAATGAGTCCGAATCCCATCTGAACACAACAAGAAAGATCCGGGTTGCTTGCCACACATTTGTCCATGCATGATTCGAATTTCATGCCTCTTCGACGCCGTTTGGGCCATTGTTGGAAATTTCTGCCATTTACCATGCTCGTGCATCTTTTTCGAGAACCCGGATTCAGACAGTTAGAAGTTGAGGATCCGAGACCCCATCAGAGAACGGACCACATAGACTTGTGTTAGGGAAGTTTCTCTATGTCCACATCACTCCGTGCATGGATTTGGGCATTGCAATCAGTTCTCCCAGTGCGTCAAAGTTGGGTCCCGGCCAAGATAGTGCAAAATCGCCATAACAAAGTTTTGGATCCGAAATGAGTCCGAATCACATCTAAATACAACAAGAAAGATCCGGGTTGCTTTCCACACATTTATCCATGCATGATTCGATTTTCATGCCTCTTCGACACCGTTTGGGCCCCTGTTGGAAATTTTCTCTTTTTTGAGAACCCGGATTCGGATAGTTAGAAGTTGAGGATCCGGGACCCCATCAGAGAACGGACCACACAGACTTGTGCTAGGGAAGTTGCTCTATGTCCACATCACTCTGTGCATGGATTTGGGCATCGCAATCACTTCTCCTAGTGCATCAAATTTGGCTCCCGGCGGGAAGATAGTGCAAAATCACCATAACAGAGTTTTGAATCCGAAATGAGTCCCGAAGCGCATCTGAACACAACAAGAAAGATCCTGGTTGGTTGCCACACATTTCCCCATTCATGATTCGATTTTCATGCCTCTTCAGTGCCGTTTGGGCCACGGTTGGAAATTTCTGCCATTTGGCATGCTCGTGTATCTTTTTTGAGAACCCGAATTCGGACAGTTAGAAGTTGAGGATCCGGGACCCCATTAGAGAACGGACCACACGGACTTGTGGTAGGGAAGCTGCTCTATGTCCACATCACTCCACGCACAGATTTGGGCATCGTAATCACTTCTCCCAGCCCGTCAAAATTGGGTCCCAGTGCCATTCAACACAAGTCTTGTTTATCTCCTTGGTTCTCGTCATGGTCTCTTCTTGGAGTAATTGGTTTTGTTGATTTGCATGGTACATAGCTAGATCAATGCATTCTAGCTCTACCATATGCTAGAGATAGACCTAAAATGCAATTCTAGCTCCACCACATGGTACAGCTAGACCTCAAAGCAGTCTAGCTCTACGATGTGGTCTAGGTTAGATACAGCTCTACCACGTGGTAGAGCTAGATCAAATGCAATTCTAGCTTCTTGGTTCTTGTCATGTGAAGTAGATCTCATCTTGAAGTAAATGATTTTGTTGATCTGCATGGTACATAGCTAGATCGATACATTCTAGCTCCACCACATGGTAGAGCTAGATCGGATGCAATTGTGACTCCTTGGTTCTCATCATGTGAAGTAGGTCTCTTCTTAGAGTAATTGGTTTTGTTGATCTGCATGGTACACAGCTAGATACAGGCTGCTAGCCACACATTTTTCCATGCATGATTCGAATTTCATGCCTCTGGCACCGTTTGGGCCACGGTTGGAAATTTCCACCATTTGGCACGCTCGTTTATCTTTTTCGAGAACCCCGGTTTGGACAGTTAGAAGTTGAGGATCTGGGACCCCATCAGAGAACGGACCACACGGACTTGTGCAAGGGAAGTTACTCTATGTCCACATCACTCCGTGCATGCATTTGAAGATCGCAATTACTTCTCCCAGCGCGTCAAAGTTGGGTCCCGCGACGAAGATAGTGCAAAATTGCCATAACAGAGTTTCGGATCTGGAATGAGTCCGAATCCCATCTGAACACAACAAGAAAGATCCGGGTTGCTTGTTGTCACACATTTGTCCATGCATGATTCGAATTTCCTGCCTCCTCGGCAACGGGTGGAAATTTCCACCATTTACCATGCTCGTGCATCTTTTTCGAGAACCCGGATTCGGACAGTTAGAAGTTGAGGATCCGAGACCCCATCAGAGAACGGACCACACGGACTTGTGTTAGGGATGTTGCTCTATGTCCACATCACTCCGTGCATGGATTTTGGCATCGCAATCAGTTCTCCCAGTGCGTCAAAGTTGGGTCCCGACCAAGATAGTGCAAAATCGCCATAACAGAGTTTCGGATCCGAAATGAGTCCGAATCGCATCTCAATACAACAAGAAAGATCGGGGTTGCTTGCCACACATCTGTCCATGCATGATGCGATTTTCATGCCTCTTCGGTGCCGTTTGGGTCCTTTTTGGAAATTTCTGCCATATGTGGACGTAGAGCAACTTCCCTAGCACAAGTCCGTGTGGTCGGTTCTCTGATGCGGTCCCGGATCCTCAACTTCTAACTCTCTGAATCCGGGTTCTCAAAAAAGATGCACGATCGTGCCAAATGGTGGAAATTTCCAACCGTGGTGCCCAAACGGTACCGAAGAGGCATGAAATTTGAGTCATGCATGGACAAATGTGTGGCAAGCAAACCGGATCTTTCTTGTTGTGTTCAGATGCGATTCGGTCTCAATTCAGACCCAAAACTCTGTTATGGCGATTTTGCACTATCTTCACCGGGACCCAACTTTGACGCGCTGGGAGAACTGATTGCGATGCCCAAATCCATGCACGGAGTGATGTAGACATAGAGCAACTTCCCTAGCACAAGTCCGTGTGGCCCATTCTCTGATGGAGTCTCGAATCCTCAACATCTAACTGTTTGAATCCGGGTTCTCGAAAAAGATGCACGAGCGTGTCAAATGGTGGAAATTTTCAACCGTGGCCCAAACGGCGCCGAAGAGGCATGAAATTGGAATCATACATGGACAAATGTGTGGCAAGCAGCTCGGATCTTTCTTGTTGTATTCAGATGCGATTCGGACTCATTTCGGACCCGAAACTCTGTTATGGCGAATTTGCACTGTCTTCACCAGGACCCAACTTTGACGTGTTGGGAGAACTGATTGCGATGCCTGCCCAAATCCATGCACGGAGTGATGTGAACATAGAGCAACTTCCCTAGCACAAGTCTGTGTGGTCGGTTCTCTGATGGGGTCCCGGATCCTCAACTTCTAACTCTCTGAATCCGGGTTCTCGAAAAAGATGCACGATCATGCCAAATGGTGGAAATTTCCAACCGTGGCCCAAACGGCACCGAAGAGGCATGAAATTCGAGTCATGCATGGACAAATGTGTGGCAAGCAACCCGGATCTTTCTTGTTGTGTTCAGATGCGATTCGGACTCAATTCAGACCCAAAACTCTGTTATGGCGATTTTGCACTATCTTCACCGGGACCCAACTTTGACGCGCTGGGAGAACTGATTGTGATGCCCAAATCCATGCACAGAGTGGTGTGGACATAGAGCAACTTCCCTAGCACAAGTCCGTGTGGTCCATTCTCTGATGGAGTCCCAAATCCTCAACATCTAACTGTTTGAATCCGGGTTCTCGAAAAAGATGCACGAGCGTGTCAAATGGTGGAAATTTTCAACCGTGGCCCAAACGGCGTCGAAGAGGCATAAAATTGGAATCATACATGGACAAATGTGTGGCAAGCAGCTCGGATCTTTCTTGTTGTATTCAGATGCGATTCGGACTCATTTCGGACCCGAAACTCTGTTATGGCGAATTTGCACTATCTTCACCGGGACCTAACTTTGACGTGCTGGGAGAACTAATTGCGATGCCCAAATCCATGTACGGAGTGATGTGAACATAGAGCAACTTCCCTAGCACAAGTCCGTGTGGTCCATTCTCTGATGGGGTCCCGGATCCTCAACATCTAACTCTCTGAATCCGGGTTCTCGAAAAAGATGCACGAGCATGCCAAGTGGTGGAAATTTCCAACCGTGGCCCAAACGGCACCGAAGAGGCATAAAATTCGAATCATGCATGGACAAATGTGTGGCAAACAACCCGGATCTTTCTTGTTGTGTTCAGATGCGATTTGGACTCATTTCGGACCCGAAACTCTGTTATGGCGATTTTGCCCTATCTTCGCCGGGACCCAGCTTTGACGTGCTGGGAGAAGTGATTGCGATGCCCAAATCCATGCACGGAGTGATGTGAACATAGAGCAACTTCCCTAGCACAAGTCCGTGTGGTCCGTTCTCTGATGGGGTCTGAGATCCTCAACTTTTAACTGTCCGAATCCGGGTTCTCGAAAAAGATGCACGAGTGTGCCAAATGGTGGACATTTGCAACCGTGGCCCAAACGGCACCGAAGAGGCATGAAATTCGAATCATGCATGGAAAAATGTGTCGCAAGCAATCCGGATCTTTCTTGTTGTGTTCAAATACGATTTGGACTCATTTCGAACCTGAAACTCTCTTATGATGATTTTGCATTATCCTTGTCGGACCCAACTTTGACGCACCGGAAGAAGTGATTGCAACGCCCAAATCCATGCACGAAGTGATGTGGACATAGAGCAACTTCCCTAGCACAAGTCCGTGTGGTCCGTTCTCTGATGGGGTCCCGGATCCTCAACTTCTAACTGTTCAAATCCGGGTTCTCGAAAAAGATGAACGAGCGTGCAAAAAGGTGGAAATTTCCAACCGTGTCCCAAACGGCGTCGAAGAGGCATGAAATTCGAATCATGCATGAAAAAATGTGTGGAAAGCAACCCGGATCTAGCTGTGTACCATGCAGATCAACAAAACCAATTACTCTAAGAAGAGACCTACTTCACATGACGAGAACCAAGGAGCTACAATTGCATCCGATCTAGCTCTACCATGTGGTAGAGCTAGAATGCATCGATCTAGCTGTGTACCATGCAGATCAACAAAATAAATTACTCCAAGATGAGATCTACTTCACATGACAAGAACCAAGAAGCTAGAATTGCATTTGATCTAGCTCTACCACGTGGTAGAGGTGTATTCGACCTAGACCACATCGTAGAGCTAGACTGCTTTGAGGTCTAGCTCTACCATGTGGTGGAGCTAGAATTGCATTTGAGGTCTAGCTCTACCATGTGGTAGAGCTAGAATGCATTGATCTAGCTGTGTACCATGCAAACCAACAAAACCAATTACTCCAAGAAGAGACCATGACGAGAACCAAGGAGATAAACAAGTGTGTTGAATGGTGCTGGGACCCAACTTTGACGTGCTGGGAGAAGTGATTGTGATGCCCATGTCCATGCATGGAGTGATGTGAACATAGAGCAACTTCCCTAGCATATGTCCGTGTGGTCCGTTCTCTGATGAGGTCCCGGATCCTCAACTTCTAAGTGTCCGAATCCGGGTTCTCGAAAAAAATGCACGAGCGAAAATTTCCAACCCTAGCCCAAACGGCGCCCAAGAGGCATGAAAATCGAATCATGAATGGACAAATGTGTGGCAACCAACCCGGATCTTTCTTGTTGTGTTCAGATGCGATTCAGACTCATTTCGGATCCGAAACTCTGTTATGGCAATTTTGCACTATCTTCGCCCTGGGACCCAACTTTGACGCGCTGGGAGAAGTGATTGTCATGCCCAAATCCATGCACGGAGTGATGCACATAGAGCAACTTCTCTAGTACAAGTCCATGTGGTCCGTTCTCTGATGGGGTCCCGGATCCTCAACTTCTAACTATCCGAATCCGGGTTCTCGAAAAAGATGCACGAGCATGCCAAATGGCAAAAATTTCCAACAGGGGCCCAAACGGCACCGAAGAGGCATGAAAATCGAATCATGCATGGACAAATGTGTGGCAAGCAACCCGGATCTTTCTTGTTGTGTTCAGATGCCATTCGGACTCATTTCAGATCTGAAACTCTGTTATGGCGATTTTGCATTATCTTCGTCGTTGAGACCCAACTTTGATGCGCTGGGAGAAGTGATTTGATGCCCAAATCCGTGCACGGAGTGATGTGGACATAGAGCAACTTCCCTAGCACAAGTCCGTGTGGTCCGTTCTCTGATGGGGTCCCGGATCCTCAACTTCTAACTATCCGAATCCGGGTTCTCGAAAAAGATGCACGAGCATGGTAAATGGTAGAAATTTCCAACAGTGGCCCAAACGGCGCTGAAGAGGCATGAAATTTGAATCATGCATGGACAAATGTGTGGCAAGCAACCTGGTTCTTTCTTGTTGTGTTCAGATGGGATTCGGACTCATTTTGGATCCGAAACTCTTTTAAGGTGATTTTGCACTATCTTCGCCGGGACCCAACTTTGACACGCTGGGAGAACTGATTGCGATCTCCAAATGCATGCACGAAGTGATGTGGACATAGAGAAACTTCGCTAGAACAAGTCCGTGTGGTCCGTTCTCTGATGGGGTCCCGAATCCTCAACTTCTAACTGTCCGAATCCAGGTTCTTGGTGAAAAAGATGCACGAGCGTACCAAATGGTGGAAATTTCCAACCGTGGCCCAAACAGCGCGGAAGAGGCATGAAAATTGAAACATGCATGGACAAATGTGTGGCAAGCAACCCAAATCTTTCTTGTTGTGTTCAGATACGATTCAGACTCATTTCGGATCCGAAACTCTCTTATGGCAATTTTGCACTATCTTCGCCCCTGGGACCCAACTTTGACGCGCTGGGAGAAGTGATTGCGATGCCCAAATCCATGCACGGAGTGATATGGACATAGAGCAACTTCCCTAGCACAAGCCCGTGTGGTCCGTTCTCTGATGGGGTCCCGGATCCTCAACTTCTAACTGTCTGAATCTGGGTTCTCGAAAAAGATGCACGAGCGTGCCAAATAGTAAAAATTTCCAACCGTGGCCCAAACGGTGCCGAAGAGGCATGAAATTCAAATCATGCATGGACAAATGTGTGGAAACCAACCCCGATTTTTCTTGTTGTGTTTAGATACGATTCGGACTCATTTCGGATCCGAAACTCTATTATGGCAATTTTGCACTATCTTCGCCGAGACCCAACTTTGACGCGCTAGGAGAAGTGATTGCGATGCCCAAATCCGTGTACCGAGTGATATGTACATAGAGCAACTTCCCTAGCACAAGTCCGTGTTATTCGTCCTCTGATGGGGTCCCGGATCCTCAACTTCTTACTGTCCGAATCCGGGTTCTAGAAAAAGATGCACGAGCGTGCTAAATGGCGGAAATTTCCAACAGGAGCCCAAACGGCACCGAAGAGGCATGAAAATCGAATCATGAATGGACAAATGTGTGGCAAGCAACCCGGATCTTTCTTGTTGTGTTCAGATGTGATTCGGACTCATTTCAGATCCGAAACTCTGTTATGGCGATTTTGCACTATCTTGGCCGGGACCCAACTTTGACGCGCTAGGAGATCTGATTGCGATGCCTAAATCCATGCACGGAGTGATGTGGACATAGAGCAACTTCCTAGCACAAGTTTGTGTGGTCCGTTCTCTGATGGGGTCCCGGATCCTCAACTTCTAACTGTTCGAATCCGGGTTCTCGAAAAAGATGCACGAGCGTGCCAAATGGCGAAAATTTCCAACAGGGACCCAATCGGTGCCGAAGAGGCATGAAGATCAAATCATGCATGGGAAAATGTGTGGCAACCAACCCGGATCTTTCTTGTTGTGTTCAGATGCGATTCGGACTCATTTCAGATCCGAAACTCTGTTATGGCGATTTTGTACTATCTTGGCCGGGACCCAAATTTCACGCGCTGGGAGAATTGATTGCAATCTCCAAATCCATGCACGGTGTGATCTGGACATAGAGCAACTTCCCTAGCACAAGTCCATGTGGTCCGTTCTCTGATGGGGTCCCGGATCCTCAACTTCTAACTGTCCGAATACGGGTTCTCGAAAAAGATGCACGAGCGTGCCAAATGGTGGAAATTTCCAACCGTGGCCCAAACGGCGTCGAAGAGGCATGAAATTCGAATCATGCAGGGAAAAATGTGTGGCAAGCAACCCGGATCTTTCTTGTTGTGTTCAGATGCGATTCGGACTCATTTCAGACCCAAAACTCTGTAATGGCGATTTTGCACTATCTTCGCCGCTCGGACCCAACTTTGACGCGCTAGGAGAACTGATTGCGATGCCCAAATCCATGCACAGAGTGACATGGACATAGAGCAACTTGCGTAGCACAAGTCCGTGTGGTCCGTTCTCTGATGGGGTCCTAGATCCTCAACTTCTAACTGTCTGAATCCAGGTTCTCGAAAAAGATGCAGAAGCGTTGTAAATGGCAGAAATTTCCAACCGTGGCCCAAACGGCGCCGAAGAGGCATGAAAATTGAATCATGCATGAACAAATGTGTGGCAAGTAACCCGGATCTTTCCTATTTTGTTCAGATGTGATTCAGACTCATTTTGGATCCGAAACTGAATTATGGCGATTTTGCACTATCTTCGCCGCCGGGACCCAACTTTGACGGGCTCGGAGAAGTGATTGCGATCTCCAAATGCATGCACGGAGGGATGTGGACATAGAGAAACTTCCCTACCACAATTCCATGTGGTCCGTTCTCTGATGGGGTCCCGGATCCTCAACTTCTAACAGTCTGAATCCGGGTTCTCGAGAAAAAGATGCACGAGCGTACCAAATGGTTGAAATTTTCAACCGTGGCCCAAACGGCGCCGAAGAGGCATGAAATTCGAATCATGCATGGACAAATGTGTGGCAAGCAACCTGGATGTTTCTTGTTGTGTTCAGATGCGATTCGGACTAATTTCAGACCTTAAATTCTGTTATGGCGATTTTGCACTATTTTCTCCGGGACCCAACTTTGACGTGCTGGGAGAACTAATTGCGATGCCCAAATCCATGCACGGAGTGATGTGAACATAGAGCAACTTCCCTAGCACAAGTCCGTCTGGTCCATTCTCTCATGGGGTCCCAGATCCTCAACTTCTAACTGTCCGAATCCGGGTTCTCGAAAAAGATGCACGAGCGTGCCAAATGGTGGAAATTTCCAACCGTGGCCGAAACGGTGCCGAAGAGGCATGAAATTCGAATCATGCATGGACAAATGTGTGGCAAGCAATCCAGATCTTTCCTGTTGTGTTCAAATGCGATTCGGACTCATTTCGGACCCGAAACTCTCTTATGGCGATTTTGCACTATCTTCGCAGGACCCAACTTTGACGCGCTGGGAGAAGTGATTGCGACGCCCAAATCCATGCACGGAGTGATGTGGACATAGAGCAACTTCCCTAGCACAAGTCCGTGTGGTTCGTTCTCTGATGGCGTCCCGGATCCTCAACTTCTAACTGTTCGAATCCGGGTTCTGGAAAAAGATGAACGAGCATGCCAAATGGCGAAAATTTCCAACCATGGCCCAAACGGCACCGAAGAGGCATGAAATTAGAATCATGCATGGAAAAATGTGTGGAAAGCAACTCGGATCTAGCTGTGTACCATGCAGATCAACAAAACCAACTTTGATGCACAGGGAGAAGTGATTGCGATCTCCAAATGCATGCACGGAGTGATGTGGACATAGAGCAACTTCCTAAGCACAAGTCCGTGTGGTCCGTTCTCTGATGGGGTCCCGAATCCTCAGCTTCTAACTGTCCGAATCTGGGTTCTCGAAAAAGATGCACGAGCGTGTCCAATGGAGAAAATTTCCAACCGTGGCCCAAACGGCACCGAAGAGGCATGAGAATTGAATCATGCATGGACAAACGTGTGGTAAGCAACCCGGAGCTTTCTTGTTGTGTTCAGATGCGATTCAGACTCATTTCGGATCTGAAACTCTGTTATGGCGATTTTGCATTATCTTCGTCGTCGAGACCCAACTTTGACGCGCTGGGAGAAGTGATTCGATGCCCAAATCCGTGATGTGGACATAGAGCAGCTTCCCTAGCACAAGTCCGTGTGGTCCGTTCTCTGATGGGGTCCCGGATCCTCAACTTCTAACTATCCGAATCCGGGTTCTCGAAAAAGATGCACGAGCATGGTAAATGGCAGAAATTTCCAATAGTGGCCCAAACGGCGCCGAAGAGGCATGAAATTCGAATCATGCATGGACAAATGTGTGGCAAGCAACCTGGTTCTTTCTTGTTGTGTTCAGATGGGATTCGGACTCATTTTGGATCCGAAACTCTTTTACGGTGATTTTGCACTATCTTCGCCGGGACCCAACTTTGACACGCTGGGAGAACTGATTGCGATCTCCAAATGCATGCACGAAGTGATGTGGACATAGAGAAACTTCCCTAGAATAAGTCCGTGTGGTCCGTTCTCTGATGGGGTCCCGGATCCTCAACTTCTAACTGTCCGAATCCAGGTTCTTGGTGAAAAAGATGCACGAGCGTACCAAATGGTGGAAATTTCCAACCGTGGCCCAAACAGCGCCGAAGAGACATGAAAATTGAAACATGCATGGACAAATGTGTGGCAAGCAATCCAAATCTTTCTTGTTGTGTTCAGATACGATTCGGACTCATTTCGGATCCGAAACTCTCTTATGGCGATTTTGCACTATCTTCGCCCCCGCCGGGACCCAACTTTGACACGCTGGGAGAAGTGATTGCGATGCCCAAATCCATGCACGGAGTGATATGGACATAGAGCAACTTCCCTAGCACAAGTCCGTGTGGTCCGTTCTCTGATGGGGTCCCAGATCCTCAACTTCTAACTGTCTGAATCTGGGTTCTCGAAAAAGATGCACGAGCGTGCCAAATAGCAAAAATTTCCAACCGTGGCCCAAACGGTGCCGAAGAGGCATGAAATTCGAATCATGCATGGAAAAATGTGTGGCAACCAACCCCAATTTTTCTTGTTGTGTTTAGATGCGATTCGGACTCATTTCGGATCCGAAACTCTGTTATGGCAATTTTGCACTATCTTCGCCAAGACCCAACTTTGACGCGCTAGGAGAAGTGATTGCGATGCTTAAATCTGTGTACCGAGTGATATGGACATAGAGCAACTTCCCTAGCACAAGTCCGTGTTATTCGTCCTCTAATGGGGTCCCGGATCCTCAACTTCTAACTGTCCGAATCCGGGTTCTAGAAAAAGATGCACGAGCATGCTAAATGGCGGAAATTTCCAACAGGAGCCCAAACGGCACCGAAGAGGCATGAAAATCGAATCATTAATGGACAAATGTGTGGCAAGCAACCCGGATCTTTCTTGTTGTGTTTAGATGTGATTCGGACTCATTTCAGATCCAAAACTCTGTTATGGCGATTTTGCACTATCTTGGCCGGGACCCAACTTTGACGCGCTAGGAGATCTGATTGCGATGCCCAAATCCATGCACGGAGTGATGTGGACATAGAGAAACTTCCCTAGCACAAGTTTGTGTGGTCCGTTCTCTGATAGGGTCCCGGATCCTCAACTTCTAACTGTTCGAATCCAGGTTCTCGAAAAAGATACACGAGCGTGCCAAATGGCGAAAATTTCCAACAGGGGCCCAATCGGCACCGAAGAGGCATGAAGATCAAATCATGCATGGGAAAATGTGTGGCAACCAACCTGGATCTTTCTTGTTGTGTTCAGATGCGATTCGGACTCATTTCAGATCCGAAACTCTGTTATGGCGATTTTATACTATCTTGGCTGGGACCCAAATTTCACGCGCTGGGAGAACTGATTGCGATCTCCAAATCCATGCACGGAGTGATCTGGACATAGAGCAACTTCCCTAGCACAAGTCCATGTGGTCCGTTCTTTGATGGGGTCCCGGATCCTTAACTTCTAACTGTCCGAATACGGGTTCTCGAAAAAGATGCACGAGCGTGCCAAATGGTGGAAATTTCCAACCGTGGCCCAAACGGCGTCGAAGAGGCATGAAATTTGAATCATGCATGGAAAAATGTGTGGCAAGCAACCCGGATCTTTCTTGTTGTGTTCAGATGCGATTCGGACTCATTTCAGACCCAAAACTCTGTAATGGCGATTTTGCACTATCTTCGCCGCCGGACCCAACTTTGACGCGCTAGGAGAACTGATTGCGATGCCCAAATTTATGCACGGAGTGACATGGACATAGAGCAACTTGCGTAGCACAAGTCCGTGTGGTCCGTTCTCTGATGGGATCCCAGATCCTCAACTTCTAACTGTCTGAATCCGGGTTCTCGAAAAAGATGCAGAAGCGTTGTAAATGGCAAAAATTTCCAACCGTGGCCCAAACGGCGCCGAAGAGGCATGAAAATTGAATCATGCATGAACAAATGTGTGGCAAGCAACCCGGATCTTTCCTATTTTGTTCAGATGTGATTCGGACTCATTTTGGATCCGAAACTGAATTATGGCAATTTTGCACTATCTTCGCCGCCGGGACCCAACTTTGACGGGCTCGGAGAAGTGATTGCGATCTCCAAATGCATGCACGGAGGGATGTGGACATAGAGAAACTTCCCTACCACAATTCCATGTGGTCCGTTCTCTGATGGGGTCCCGGATCCTCAACTTCTAACAGTCTGAATCCGGGTTCTCGAGAAAAAGATGCACGAGCGTACCAAATGGTTGAAATTTTCAACCGTGGCCCAAACGGCGCCGAAGAGGCATGAAATTCGAATCATGCATGGACAAATGTGTGGCAAGCAACCTGGATGTTTCTTGTTGTGTTCAGATGCGATTCGGACTAATTTCAGACCTTAAATTCTGTTATGGCGATTTTGCACTATTTTCTCCGGGACCCAACTTTGACGTGCTGGGAGAACTGATTGCGATGCCCAAATCCATGCACGGAGTGATGTGAACATAGAGCAACTTCCCTAGCACAAGTCCGTCTGGTCCATTCTCTCATGGGGTCCCAGATCCTCAACTTCTAACTGTCCGAATCCGGGTTCTCGAAAAAGATGCACGAGCGTGCCAAATGGTGGAAATTTCCAACTGTGGCCGAAACGGTGTCGAAGAGGCATGAAATTCGAATCATGGATGGACAAATGTGTGGCAAGCAATCAAGATCTTTCCTGTTGTGTTCAAATGCGATTCGGACTCATTTTGGACCCGAAACTCTCTTATGGCGATTTTGCACTATCTTCGGAGGACCCAACTTTGAGGCGCTGGGAGAAGTGATTGCGACGCCCAAATCCATGCACGGAGTGATGTGGACATAGAGCAACTTCCCTAGCACAAGTCCGTGTGGTTCGTTCTCTGATGGGGTCCCGGATCCTCAACTTCTAACTGTTCGAATTGGGGTTCTGGAAAAAGATGAATGAGCATGCCAAATGGCGGAAATTTCCAACCATGCCCCAAACGGCACCGAAGAGGCATGAAATTAGAATCATGCATGGAAAAATGTGTGGAAAGCAACCCGGATCTAGCTGTGTACCATGCAGATCAACAAAACCAACTTTGATGCACAGGGAGAAGTGATTGCGATCTCCAAATGCATGCACGGAGTGATGCGGACATAGAGCAACTTCCTAAGCAAAAGTCCGTGTGGTCCATTCTCTGATGGGGTCCCGAATCCTCAGCTTCTAACTGTCCGAATCCGGGTTCTCGAAAAAGATGCATGAGCGTGTCCAATGGAGAAAATTTCCAACCGTGGCCCAAACGGCACCGAAGAGGCATGAGAATTGAATCATGCATGGACAAATGTGTGGTAAGCAACCCGGATCTTTCTTGTTGTGTTCAGATGCGATTCGGACTCATTTCGGACCCGAAACTCTCTTATGGCGATTTTGCACTATCTTCGCAGGACCCAACTTTGACGCGCTGGGAGAAGTGATTGTGACGCCCAAATCCATGCACGGAGTGATGTGGACATAGAGCAACTTCCCTAGCACAAGTCCGTGTGGTTCGTTCTCTGATGGGGTCCCGGATCCTCAACTTCTAACTGTTCGAATCCGGGTTCTGGAAAAAGATGAACGAGCATGCCAAATGGCGGAAATTTCCAACCATGGCCCAAACGGCACCGAAGAGGCATGAAATTAGAATCATGCATGGAAAAATGTGTGGAAAGCAACCCGGATCTAGCTGTGTACCATGCAGATCAACAAAACCAACTTTGATGCACAGGGAGAAGTGATTGCGATCTCCAAATGCATGCACGGAGTGATGTGGACATAGAGCAACTTCCTAAGCACAAGTCCGTGTGGTCCGTTGATGGCACGGAAGCGGTAAAGCTGTCTACGCCCTTATAGCATGCCACACTTCCACACACGCATGCAAACACACCAGAACACCAGACCAAAGAGCATGAACAAGACTCATATTTCAGAAAGGACCTTGACCTTTACAGAGGTGGATATCCCAAAATATCCCAGACACCAGCTACACCAATCACCCGCTCGCAATCAGCCTGCTCCAGCTCCTGGTCGATCCAAATTCCTTCGTTCCTTGCTTCTCTGCAGCAGTCCTTCCTCTCTGCTCTGCTCCTTAGCTGAAGACCACTCTCTCCTACACCTCCAGCACACTGCCAGTCCTCAAAGGATAAAACCAATCATCATCTCATCTGGTCACCATCCCAACAACCAGCCTAGGACAAACAAAACCCAGCCACACCTCTGAACTTCCTTGCTTCTCTGTGACAACATCCACAATACTAGAACCCAACCACTCTGACGTTGATCAGCCTCTCGGTCTCCTTTGCATGAACTTGCAGACTTCACAAGGACGATCCTCCACTCACGCTATCCACCAGCCCATTGCCTTTGACGCCAGTAGCTTCTCTGCAATCCACTGCACTTGCTCAGTGACCATGATCCGCCTCCATTCAAACCAGCACTAGCACTACCTGTTTGTACTTTGCTCTGCGCCAACCTACTGCGCCCATCAACCCATAGGCGGCCTGCACACACGTCGTCAGAGGGAGCCCCACAAAACAAGACCCGTCTGTCTACTGCAGCACCCCAGTGACCTTCGCACACCAGCGGCCCTCTCTTCCTGTCTGCTCCCAGCAGAATCAACACACTCAGCTGCGCCTTCCTGCGCCTAGCTCCACACGTCGGCTCCTTCAGCCAACCTCACACAGTCGACCCTACTATCAGCTGCGATCACCTGCAACACTTGCAGGTTCGACTGGGTAGCTCCTACACGCCAACGCTCTCCAGCTCCTGGCTCCACAGGCCACGCAAAAACACACGCGTCTCCTCTCCTGTCTTCCGCTCACACCAGAGAGCCCACACGTCGGCCCTACTCTGCAGTCACAACTGCACGCTCCTCAGGCCCACCAGAGAGTTCCCAGTCGTATCCCCACACTGCCACAGAGGCCGTCTCCTTTCTTCTCTCCTCGCCGACTTCGCCAGCTTCTGGAAGAACTTCGCTGGCAGCTACTCCAATCTCCACGCATGCCTTGTTTTTTATGGCCACATTTTATCATTTTTTAATTTTTTTTCAAAGGCCTAAAGATGGCCACCCATATTGCTTTCACACCCACCAATTTTAAAGGCAACAAAGGCCCCTTCACCTATTAATTGCCCTCCCTTCCACATACCTTCAATGCGACCTTCCAAGTGCCCATTGTCCATGCGGACACATACACAATTCAAGTGGCCGAGCAGCTGACATCTTCTCCATCATCTGACCTCTCACCCGGACAGGCCGGCAACAAGCTCAAAGCCAATACCGTCCACCCTGTACACCTGGCAACACCTCCAAAAGTAAAACCTTCACACACGCCATGCACACGTTTGCACTCATTATCAGCCTCTATCTTTAGCCACACATATTTAGCAACCCCCTTTTTTTCTACTGAGACATTTATGTCCAGCAACCGCACAATCAGAAACCACTTATCCCCCTGGATCAAACAAAAACCTCGGTGCATCTACCTTCCAATCCTTCATGCATTTTCCTCCATCAGACAACCATTGATACACCCTGTCATAGCCTTCCACTTCGAGCAACCCCCTTGGCTTTTCATACATGGCCTCATCTCCATCCACTGTACTTCCTCCTCCATACCAGCTCGCATAACCTTGTGAGGGAAATAACCATTCCTCACCTCTACTCCCCTCGGACACATCTGACTCCCATCCATAGTCATGTACCAAAATAACACTCATCTCATCATCAACCCCCATCTCATGGTCGCTCAATCTGCTGCCCACATCACTGGCTTCCAACCCTTCCTCTGGGCAATCTGCCAGACCCGAACTATAACCAAAACACTCATCCATATGCTGAGCATCCACATGTGGTGTGTTCACCATACACTCACTTCCCTTCAGCCCATCAACATCACACACAGCAACCTCGTGCACTGTAGACTCATCATTGTCGCTTTCCTGCAGTTTCTCCAGCTTCAAGACCATTGGCGATCCTTCAAGATTCTCCACATCTTGCACAGGCATCCCTACCAAGTCTAAGCTCCCCAAACTCTCAGGCAAAGCATCTTGGTCCCCCTGACCAACAACAATAGCCTCACATGCATCCTCACCCCCCACTGACAACCACCAACTCATTCTCCTGGGCATGACAAGGAACACACACCTTATGATCAGCATCCACACCTGCAAAATCTATCGCACCATCAACCAAAGGAGCATCCAGCTCACCATCAATCACACCATCACTCCCTTCCTGCTGCACAACTGGCATGCAAGCACTCTTCTCCAAGGAAGCCATCTCCAACAGATCATCCAGTGCACTATTAAGTACACTGTCCAGCTCACCATCCACACTCTCACCACCACAGGCTGCAATATCCAACTCATCACCTGGATCATCCATAGATACTCCACCCATAGTATCTTCATTGGTAACACCTTGATCATCACTCTCCACCTTGACTGGTTGAAGTACTGGCACCTGCAAGTCATTACTCTTTCCTGAATCGAAGAGATCATCCAAGCCATATCCATACTCAAACTTATCAGGCTCCACAGCACTAGCATCACTTTCACAATCCACAGCGTCATCAACACTCCCATCCTCCTCCTTCTCACCTTCTGAAAGCTCTTCAGGGCTGATTCCAGAAACCTCACCCTTCTCCATTCCCAACAGATTAATCTGTCCCATACCCTGCTCTGCAAATGTGACCTTATGGACCTCACAAACACTGGGCTGAATTGCATCCTTCACCTGCATACTGGGGCCAATCACCCTATCGTTCATTCCCATAGGCAATTGATATATGCCACCATTAGCTTTGGCTGGTCTCTCACATTACAAAGTGTCCTTATAAAAGGACCATTGTCGCCCCTGTCAGAATCATTCACCCAATCGTGTGCACAGAAGCAAAAGGACAGAGACAAACCCAAAAAGCAAAGAGCAAATAGCATAAACAAATCTGAGGAAAGAGACAAGGCATAGGACAAACTGACTCACCTTTGAAAAAGTGAGTCTTCTCTGCTCCTTCTCTGCTCCCTCCTTCTCCCATGTGTGCTCCTTCTCTGCTCCCTCCTTGCACTCAGGTTTCGTTACTGTTGTAAGAGGCGAAAACGAAAGCAGTGTTGATATGTTAGTTCAAAATCTATATTTGGGGAAGGCGGGCTATTTTTAGTTTAAACATACCGTCGCATTTATAAACGCGTGTATATTAGCGTGTATGATATTTTAGCTGCGTTTATACATGCGTTTTGTAGGAATTACCCGCGTTAATACACGCGATTTTTAGAAAATAGCCGCGTTAATACACGCGATTTTTAGGAAATAGCCGCGTCAATACACGCGATTTTTATACTTTCATTAAAAACATATTATGATTTTGTGTTTTCTGGTTTGTACATAGGATGTCATCAACCTCTTCAAGCAGTTCTGGGGAAGATGAGACAATGCGTCATCGTAATCGCGATGTGTGGTTGGGACAACGGATCAAATGTATGTGTAATCGATGTCAAGGATGCATTGTACGAGCACGTCGAATTACCTTGAATCACATCTCCATGTATGGAGAATGGAATCAAACAGGTTTAGAGGCGAGTAGATGTAAATTGATGGTATTCAAATGACTCATGGTATCCAAATTAAATTAATAGAGTTGTAATATATAAACTCTAATTGAAGCAGGATGCAGTACCACACCCTAACATGGTACCCTACGCGCGACGAGAGCACGTAAAGCGTCGATGAGATGATGCTGGAGCTTCGGGATCTATTGTCAGAGATGAGTCGGAAAGGGATGACAATAGCCCTGCACCCCACGAAGTTGTGGAAGAGGAGGTGCTTGATGATATGGTGCAAAATCTTTTTAAGGATGATCCCAAAGGTATGGACGACGATGATATGGAACAAGAGCATCTTTATAAGGCTTCATCGACACCGGTGTTTGAAGGGTGCACATTCTCTGTTTTACGTGCTTCACTTGAACTACTTAATATACAAACAGTTTATGGATGAAGCAATGCAAGTCTTGACGCATTATTGAAGTAAGCATTCTAACTTACAAATTTGAATTAGTGGTTTAAGGTTTAGGATTTAAGACTAATTATAATTGATGATATTGGATGTAGGCTATTATCAAACATGCTTCCAAAGGAAAATAGACTACCCACCTCAAGAGACATAGCGAGGCACTATGTGACATCTATTGGAGGACTGGATTATGATCGCATACATGCATGTGTCAATGATTGCATTCTCTTTCGTGGGACGCATAAGGAGGCTCTACATTGTCCCACTTGTGAGATGAAGCAAGGTACAGAACAGATATGAAGAGTTTTGATGTACCTCGTAAAGTCTTGCGACACTTTCCTATAATTCCTCGCATCAAACACATGTTCAAGTGCAAATCCATAGCAGAGCTCATGTCATGGCATTCCTCACATCGATCGGATGATGGCATGTGGAGAATTCCCGCAGACACTCCTGCTTGGAAGCATATTGAAGATGAGTGGCCCAGCTTTAAAACAGAGCCCAGAAACTTGAGACTTGGCCTGGGTATGGATGGAGTGAATCCATTTGGTTTCAAAAGCACCGGATACAGCGTGTGGTCAGTTGTGTTGGTGAATTACAACCTTCCACCATCAATGGCGATCAAGAAGGGACATCTTATGTTATCCCTTCTAATTCCAGGGAAACATAAAGTCAAGCATATGGATGTTTATCTTGAACCATTGATTGATGAGTTGGAGGAACTATGGAGAGGTGTTGTGGTGGTGGACATTAGTAGGCCTCCCTCCTCTCGACACTTCGACTTAAAAGCAGTGTTGATGTGGACAATGCATGACTTTCCAGGATACAACGATTGTTCTGGTAAGAATTCTAATTACCTCCCTACTCTATTACTATTGGCTATATATATTAATTATACATATTGACTTTATTATTCTAACTTTTATTTATATTTTAACAGGTTTGAAAACATCGGGTAAACATACATGTCCTGTTTGTGGCCCTTCGTTAGTACATGAGTATGCTGATGGTTTGTGTAAGACTATATTCGATAATCATCATCGATTTCTCCCCTCAGATCATCCTAAATATGTTGCTAGTAAGAGTAACATTCCTCCACAAACACTTCGTGCAAAAGATTGGAAGCGTATTTGGGAGTCTACAACTATTCTTCCTCCAGATGGCATGAACAGGTATAGTAATGTTTTTTCAATCTTGTTTTGTGTAGTCTCTAATTGGACTAAAGGTCACATAGAGCAATCCCTTGTGTAGGTACTCCATTTTTTTTCGGCTGCCATATTGGACCCATCTTAAGATCAACCATCTTCTTGATCCCATGCACATCTTCAAGAATGTGGGATCTGGTATTTGGAAACATATTATTGGTAAACGAGACAATGTTAGCGTACGTGAGGACTTGCGGGTCGCAGGACGTATGCGTCAAGCTTGGCCACGAGAGGTGGGTGGGCACGTTCGTCTTCCGCCTGCACCATGGATTATATCAAAGAAAGAGGAGAAGCAGGTAAAGCAGGCCATCACCACTTTGCGTACTCCCACTGGATGCATGAGATCATTGAAGGGAGCCTTTACAACCACTAAGAAAAGAGGCGTTGAGCAACTATATGGGTTGAAGTCCCACGATTGGCACAAGATGCTTCAAGTAAGTGTTTTCCAAGTCTTGTACGTACGTTGAAATTAAATTTTGTAATGCCATAAACCATACATACATGTGCTCTTATGTGCGCAGTTCATACTACCTACTAGCATCGACCATTGTGCAAATAAGAGTTTGAAAAAATGTATTTATAAGATGGGCGAGCTTGTGAGGTATGTAAAACCCATGCTCAAATCACCCTTCATTATACCTTGCAAAATGAACGTGCATGAGGTATAACGTACTATTTATTTATTTTTCAGATATGTTAGTTCCAAAGCAATTGATCCAGCCCACGTTGGATGATGCGCGTGTTATGGCAGTGGAGGTGGTTTGTTTGGTAGAGGAGACTTTTTCGCGAACCATTCTCACAAGTCAACTACATCTCATTGTGCATTTAGTGGACGAAATCGCTTTATGTGGTACTGTGCATGCACGCTGGATGTTCTTCCTAGAGCGCTTGATGAAGACCTTAAAAGACTTTGTGAGGCAAAGTGCAAGGCCTGAAGGAAGCATGGCCGAGGGTTGGTTGATACAAGAGTCTCTTGTATATATTTCAGAATTTCTTGGTCAGGTGGACAGCTCTTTGCCACGACTATGGAGCAATGAAGAGGACTTGAGGATGACCTCTATTGTGCCTCAAGGAAAAGGATAGAGTAAAGTAATTGACAGAACATTGATTGATGATCTCAATTTCACTTGTATCCTTAATAGTGATGTGATGAGCAGATGGGTTACAAGATATGAAGATGCAAAGACAAAAAGGCAAGCAGAAAGAGCTCTCTTTCGGAGGCAACATGGCTCTCGGAAGGCGTACCCTAAGCATCTAGCAACACTTCCGAATGATATCCATGTTGATTGGTTGCATGAGGAAATGGAGAGAGCAGAGAGCGACGAGGGACTGCATATCACGGCGGAAGAATGGGAGTATGCACGAGGATGCATGTCAAAGGTACATAGAACTAATGTTTTGCATTAGTTGTAAGTGATTTGCTTTTAATATTTATTCACATTGCTTACACAAATATTGCTTCTATTTTGGTCCAGTGCACTATGTTCAATGCTATATGGTGTGAAGGCAAGCATTTTCGAACACAAAGAATTGATGAAAAGAGAAATACACAAGATTGCGGTGTCATTAGTAGCTTTGAGGGAGCTAATGGAAAAATGGATGATTATTGTGGCATAATCCAAGACATATTTAGGCTTGACTTTCGTCGCTTCTTTGTGTATGTTTTGGATGTCAAATGGCAAATGAACGTGGTGGAAAAAGGGCCTGATGCAACGATAAAACGCCATGCAAGTGGATATGTAACTATTGACTCTACAAAGTTCTGGCAAACAAAGAAAGATAGGCTCGTATTGCCACAACAATGTGAGCAGGTATGCATTTTTTTACTAATGTGTTTCATGTACATATATATCTAAGCTCGCGTACCCCTTGACTTTGATATGCTAATTAATTACTGTACTATGTGTATTTGAGTAGGTTATCTATCTACCAATGGTGCATGACATCAAATGGTGGTACGTCATCCCTATTGCACCACGTTCCAAAGTGATGTATAATACATTCACTGATATGGAGCATATGGAGGATGTAACAAGCCGCAATGAAGATGATGTCGAACATGCCATTGAAGATGTTGTGATCAATGATCAAGAAATAAGAGATGATCATGATGATAATGAGGATGAGCATGCCATTTCTCATGATCATGAGAATGACCCTACCATTGAGGATGATGGTGATGTTGATGAGGATGATCAGGACATCGATACCATTATCAATGGAGTACAGAATATCGATAGTGGAATAAATTTAATCGTAGCCTTACAAATTGATCAAATGGATATTGATGTTGATCGTTTGGCAAGGATGGATCTTATTGAAGATGAGATCGAACCCTAACCAATCCATCACTATATGTTCCAAATTGATGACATTTCTATCATCTCATATGCATGATTTATTTTTGAATATATTTCATTGTTGTAAATGCATGTAGTGGGATTGTGTAATGATGTATACTGTAATGTACTATGAAATGGTTTAAAGAAAATAGTTTTTAATTTTGTAAAGGAATTCAGTTTTTCTTCAGTTTTTCTCTGCCATGCGTGTATTAATCCGTGTATAGTTGCGTGTATTAATCCGTGTATAATAGCGTGTATTAATCCGTGAATATTACCGTGTATAGATGCGTGTATTACTGTGTGTATATAAACGCGTTTATACACACGTTGATAAATGCAAATATACACGCGAACTTAAATGCTAAAATACACGCGCCCGATTCTATTCAAATACAGGCGCGACCATACACGCGTTCGTAATTTATCGCGTGTATGAAATGCGTGTATGGCAGCATTGTCTTGTAGTGTCCCAGCGCGTCAAAGTTGGGTCACGACGAAGATAGTGCAAAATCGCCATAACAAAGTTTCGGATCCGAAAAGAGTCCGAATCGCATCTGAACACAACAAGAAAGATCCGGGTTGGTTGCCACACATTTGTTCATTCATGATTCGATTTTCATGCCTCTTTGGCGCCGTTTGGGCCACGGTTGAAAATTTCTGCCATTTGGCACGCTCGTGCATCTTTTTCGAGAACCCGGATTCGGACACTTAGAAGTTGAGGATCCGGGACCCCATCAGAGAACGGACCACACGGACTTGTGCTAGGGAAGTTGCTCTATGTTCACATCACTCCGTGCACATCACAATCACTTCTCCGAGCGCATCAAAGTTGGGTCCCAGTGCCATTCAACACACTTGTTTATCTCCTTGGTTCTCGTCATGGTCTCTTCTTACAGTAATTGGTTTTGTTGATTTGCATGGTACACAACTAGATGAATGCATTCTAGCTCTACCACCACATGGTAAAGCTTGACCTCAAATGCAATTCTAGCTCCACCACATGGTAGAGCTAGACCTCAAAGCAGTCTAGCTCTATGATGTGGTCTAGGTTGGATACAGCTCTACCACGTGGTAGAGCTAGATCAAATGCAATTCTAACTTCTTGGTTCTTATCATCTGAAGTAGATCTCATCTTGGAGTAATTGATTTTGTTGATCTGCATGGTACACAGCTAGATCGATGCATTCTAGCTCCACCACATGGTAGAGCTAGATCGGATGCAATTGTAGCTCCTTGGTTCTCGTCATGTGAAGTAGGTCTCTTCTTAGAGTAATTGGTTTTGTTGATCTGCATGGTACACAGCTAGATCCGGGTTGCTTTCTACACATTTTTCCATGCATGATTCGAATTTAATGCCTCTTCGGTGTCGTTTGGGCCATGGTTGGAAATTTCTGCCATTTGGCACGCTCGTTCATCTTTTTCGAGAACCCGGATTCGAACAGTTAGAAGTCGAGGATCCGGGACTCATCAGAGAATGGACCACACGGACTTGTGCTAGGGAAGTTGCTCTATGTCCACATCACTCCGTGCATGGATTTGGGCATCGCAATCACTTCTCCCGGTGCGTCAAAGTTGGGTCCTGCCAAGATAGTGCAAAATCGCCATAAGAGAGTTTCGGGTCCGAAATGAGTCCGAATCGGATTTGAACACAATAGGAAAGATCCGAATTGCTTGCCACACATTTGTACATGCATGATTCGAATTTGATGCCTCTTTGGCACCATTTCGGCCACGGTTGGAAATTTCCACCATTTGGCACGCTCGTGCATCTTTTTCGAAAACCCGGATTCGGACATTTAGAAGTTGAGGATTTGGGGCTCCATGAGAGAATGGACCAAACGGACTTGTGCTAGGGAAGTTGCTCTATGTTCACATCACTCCTTTTCGAGAACCCGGATTCGGACAGTTAGAAGTTGAGGATCTGGGACCCCATTAGAGAACGGACCACACGGACTTGTGCTAGGGAAGTTGCTCTATGTCCACATCACTCCGTGCATGGATTTGGAGATCACAATCAGTTCTCCCAGCGTGTCAAATTTCGGTCGCGACCAAGATAGTGCAAAATCGCCATAACAGAGTTTCGGATCTGAAATGAGTTCGAATCGCATCTGAACACAACAAGAAAGATCCGGGTTCTTGCCACACATTTGTCCATGCATGATTCAATTTTCATGCCTCTTCGGTGCGGTTTGGGCCATGATTGGAAATTTCTCCCATTGGGCACGCTTGTGCATCTTTTTCGAGAACCCAGATTCGGACAGTTACAAGCTGAGGATCCGGGACCCCATCAGAGAATGGACCACACGGACTTGTGCTAGGGAAGTTGCTCTATGGATTTGGAGATCGCAATCACTTCTCCCAGTGCGTCAAAGTTGGGTCCCGACGAAGATACTGCAAAATCGCCATAACAGAGTTTTGGATCCAAAATGAGTCGGAATCACATCTGAACACAACAAGAAAGATCCGGGTTGCTTGCCACACATTTTTCCGTGCATGATTGGAATTTCATGCCTCTTCGGCGCCGTTTGGACCACTGTTGGAAATTTTTGCCATTTACCACGCTCATGCATCTTCTTCGAGAACCCAGGTTCCGACAGTTAGAAGTTAAGGATCCAAGACCCCATCAAAGAACGGACCACACGGACTTGTGCTAGGGAAGTTGCTCTATGTCCACATCACTCCGTGCATGGATTTGGAGATCACAATCAGTTCTCCCAGCGTGTCAATTTTGGGTCGCGACCAAGATAGTGCAAAATCGCCATAATAGAGTTTCGGATCTGAAATGAGTTCGAATCGCATCTGAACACAACAAGAAAGATCCGGGTTCTTGCCACACATTTGTCCATGCATGATTCAATTTTCATGCCTCTTCGGTGCGGTTTGGGCCATGATTGGAAATTTCTGCCATTGGGCACGCTTGTGCATCTTTTTCGAGAACCCAGATTCGGACAGTTAGAAGCTGAGGATCCGAGACCTCAGACGGGTGTATACACGCGTTTTTTGACGGGTGTATACACGCGTGTCTGCACGGTTGTATACACGAGACTGCGTTTCAGAATTCATGATTTGCAGGCAACACAACTGACTTGAATGATGATATTTGTGTGAGTCAAGAGACAGCCCATGATGTACATGAAGATGTTTGTTGCAGGTTCTTTATGGATATTCCAGGTTCTTCATCCGATCCATTTGCATATAGCAATTGGCTGATGGAGATGCTGAATCATTTTGGGCGCCATCCTGGTCCGGTTGAGCTTACAGAGTATATGTATGCCCATCCCCCTCCTTCCCTGCCTGGTGTCTATACCCCTACCGCGAGTATCCCAGGGCACTCCAGTGCCGTCTATTCCTCCGAGTCCGACGAGACGGCATGCCGCTTCTCCTCTTCCATGTCCATCGAGGAGACATACCTCATCCCAGACACACTCACGTACACCCTCACAGCCACCATCACGTGCTCCCTCAGAGCCACCGTCACGTCAGGGCTCACAGCCACCGTCACGTAGACAATCCCCCAGTCGTGACTCCACCCGCAGCAGCAGTAGGAAGAGTGGGAGTGGAGGATGCAGTGGGTGCTTTGGTGGGGGAGGTGGGGGAGGTGGGGGAGGTAGTAGGGCACGCGGTAAGAGAGAAGATAGAGGGAGAAGAGTTAGAGGAGACAGTTCGGAAGAGGAGGAGATGAGAGAGATGGAGAGAGTGGTCTGCTATGATGTGACGGATAGGAGGAGGAGATGAGAAAGATGGAGAGAGTGGTCTGCTATGATGTGACGGATAGGGGCGGGATAGTGATGGATGCGAGGGGAGGGAGGTAATGGAGTACATGCGTGGGGTAGTATCAAACTCATATAAAAATTATTTTATTAAATTTAAAGATCAAAATAGCCGATTAGTTGGGGAGGTGATAGAGGCTGTACATAGTCGGTACCCCAATCCCCCACATGCTACATTCTCGGTTGTATGGGGAAGGACGCGAATAAGGGAGATCTTAAGTAATAAAAGATCTCACCTTAAAAAACTCGCATACGATGACCGGCTAAATGTAGCTGCGAGTGGCTATCCTGCCGAGAAACCTGCCACTGCGCACAAACGCGAGTGGAAGGAGGCAAAGAAACGAGTAGAGGGTGGCGTGAAGAGCAGGCAGCATGTGGAGGCACGACAGATCCAGATGGAGACCATTGGATCTTCGCATTTCGGATCTGGCGGCGTCGAGTCATGGGAGGCAGAGTTCGTAAGTATCTTGCCACTTTATTTGATTGTTTACTTAATTCATTGATTCTATGATTGTTTTAATCTTACAAATTGTGTTGATTATGATACAGCGAGACGGGTTACGGGGAGGAAGCCCACAACCCACGATACTGCGTATGCTCGCCGGCATAGCAGACGTGACACGTGGGCCATCTTCAGAGCCGAGGGACGTATTACGGACGCACAGTTTGAGATGGCCATGAGACCATACGGTCGACAGGTACTTGAAAATTCTAAACGAATGATTTTGGTTTATTGAATTATATATATATATACTTATATACTATATATTACTTGAACAGGCACAAGCTGCTGATGATCCACCTGCCGCCACTGCAGAGGGTGGACGTGAGCACTACTCATCGGACATTCCGACCGATGTGAGCTCATCTGAGCATGGAGGGAGCACCGAGTCATCATCTGGGTCTGAGTAGTACTTAGACTTA
Source organism: Cibotium barometz (assembly GCF_041138505.1). NCBI lineage: Eukaryota > Viridiplantae > Streptophyta > Polypodiopsida > Cyatheales > Cibotiaceae > Cibotium > Cibotium barometz. Next base: position 37,747,357 of record NC_141096.1, read on the forward strand.
TAGTATCACATTCCATATTGAGGATGTGGTTGTATATATTGTTTTGTAAACTGAAGCCATGGGCTACTTCGAGATATGGACTCCCTTGTATACATGTATGAAATTTTGATAGTAATATTGAATTGATTGATCGATAGTATTACATTCATGTCTGTCTTGAATCGTGTATTGACAATGTATGCATTCATGTCGTTCTTGTCTTAATCTCCCTCGTGCATATGTTCTTCGTGGATGGTCTAATGGGATGGTCTAATGCACAAAAAAAAAAATCCAGAGAGTGTTATTGGGTGCTGGAATGCTGGAATAGTATTCAGGCACCAAATAGCACTCTCTGGATTTTTTTTTTGCTCTCTGTTCGCGTGTATAAACGCGTCAGAACTGCTAAAACTCGCGTGTATTTACGCGGATACTCTGTAAAATACGCGTGTATTAATGCGTCAAAACTGACAATTACGCGTGTATAAGCGCATCTAAATTAAAGAAACGCGTGTATAGACGCAGGTATCAACGCGTCTGAGACATCTGAACTGAACAGAACGCGGCTATACACCTGTGTATAAGCGCGTCTAAATTAAAAAAAGGCGAGTATAGCCGCATGTATCAACGTGTCTGTGAAAAAGAACGCGGCTATACACCCGTGTATAAGCGCGTCTGAGAGGTCCTATACACGCGCTTTTACACGCATGTCTGTGGCCGCGATGATACACGCGCTGATACACGGGCTCGCTACTTTTTTTCACAAGTCATTTTTAGCTGCTAGGAGTGCGGGTATGAGCCCGATCCCTTGTAGTGGGAGAAGTGATTGCGATGCCAAAATCCATGCACGGAGTGATATGGACATAGAGCAACTTCCGTAGCACAAGTTTGTGTGGTCTGCTCTCTGATGGGGTCCCGGATCCTCAACTTCCAACTGTCCGAATCTGGGTTCTCGAAAAAGATGCACGAGCATGTCAAATGGCGGAAATTTCCAACAGGGACCCAAACGGCACCGAAGAGGCATGAAAATCGAATCATGCATGGACAAATGTGTGGCAAGCAACCCGGATCTTTCTTGTTGTATTCAGATGCGATTCGAACTCATTTCAGATCTGAAACTCTGTTATGGCGATTCTGCATTATCTTGGTCGGGACGCAACTTGGACGTGTTGGGAGAACTGATTGGGATGCCCAAATCCATGCACGGAGTGATGTGGACATAGAGCAACTTCCCTAACACAAGTCCGTGTGGTCCATTCTTTGATGGGGTCTTGGATCCTTAACTTCTAACTGTCAGAACCTGGGTTCTCAAAGAAGATGCATGAGCATGGTAAATGGCGAAAATTTCCAACAGTGGTCCAAACGGCGCCGAAGAGGCATGAAATTCCAATCATGCATGGAAAAATGTGTGGCAAGCAACCCGGATCTTTCTTGTTGTGTTCAGATGTGATTCGGACTCATTTCGGATCCAAAACTCTGTTATGGCGATTTTGCAGTATCTTCGTCGGGACCCAACTTTGACGCACTGGGAGAAGTGATTGCGATCTCCAAATCCATAGAGCAACTTCCCTAGCACAAGTCCGTGTGGTCCATTCTCTGATGGGGTCCCGGATCCTCAGCTTCTAACTGTCCGAATCCGGGTTCTCGAAAAAGATGCACAAGCGTGCCCAATGGCAGAAATTTCCAATCATGGCCCAAACCGCACTGAAGAGGCATGAAAATTTAATCATGCATGGACAAATGTGTGGCAAGAACCCAGATCTTTCTTGTTGTGTTCAGATGCGATTCGAACTCATTTCAGATCCGAAACTATGTTGCGACCCAAATTTGACACGCTGGGAGAAGTGATTGTGATCTCCAAATCCATGCACGGAGTGATGTGGACATACAGCAACTTCCCTAGCACAAGTCCGTGTGGTCCGTTCTCTAATGGGGTCCCAGATTCTCAATATCTAACTGTCCGAATCCAGGTTCTCGAAAAAGATGCACGAGCGTGCCAAATGGCAAAAATTTCCAACTCTGGCCCAAACGGCACCAAAGAGGCATGAAATTTGAATCATGCATGGACAAATGTGTGGCAAGAAACCCAGATCTTTCTTGTTGTGTTCAGATGCGATTCGGACGCATTTTGGACCCGAAATTCTGTTATGGCGATTTTGCACTATCTTCTCCGGGACCCAACTTTAACGTGCTAGGAGAACTGATTGCGGTGCCCAAATCCATGCACGGAGTGATGTGAACATAGAGCAACTTCCCTAGCACAAGTCCGTTTGGTCCATTCTCTAGTGGAGCCCCAAATCCTCAACTTCTAACTGTCCGAATCCGGGTTTTCGAAAAAGATGCACGAGCATGCCAAATGGTGGAAATTTCCAATCGTGGCCGAAACGGTGCCAAAGAGGCATGAAATTCGAATCATGCATGTACAAATGTGTGGCAAGCAATTCGGATCTTTCTTGTTGTGTTAAAATCCGATTCGGACTCATTTCGGACCCGAAACTCTCTTATGGTGATTTTGCACTATCTTGGCAGGACCCAACTTTGACGCACCGGGAGAAGTGATTGCGATGCCCAAATCCATGCACGGAGTGATGTGGACATAGAGCAACTTCCCTAGCACAAGTCCGTGTGGTCCGTTCTCTGATAGGTCCCGGATCCTCAACTTCTAACTGTTCGAATCCGGGTTCTCGAAAAAGATGAACGAGCGTGCCAAATGGCGGAAATTTCCAACCATGGCCCAAACGACACCGAAGAGGCATGAAATTCAAATCATGCATGGAAAAATGTGTGGAAAGCAACTCGGATCTAGCTGTGTACCATGCAGATCAACAAAACCAATTACTCTAAGAAGAGACCTACTTCACATGACGAGAACCAAGGAGCTACAATTGCGGCAGATCTAGCTCTACCATGTGGTGGAGCTAGAATGCATCGATCTAGCTGTGTACCATGCAGATCAACAAAATCAATTACTCCAAGATGAGATCTACTTCACATGATAAGAACCAAGAAGTTAAAATTGCATTTGATCTAGCTCTACCACGTGGTAGAGCTGTATCCAACCTAGACCACATCATAGAGCTAAACTGCTTTGAGGTCTAGCTCTACCATGTGGTGGAGCTAGAATTGCATTTGAGGTCAAGCTTTACCATGTGGTGGTAGAGCTAGAATGCATTGATCTAGCTGTGTACCATGCAAATCAACAAAACCAATTACTCCAAGAAGAGACCATGACGAGAACGAAGGAGATAAACAAGTATGTTGAATGGCACTGGGACCCAACTTTGACGCGCTCGGAGAAGTAATTGTGATGCCCAAATCCATGCACGGAGTGATGTGAACATAGAGCAACTTCCCTAGCACAAGTTCGTCTGGTCCGTTCTCTGATGGGGTCCCGGATCCTCAACTTCTAACGGTTGGAATCCGGGTTCTCGAAAAAGATGCACGAGCGTGCCAAATGGTAGAAATTTCCAACGGTGGCCCAAATGGCGCCGAAGAGGCATGAAAATCGAATCATGAATGAACAAATATGTGGCAACCAACCCGGATCTTTCTTGTTGTGTTCAGATGCGATTCGGACTCATTTCGGATCCGAAACTCTGTTATGGCGATTTTGCACTATCTCCGTCGGGACCCAACTCTGACGCACTGGGAGAAGTGGTTGCGATGCCCAAATCCATGCACGGAGTGATATGGACATAGAGCAACTTCCGTAGCACAAGTTTGTGTGGTCTGTTCTCTGATGGGGTCCCGGATCCTCAACTTCTAACTATCCAAATCCGGGTTCTCGAAAAAGATGCACGAGCGTGCCAAATGGCAGAAATTTCCAACAGGGGCCCAATCTACGCCGAAGCGGCATGAAAATTGAATCATGCATGGAAAAATGTGTGGCAACCAACCCCGATCTTTCTTGTTGTGTTCAGATGCGATTCGGACTCATTTCAGTTCCGAAACTCTGTTTTGGCGATTTTGCACTATCTTGGCCGGGACCCAAATTTAACGCGCTGAGAGAATTGATTGCGATCTCCAAATCCATGCACAGAGTGATGCAGACATAGAGAAACTTCCCTAGCACAAGTCCGTGTGGTCCGTTCTCTGATGGAGTCCCGGATCCTCAACTTCTAACTGTCCGAATACGGGTTCTCGAAAAAGATACACGAGCGTGCCAAATGGTGGAAATTTCCAACCGTGGCCCAAACGGCACGGAAGAGACATGAAATTCAAATCATGCATGGACAAATTTGTGGCAAGCAACCCGGATCTTTCTTGTTGTGTTCAGATGCGATTCGGACTCATTTCGGACCCGAAACTCTGTTATGGCGATTTTGCACTATCTTCGCCCCGGGATCCAACTTTGACGCGCTAGGAGAACTGATTGTGATGCCCAAATCCATGCACAGAGTGATGTGGACATAGAGCAACTTCCGTAGCACAAGTCCTGTGGTCCGTTCTCTGATGGGGTCCTAGATCCTCAACTTCTAACTGTCCGAATCCGGGTTCTCGAAAAAGATGCACAAGCGTGGTAAATGGCAAAAATTTCCAACCGTTGCCCAAACGACGCCGAAGAGGCATGAAAATCGAATCATGCATGGACAAATGTGTGGCAAGCAACCCGGATCTTTCTAATTTTGTTCAGGTGCGATTCAGACTCATTTCGAATCCGAAACTCTATTATGGCGATTTTACACTATCTTCGCTGGGACCCAACTTTGACAGGCTGGGAGAAGTGATTGTGATCTCCAAATGCATGCACGGAAGGATGTGGACATAGAGAAACTTCCCTAGCACAAGTCTTGTGGTCCGTTCTCTAATGGGGTCCCGAATCCTCAACTTCTAACTGTCCGAATCCGGGTTCTCGAAAAAGATGCACGAGCGTGCCAAATGGTGGAAATTTCCAACCGTGGCCCAAACGGCGCCGAAGAGGCATGAAATTCGAGTCATGCATGGACAAATGTGTGGCAAGTAACCTGGATCTTTCTTGTTGTGTTCAGATGCGATTCGGACTCATTTTGGACCCGAAATTCTGTTATGGCGATTTTGCACTATCTTCTCCGGGACCCAACTTTGACGTGCTGGGAGAACTGATTGCGATGCCCAAATCCATGCACGGAGTGATGTGAACATAGAGCAACTTTCCGTCCTGCGAAGATAGTGCGAAATCGCCATAAGAGAGTTTCAGGTCCGAAATGAGTCTGAATCGCATTTGAACACAATAGAAAAGTTCCGGGTTGCTTGCCACACATTTGTCCATGCATGATTCGAATTTCATGCCTCTCCGGCACCGTTTCGGTGCCACGGTTGGAAATTTCCACCACTTGGCACGCTCGTGCATCTTTTTCGAGAACCTGGATCCGGACAGTTAGAAGTTGAGGATCTGGGACCCCATGAGAGAACGGACCAGACGGACTTGTGCTAGGGAAGTTGCTCTATGTTCACATCACTCTGTGCATGGATTTGGGCATCGCAATCAGTTCTCCCAGCACGTCAAAGTTGGGTCCCGGAGAAGATAGTGCAAAATCGCCATAACAAAATTTCGGGTCCGAAATGAGTCCCAATTGCATCTGAACACAATAAGAAAGATCCGGGTTGCTTGCCACACATTTTTCCATGCATGATTCGACTTTCATGCCTCTTTGGTGCCGTTTGGGCCAGAGTTGGAAATTTTCGCCATTTGGCACACTGGTGCATCTTTTTCGAGAACCCGGATTCGGACAGTTAGAAGTTGAGGATCCGGGACCCCATCAGAGAACGGACCACACGGACTTGTGCTAGGGAAGTTGCTCTATGTCCACATCACTCGGTGCATGGATTTGGGCATTGCAATCAGTTCTCCCAGCGTGTCAAAGTTGGGTCCCGGCGAAGATAGTGCAAAATCGCCATAACAGAGTTTCGGATCTGAAATGAGTCCGAATCGCATCTGAACACAATAAGAAAGATCCGGGTTGCTTGCCACACATTTGTCCATGCATGATGCCATTTGCTCATCGGTTGGAAATTTTCGTCATTGGGCACGCTCATGCATCTTTTTCGAGAACCCGGATTTGGACAGTTAGAAGCTGAGGATTTAGGACCCCATCAGAGAATGGACCACACGGACTTGTGCTAGGGAAGTTTCTCTATGTCCACATCACTCCGTGCATGCATTTGGAGATCGCAATCACTTCTCCCTATGCGTCAAAGTTGGTTTTGTTGATCTGCATGGTACACTGCTAGATCCGGGTTGCTTTCCACACATTTTTCCATGCATGATTCTTATTTCATGCCTCTTTAGTGCCATTTGGGCCATGGTTGGAAATTTTCGCCGTTTGGCACGCTCGTTCATCTTTTTCGAGAACCCGGATTCGAACAGTTAGAAGTCGAGGATCCGGCTCGGGGGGTGCACTATATGGAAGCCCCTCCTACGACGTGCGTTCAAGGGGTATTTTAAAAACCCCTTATCTGTGAATTTTGAGCTAATAAAACTACCCCTTTTTCTTTATAGACTTATGGGTTTTTTTCCAAAGTACAATTAAAATACCCCTCTTATAATTGTAGTTCTGTAAATTTACCCAATATTTTGGATTAAAAAAACCCCACCTAATGATCGCACGTGGTAGACTTACATTTTTTGAGGTGCACCCCCCGAGGGATCCGGGACCCCATCAGAGAGCGGACCACACAGACTTGTGCTAGGGAAGTTGCTCTATGTCCACATCACTCCGTGCATGGATTTGGGCGTTGTAATCACTTCTCCCAGCGCGTCAAAATTGGGTCTAGTGAAGATAGTGCAAAATCGCCATAAGAGAGTTTCGGGTCCGAAATGAGTCCGAATCGCATTTGAACACAACAGGAAAGATCCGGATTGCTTGCCACACATTTGTCCATGCAGATTTGAATTTCATGCCTCTTTGGCACCGTTTCGGCCACGGTTGGCAATTTCCACCATTTGGCACGCTCGTGCATCTTTTTCGAGAACCCGGATTCGGACAATTAGAAGTTGAGGATCTGGGACCCCATGAGAGAACGGACCTAGGAGAACCGATTGCGATGCCCAAATCCATGCACAGAGTGATGTGAACATAGAGCAACTTCCCTAGCACAAGTATGTCTGGTCCGTTCTCTGATGGGGTCCCAGATCCTCAACTTCTAATTGTCCGAATCCGGGTTCTCGAAAAAGATGCACGAGCGTGCCAAATAGTGGAAATTTCCAACCGTGGCCGAAACGGTGCCGAAGAGGCATGAAATTCGAATCATGCATGGACAAATGTGTGGCAAGCAATCCGGATTTTTCTTGTTGTGTTTAAATGCGATTCGGACTCATTTCGAACCCGAAACTCTCTTATGGCGATTTTGCACTATCTTTATAGGACCCAACTTTGACACACCGGGAGAAGTGATTGCGATGCCCAAATCCATGCACAGAGTGATGTGGACATAGAGCAACTTCCCTAGCACAAGTCCGTGTGGTCCGTTCTCTGATGGGGTCCCGGATCCTCAACTTCTAACTGTTTGAATCTGGGTTCTCGAAAAAGATAAACGAGCATGCCAAATGGCGGAAATTTCCAACCATGGCCCAAACGGCACCGAAGAGGCATGAAATTCGAATCATGCATGGAAAAATGTGTGGAAAGCAACCCGAATCTAGCTGTTACTACGTGGTAGAGCTGTGTCCAACCTAGACCACATCGTAGAGTTAGAGTGCTTTGAGGTCTAGCTCTACCATGTGGTGGAGCTAGAATTGCATTTGAGATCAAGCTCTACCATGTGGTGGTAGAGCTGGAATGCATTGATCTAGCTGTGTACCATGCAAATCAACAAAACCAATTACTCCAAGAAGAGACCATGACGAGAACCAAGGAGATAAACAAGTGTGTTGAATGGCACTGGGACCCAACTTTGACGCGCTGGGAGAAGTGATTGTGATGCCCAAATCCATGCATGGAGTGATGTGAACATAGAGCAACTTTCCTAGCACAAGTTCGTGTGGTCCGTTCTCCCAGTTCCTCAACTTCTAACTATCCGAATCCGAGTTCTCGAAAAAGATGCACGAGCGTGCCAAATGGCAAAAATTTCCAGCCGTGGCCCAAACGGCACCGTAGAGGCATGAAAATCGAATCATGAATGAACAAATATGTGGCAACCAACCCGGATCTTTCTTGTTGTGTTGAGATGCGATTCGGACTCATTTCGGGTCCGAAACTCTGTTATGGCGATTTTGCACTATCTTCATCGTCTCGGGACCCAACTTTGACATGCTGGGAAAAGTGTTTGCGATGCCCAAATCCATGCGCGGAGTGATATGGACATAGAGCAACTTCCTTAGCACAAGTCCGTGTGGTTTGTTCTCTGATGGGGTCCCGGATCCTCAACTTCTAACTGTCCGAATCCGGGTTCTCGAAAAAGATGCACGAGCGTGCCAAATGGTAGAAATTTCCAACCGTGGCCGAAACGGTGCCGAAGAGGCATGAAATTCAAATCATGCATGGACAAATGTGTGGCAAGCAATCCGGATCTTTCAATTGTGTTCAAATGCGATTCGGACTCATTTCGGACCCGAAACTCTCTTATGGCAATCTTGCACTATCTTCGCAGGACCCAACTTTGACGCACCGGGAGAAGTGATTGCGATGCCCAAATCCATGCACGGAGTGATGTGGACATAGAGCAACTTCCCTAGCACAAGTCCGTGTGGTCCATTCTATGATGGGATCCCGGATCCTCAACTTCTAACTGTTCGAATCCGGGTTCTCGAAAAAGATAAACGAGCGTGCCAAATGGTAAAAATTTCCAACCATGGCCCAAACGGCACCGAAGAGGCATGAAATTCGAATCATGCATGGAAAAATGTATGGAAATCAACCCGGATCTAGCTGTGTACCATGCAGATCAACAAAACCAATTACTCTAAGAAGAGACCTACTTCACATGACGAGAACCAAGGAGCTACAATTGCATCCGATCTAGCTCTACCATGTGGTGGCGCTAGAATGCATCGATCTAGCTGTGTACCATGCAGATCAACAAAATGAATTACTCCAAGATGAGATCTACTTCACATGACAAGAACCAAGAAGCTAGAATTGCATTTGATCTAGCTCTACCACGTCGTAGAGCTGTATCCAGCCTAGACCACATCGTAGAGCTAGACTGCTTTGAGGTCTAGCTCTACCATGTGGTGGAGCTAGAATTGCATTTGAGGTTCAGCTCTACCATGTGGTAGAGCTAGAATGCATTGATCTAGCTATGTACCATGCAAATCAACAAAACCAATTACTCCAAGAAGAGACCATGACGAGAACCAAGGAGATAAACAAGTGTGTTGAATGGCACTGGGACCCAACTTTGACGCGCTGGGAGAAGTGATTGTGATGCCCAAATCCATGCACGGAGTGATGTGAACATAGAGCAACTTCCCTAGCACAAGCCCGTGTGGTCCTTCTCTGATGGGGTCCCGGATCCTCAACTTCTAACTGTCCGAATCCGGGTTCTCGAAAAAGATGCACGAGCGTGCCAAATGGCAGAAATTTCCAACCGTGGCCCAAACGGCACCGAAGAGGCATGAAAATCAAATTATGAATGAACAAATGTGTGGCAACCAACCCGGATCTTTCTTGTTGTGTTTAGATGCGATTCGGACTCATTTCGGATCCGAAACTCTGTTATGGCGATTTTGCACTATCTTCGCCAGGACCCAAATTTGACGCACTGTGGGAGAAGTGATTGCGATGCCCAAATCCATGCACGGAGTGATATAGACATAGAGAAACTTCCCTAGCACAAGTCCATATGGTCTGTTCTCTGATGGGGTCCCGGATCCTCAACTTCTAACTGTCGGAATCCGGGTTCTCAAAAAAGATGCACGAGCATGCCAAATGGCAAAAATTTCCAACAGGGGCCCAAACGGCGCCGAAGAGGCATGAAAATTGAATCATGCATGGAAAAATGTGTGGCAAGCAATCCGGATCTTTCTTGTTGTATTCAGATGCAATTCGGACTCATTTCGGATCCGAAACTCTGTTATGGCAATTTTGCACTATCTTGGCCGGGACGTAACTTTGACGTGTTGGGAGAACTTTTTGGGATCCCCAAATCCATGCTCGGAGTGATGTGGACATAGAGAAACTTCCCTAACACAAGTCCGTGTGGTCTGTTCCCTGATGGGGTCTTGGATCCTTAACTTCTAACTGTCGGAATCTGGGTTCTCGAAAAAGATGCACGAGCATGGTAAATGGCAAAAATTTATAACAGTGGTCCAAGCGGTGCCGAAGAGGCATGAAATTCTAATCATGCATGGAAAAATGTGTGGCAAGCAACCCGGATCTTTCTTGTTGTGTTCAGATGCAATTCCGACTCATTTCGGATCCAAAACTCTCTTATGGCGATTTTGCACTATCTTCGCCGGGACCAACCTTTGACGCACTGGGAGAAGTGATTGTAATCTCCAAATGCATGCACGGAGTGATGTGGACATAGAGCAACTTCCCTAGCACAAGTCTGTGTGGTCCGTTCTCTAATGGGGTCCCGGATCCTCAGCTTCTAACTGTCGGAATTCGGGTTCTCGAAAAAGATGCACGAGCGTGCCCAACGGCAAAAATTTCCAACCGTGGCCCAAACCGCACCGAAGAGGCATGAAAATTGAAACATGCATGTACAAATGTGTGGCAAGTAGCCCGAATCTTTCTTGTTGTGTTCAGATGCGATTCGGACTCATTTCGGATCCGAAACTCTGGGACCCAACTTTGACGCGCTAGGAGAACTGATTGCGATGCCCAAATCCATGCACGGAGTGATATGGACATAGAGCAACTTCCCTAGCACAAGTCCGTGTAGTCTGTTCTCTAATGGGGTCCCAGATCCTCAACTTCTATTTGTCCGAATCCGGGTTCTCGAAAAAGATGCACGACCGTGCCAAATGGCAGAAATTTCTAACTCTGGCCCAAACGGCACCAAAGAGGCATGAAATTCGAATCATGCATGGAAAAATGTGTGGCAAGCAACCCGGATCTTTCTTGTTGTGTTCAGATGCGATTCGGACTCATTTCGGACTCGAAATTCTGTTATAGCGATTTTGCACTATCTTCTCCGGGACCCAACTTTGATGTGCTAGGAGAATTGATTGCAATGCCCAAATCCATGCACGGGGTGATGTGAACATAGAGCAACTTCCCTAGCACCAGTCCGTTTGGTCTATTCTTTCATAGGGTCCCAGATCCTCAACCTATAAGTGTCCGAATCTGGGTTCTCGAAAAAGATGCACGAGCGTGCCAAATGGTGGAAATTTCCAACCGTGGCCGAAACAGTGTCGAAGAGGCATGAAATTCAAATCATGCATGGAAAAATGTGTGGCACAGTCCGGATCTTTCCTGTTGTGTTCAAATGCGATTCGGACTCATTTCGGACCCGAAACTCTCTTATGGCGATTTTGCACTATCTTCGCAGGACCCAACTTTGACGCACCGGGAGAAGTGATTGCGATGCCCAAATCCATACACGGAGTGATGTGGACATAGAGCAACTTCCTTAGCACAAGTCCGTGTGGTCCGTTCTCTGATGGAGTCCCGGATCCTAAACTTCTAACTGTTCGAATCCGGGTTCTCGAAAAAGATGAACGAGCGTGCCAAATGGCGGAAATTTCCAACCATGGCCCAAACGGCACCGAAGAGGCATGAAATTCGAATCATTCATGGAAAAATGTGTGGAAATCAACCCGGATCTAGCTATGTACCATGCAGATCAACAAAACCAATTACTCTAAGAAGAGACCTACATCACATGACGAGAACCAAGGAGCTACAATTGCATCCGATCTAGCTCTACCAAGTGGTGGAGCTAGAATGCATCGATCTAGCTGTGTACCATGCAAATCAACGAAATCAATTACTCCAAGATGAGATCTACTTCACATGATAAGAACCAAGAAGCTAGAATTGCATTTGATTTAGCTCTACCAGGTGTGGTAGAGCTGTATCCAGCCTAGACCACATCGTAGAGCTAGACTGCTTTGAGGTCTAGCTCTACCATGTTGGTGGAGCTAGAATTGCATTTGAGGTCAATCTCTACCATGTGGTAGAGCTAGAATGCATTGATCTAGCTGTGTACCATGCAAATCAACAAAACCAATTACTCCAAGAAGAGACCATGATGAGAACTAAGGAGATAAATAAGTGTGTTGAATGGCATTGGGACCCAACTTTGACGCGCTCGGAAAGGTGATTGTGATGCCCAAATCCATGCACGGAGTGATGTGAACATAGAGCAACTTCCCTAGCACAAGTCCGTGTGGTCCGTTCTCTGATGGGGTACCCGATCCTCAACTTCTAACTGTCTGAATCCGGGTTCTCGAAAAAGATGCACAAGCGTGCCAAATGGCAGAAATTTCCAACTGTGGCCCAAACGGTGCCGAAGAGGCATGAAAATTGAATCATGAATGAACAAATGTGTGGCAACCAACCCGGATCTTTCTTGTTCTGTTCAGATGCCATTCGGACTCATTTCGGATCCGAAACTCTGTTATGGCGATTTTGCACTATCTTCGGCGGGACCCAACTTTGACACGCTGGGAAAAATTTTTGCGATGCCCAAATCCATGCACGGAGTCATATGGACATAGAGCAACTTCCTTAGCACAAGTCCGTGTGGTCTGTTCTCTGATGGGGTCCCGGATCCTCAACTTCTAACTGTCCGAATCCGGGTTCTCGAAAAAGATGCACGAGCGTGCCAAATGGTAGAAATTTCCAACCGTGGCCGAAACGGTGCCGAAGAGGCATGAAATTCGAATCATGCATGGACAAATGTGTGGCAAGCAACCTGGATCTTTGTTGTTGTATTCAGATGCGATTCGGACTCATTTCGGATCCGAAACTCTGTTATGGCGATTTTGCACTATCTTGGCCGGGACGCAACTTTGACGTGTTTGGAGAACTGATTGTGATGCCCAAATCCATGCACGGAGTGATGTGGACATAGAGCAACTTCCCTAACACAAGTCCGTGTGGTCCGTTCTCTGATGGGATCTTGGATCCTTAACTTCTAACTATCCGAATCTGGGTTCTCAAAAAAGATACAAGAGCATGGTAAATGACGGAAATTTCCAACAGTGGCCCAAACGGCGCTGAAGAGGCATGAAATTGGAATCGTGCATGGAAAAATGTGTGGCAAGCAACCCAGATCTTTCTTGTTGTGTTCACATGTGATTCGGACTCATTTCGGAACCGAAATTCTGTTATGGCAATTTTGCACTATCTTCACCGAGACCCAACTTTGACGCACTCGCAGAAGTGATTGCGATCTCCAAATGCATGCACGGAGTGATGTGGACATACAAAAACTTCTGTAGCACAAGTTCGTGTGGTCCGTTCTCTTATGGGGTCCCGAATCCTCAGCTTCTAACTGTCCGAATCTGGGTTCTCAAAAAAGATGCACGAGCGTGCCCAATGGCAGAAATTTCCAACCCTGGCCCAAACGGCACCGAAGAGGCATGAAAATTAAATCATACATGGACAAATGTGTGGCAAGCAACTCGGATCTTTCTTGTTGTGTTCAGATGCAATTCTGACTCATTTCGGATCCGAAACTCTGTTATGGCGATTTTGCACTATCTTCGCCGGGACCCAACTTTGACACGCTAGGAGAACTGATTGCCATGCCCAAATCCATGCACGGAGTGATGTGGACATAGAGCAACTTCCCTAGCACAAGTCCGTGTGGTCCGTTCTCTAATGGGGTCCCAGATCCTCAACTTCTAACTGTCCGAAACCGGGTTCTCAAAAAAGATGCACGAGCGTGCCAAATGGCAGAAATTTCCAACTCTGGCCCAAACGGCACCAAAGAGGCATGAAATTTGAATCATGCATGGAAAAATGTGTGGCAAGCAACCCGGATCTTTCTTGTTGTGTTCAGATGCGATTCGGACTTATTTCAAGCCTGAAATTCTTTTATGGTGATTTTGCACTATCTTCTCCGGGACCCAACTTTGACGTGCTGGGAGAACTGATTGTTGCGATGCCCAAATCCATGCACGGAGTGATGTGAACATAGAGCAACTTTCCTAGCACAAGTCTTGTCTGGTCCGTTCTCTCATGGGGTCATAGACCTCAACTTCTAACTGTCCGAATCCGGGTTCTCGAAAAAGATGCACGAGCGTGCCAAATGGTGGAAATTTCCAACCGTGGCCGAAGCGGTGCCGAAAAGGCATGAAATTCGAATCATGCATGGACAAATGTGTGGCAAGCAATCCGGATCTTTCAATTGTGTTCAAATGCGATTCGGACTCATTTCGGACCCGAAACTCTCTTATGGCGATTTTGCACTATCTTCGCAGGACCCAACTTTGATGCACCGGGAGAAGTGATTGCGATGCCCAAATCCATACACGGAGTGATGTGGACATAGAGCAACTTCCCTAGCACAAGTCCGTGTAGTCCGTTCTCTGATGGGGTCCCGGATCCTCAACTTCTAACTGTTCGAATCCGGGTTCTCGAAAAAGATGAACGAGCGTGCCAAATGGCGAAAATTTCCAACCATGGCCCAAACGACACCGAAGAGGCATGAAATTCGAATCATGCATGGAAAAATGTGTGGAAAGCAACCCGGATCTAGCTGTGTACCATCCAGATCAACAAAACCAATTATTCAAAGAAGAGACCTACTTCACATGACGAGAACCAAGGAGCTACAATTGCATCCGATGTAGCTCTACCATGTGGTGGAGCTAGAATGCATCGATCTAGCTGTGTACCATGCAGATCAAAAAAATCAATTACTCCAAGATGAGATCTACTTCACATGACAAGAACCAAGAAGCTAGAATTGCATTTGATTTAGCTCTACCACATGGTAGAGCATCCAACCTAGACCATGCAAATCAACAAAACCAATTACTCCAAGAAGAGACCATGACAAGAACCAAGGAGATAAACAAGTGTGTTGAATGGCACTGGGACCCAACTTTGACACGCTGGGAGAAGTGATTGTGATGCCCAAATCCATGCACGGAGTGATGTGAACATAGAGCAAATTCCTTAGCACAAGTTCGTGTGGTCCGTTCTTTGATAGGGTCCCGGATCCTCAACTTCTAACTATCCGAATCACGGTTCTCGAAAAAGATGCACGAGCGTGCCAAATGGCAAAAATTTCCAACCGTGGCCCAAACGGCGACAAAGAGGCATGAAAATCGAATCATGAATGAAAAAATGTGTGGCAACCGACCCAGATCTTTCTTGTTGTGTTCAAATGCAATTCGGACTCATTTCGGATCCGAAACTCTGTTATGGCGATTTTGCACTATCTTCTCCGGGACCCAACTTTGACACGCTGGGAGAAGTGATTGCGATGCCCAATCCATGCACGGAGTGATATGGACATAGAGCAACTTTCCTAGCACAAGTCCGTGTGGTATGTTCTCTGATGGGGTCCCGGATCCTCAGCTTCTATCTGTCCGAATCCAGGTTCTCGTCGAAAAAGATGCACGAGCATGCCAAATGGCAAAAATTTCCAAGAGGGACCCAAACGGCGCCGAAGAGACATGAAAATCGAATCATGCATGTACAAATGTGTGGCAAGCAACCCGCATCTTTCTTGTTGTATTCAGATGCGATTCGGACTCATTTCAGATCTGAAACTCTATTATGGCGATTTTGCACTATCTGGGCCGGGACGCAACTTTGACGTGTTGGGAGAACTGATTGCGATGCCCAAATCCATGCACGGAGTGATGTGGACATAGAGCAACTTCCCTTACACAAGTCCGTGTGATCCGTTCTCTGATGGGGTCTTGGATCCTTAACTTCTAACTGTCCGAATCCGGGTTCTCGAAAAAGATGCACGAGCATGGTAAATGGCGGAAATTTCCAACAGTGGCCCAAACGGCGCCGAAGAGGCATGAAATTCGAATCATGCATGGAAAAATGTGTGGCAAGCAACCCGGATCTTTCTTGTTGTGTTCAGATGCAATTCCGACTCATTTCGGATCCGAAACTCTGTTATGGCAATTTTGCACTATCTTTGCCGGGACCCAACTTTGACGCACTGGTGGGAGAAGTGATTGCGATCTCCAAATGCATGCACCGGGTGATGTGGACATAGAGCAACTTCCCTAGCACAAGTCCGTGTGGTCCGTTCTCTGATGGGGTCCCGAATCCTCAGCTTCTAACTGTCCGAATCCGGGTTCTCGAAAAAGATGCAGGAGCATGCCCAATGGCCGAAATTTCCAACCGTGGCCCAAACGGCACCGAAGAGGCATGAGAATTGAATCATGCATGGACAAATGTGTGGCAAGCAACTCGGATCTTTCTTGTTGTGTTCAAATGCGATTCGGACTCATTTCGGATCCGAAACTCTGTTATGGTGATTTTGCACTACCTTCGCCGGGACCCAACTTTGACACGCTGGGAGAACCGATTGCGATGCCCAAATCCATGCACCGAGTGATGTGGATATAGAGCAACTTCCCTAGCACAAGTCCGTGTGGTCCGTTCTCTTATGGGGTCCCAGATCCTCAACTTCTACGTGTCCGAATCCGGGTTCTCGAAAAAGATGCACGCCAAATGGCGAAAATTTTCAACTCTGGCCCAAACGGCACCAAAGAGGCATAAAATTCGAATCATGCATGCACAAATGTGTGGCAAGCAACCCGGATCTTTCTTGTTGTGTTCAGATGCGATTCGGAATCATTTCGGACCCGAAATTTTGTTATGGCGATTTTGCACTATCTTCTCCGGGACCCACGGGAGAACTGATTGCGATGCCCAAATGCATGCACGGAGTGATGTGAACATAGGGCAACTTTCCTAGCACAAGTCTGCGTGGTCCGTTCTCTCATGGGGTCCCAGATCCTCAACTTCTAACTGTCCGAATTCGGGTTCTCGAAAAAGATAGCACGAGCGTGCCAAATGGTGGAAATTTCCAACCGTGGCCGAAACGGTGCCGAAGAGGCATGAAATTCGAATCATGCATGGACAAATGTGTGGCAAGCAATCCGTATCTTTCCTGTTGTGTTCAAATGCGATTCGGACTCATTTCGGACCCGAAACTCTCTTATGGCAATTTTGCACTATCTTCGCAGGACCCAACTTTGACGCACCGGGAGAAGTGATTGCGATGAAACTTTGACGCACCGGGAGAAGTGATTGTGATGCCCACAGCACGGAGTGATGTGGACATAGAGAAACTTCCCTAGCACAAGTCCGTGTGGTCCGTTCTCTGATGGGGTCCCGAATCCTCAGCTTCTAACTGTCCGAATTCGGGTTCTCAAAAAAGATGCACGAGCGTACCCAATGGCAGAAATTTCCAACCAAGGCCCAAACGGCACCGAAGAGGCATGAAAATTGAATCATGCATGGACAAATGTGTGGCAAGCAACCCGGATCTTTCTTGTTGTGTTCAGATGCGATTCGAACTCATTTTGGATACGAAACTCTGTTATGGCGATTTTGCACTATCTTCTCCGGGACCTAACTTTGACATGCTGGGAGAACTGATTGTGATGCCCAAATCCTGATGTGAACATAGAGCAACTTTCCTAGCACAAGTACGTCTAGTCCGTTCTCTCATGGGGTCCCAGATCCTCAACTTCTAAAACTCTCCGAATCCGGGTTCTCGAAAAAGATGCACGAGCGTGCCGAATGGTGGAAATTTCCAACCGTGGCCAAAACGGTGCCGAAGAGGCATGAAATTAGAATCATGCATAAACAAATGTCTGGCAAGCAATCCGGATCTTTCCTGTTGTGTTCAAATGCGATTCGGACTCATTTCGGACCCGAAACTCTCTTATGGCTATCTTGCACTATGTTCGCAGGACCCAACTTTGACGAGCCGAGAGAAGTGATTGCGATGCCCAAATCCATGCACGGAGTGATGTGGACATAGAGCAACTTCCCTAGCACAAGTCCGTGTGGTTCGTTCTCTGATGGGGTCCCGGATCCTCAACTTCTAACTGTTCGAATCTCGAAAAAGATGAACGAGCGTACCAAATGGCGAAAATTTCCAACCATGGTCCAAACGGCACCAAAGAGGCATGAAATTCGAATCATGCATGGAAAAATGTGTGGAAAGCAACTCGGATCTAGCTGTGTACCATGCAGATCAACAAAACCAATTACTCTAAGAAGAGACCTACCTCACATGACGAGAACCAAGGAGCTACAATTGCATCCGATCTAGCTCTACCATGTGGTGGAGCTAGAATGCATCGATCTACACTACAAGGGATCGGGCTCATACCCGCGCTCCTAACCGCTAAAAATGACTTGTGAAAAAAAGTAGCGGGCCCGTGTATTAGCGCGTGTATCATCGCAGCCACAGACATGCGTGTAAAAGCGCGTGTATAGGACCTGCCAGACGCGCTCATACACGGGTGTATAGCCGCGCTCTGTTCAGTTCAGATGTACTCAGACGCGTTGATACATGCGTCTATACACGCGTTTCGTTAATTTAGATGTGCTTATACACGCGTAATTGTCAGTTTTGACACGTTAATACACGGGTATTTTACAGATTATCCGCGTATATACACGCAATTTTTAGCAGTTCTGACGCATTTATACACGTAAACAGAGAGCAAAAAAAAAATCCAGAGAGTGCTATTTGGTGCCTGAATACTGTTCCAGCATTCCAGCACCCAATAACACTCTCTGGATTTTTTTTTTGTGCATTAGACCATCCACGAAGAACATATGCACGAGGGAGATTAAGACAAGAACGACATGAATGCATACATTGTCAATACACGATTCAAGACAGACATGAATGTAATACTATCGATTCACGATTCAATATTACTATCAAAATTTCATACATGTATACAAGGGAGTCCATATCTCGAAGTAGTCCATGGCTTCAGTTTACAAAAAAATATATACAACCACATCCTCAATATGGAATGTGATACTATAAGTCTGAGTACTACTCAGACCCAGATGATGACTTGGTGCTCCCTCCATGCTCAGATAAGCTCACATCGGTCGGAATGTCCGATGAGTAGTACTCACATCCACCCTCTGCAGTGGCGGCGGGTGGATCATCAGCAGCTTGTGCCTGTTCAAGTAATATATAGTATATAAGTATATATATATATAATTCAATAAACCAAAATCATTCGTTTAGAATTTTCAAGTACCTGTCGACCGTATGGTCTCATGGCCATCTCAAACAGCGTGTCCGTAATACGTCCCTCGGCTCTAAAGATGGCCCACGTGTCACGTCTGCTATGCCGGCGAGCATACGCAGTATCGTGGGTTGTGGGCTTCCTCCCCGTAACCCGTCGCTGTATCATAATCAACACAATTTGTAAGATTAAAACATTCATAGAATCAATGAATTAAGTAAACAATCAAATAAAGTGGCAAGATACTTACGAACTCTGCCTCCCATGACTTGACGCCGCCAGATCCGAAATGCGAAGATCCAATGGTCTCCATCTGGATCCGTCGTGCCTCCACATGCTGCCTGCTCTTCACGCCACCCTCTGCTCGTTTCTTTGCCTCCTTCCACTCGCGTTTGTGCGCAGTGGCAGGTTTCTCGGCAGGATAGCCACCCGCAGCTACATTTAGCCGGTAATCATACGCGAGTTTTTTAAGGTGAGATCTTTTATTACTTAAGATCTCCCTTATTCGCGTCCTTCCCCATACATCCGAGAATGTAGCATGTGGGGGATTGGGGTACCAACTATGTACAGCCTCTATCACCTCCCCAACTAATCGGCTATTTTGATCTTTAAATTTAATAAAACAATTTCTATATGAGTTTGATACTACCCCACGCATGTACTCCATTACCTCCCTCCCCCTCGCATCCATCACTATCCCGTCCCTATCCGTCACATCATAGCAGACCACTCTCTCCACCTCTCTCATCTCCTCCTCTTCCGAACTGTCTCCTCTAACTCTTCTCCCTCTATCTCCTCTCTCACCGCGTGCCCTACTACCTCCCCCACCTCCCCCACCTCCCCCACCAAAGCACCCGCCGCATCCTCCACTCCCACTCTTCCTACTGCTGCTGCGGGTGGAGTCACGACTGCGGGATTGTCTACGTGACGGTGGCTGTGAGCCCTGACGTGACAGTGGCTCTGAGAGGGAGCACGTGATGGTGGCTGTGAGGGTGTGCATGAGTGTGTCTGGGACGAGGTATGTCTCCTCGGTGGACGTGGAAGAGGAGAAGCTGCATGCCGTCTCGTTGGACTCGTAGGAATAGACGGCACTGGAGTGCCCTGGATACTCGTGGTAGGGGTTTAGACAGGGAAGGAGGGGGATGGGCATACATATACTCTGTAAGCTCAACTGGACCAGGATGGCGCCCAAAATGATTCAGCATCTCCATCAACCAATTGCTGTACGCAAATGGATCGGATGAAGAACCTGGAATATCCATAAAGAACCTGCAACAAAAATCTTCATGTACATCATGGGCTGTCTCTTGACTCACACAAATATCATCATTCAAGTCAGTTGTGTTGCCTACAAATCATGAATTCTGAAACGCAGTCTCGTGTATACACCCGTGCAAAAACGCGTGTATACACCTGTCAAAAAACGCGTGTATACACCCGTCCAGAAACGCGTGTATATCCGCGTGAACAGACTCTGTAGACAAGTACACGCGCTTTTACACGCGTTTCTACACGCGACCTACGAAAAAAAAATTTCAAAAGGACCGACCTCCGACAAAGACAAAGTGTCCTTATAAAAGGACCATTGTCGCCCCTGTCAGAATCATTCACCCAATCGTGTGCACAGAAGCAAAAGGATGGAGACAAACCCAAAAAGCAAAGAGCAAATAGTATAAACAAATCTGAAGAAGGAGACAAGGCACAGGACAAACTGACTCACCTCTGAAAAAGTGAGTCTTCTTTCTTGCTCGGTTTCCTCCCGTGTGTGCTCCTTCTCTGCTCCCTCCTTGCACTTAGGTTTCGTTTCTGTTGGAAGAGGCGAAAATGAAAGCAGTGTTGATATGTTAGTTCAAAATCTATATTTGGGGAAGGCGGGCTATTTTTAGTTTAAACAGACCGTCGCGTTTATAAACGCGGTATTCTAGCTGCGTTTATACACGCGTTTTGCAAGAATTACCCGCGTTAATACACGCGATTTTTAAGAAATAGCCGCGTTAATACAAGCAATTTTTAGGAAATAGCCGCGTCAATACACGCGATTTTTATACTTTTATTAAAAACATATTATGATTTTGTGTTTTCTAGTTTGTACATAGGATGTCATCAACCTCTTCAAGCAGTTCTGGGGAAGATGAGACAATGCGTCATCATAATCGCGATGTGTGGTTGGGACAACGGATCAAATGTATGTGTAATCGATGTCAAGGATGCATTGTACGAGCACGTCGAATTACCTTGAGTCACATCTCCATGTATGGAGAATGGAATCAAACAGGTTTAGAGGTGAGTAGATGTAAATTGATGGTATTCAAATGACTCATGGTATCCAAATTAAATTAATAGAGTTGTAATATATAAACTCTAATTGAAGCAGGATGCAGTACCACACCCTAACATGGTACCCTACGCGCGACGAGAGCACGCAAAGCGTCGACGAGATGATGCTGGAGCTTCGGGATCTATTGTCAGAGATGAGTGGGAAAGGGATGACAATAGCCCTGCACCCCACGAAGTTGTGGAAGAGGAGGTGCTTGATGATATGGTGCAGAATCTTTTTAAGGATGATCCCAAAGGTATGGACGACGATGATATGGAACAAGAGCATCTTTAAATGGCTTCATCGACACCGGTGTTTGAAGGGTGCACATTCTCTGTTTTACGTGCTTCACTTGAACTACTCAATATACAAACAGTTTATGGATGGAGCAATGCAAGTCTTGACGCATTATTGAAGTAAGCATTCTAACTTACAAATTTGAATTAGTGGTTTAAGGTTTAGGATTTAAGACTAATTATAATTGATGATATTGGATGCAGGCTATTATCAAACATGCTTCCAAAGGAAAATAGACTACCCACCTCAAGAGACATAGCGAGGCGCTATGTGACATCTCTTGGAGGACTGGATTATGATCGCATACATGCATGCGTCAATGATTGCATTCTCCTTCGTGGGACGCATAAGGAGGCTCGACATTGTCCCACTTGTGGTGAAGCAAGGTATAGAACAGATATGAAGAGTTTTGATGTACCTCGTAAAGTCTTGCGACACTTTCCTATAATTCCTCGCATCAAACACATGTTCAAGTGCAAATCCATAGCAGAGCTCATGTCATGGCATTCCTCACATCGATCGGATGATGGTATGTGGAGAATTCCCGCGGACACTCCTGCTTGGAAGCATATTGAAGATGAGTGGCCCAGCTTTAAAACAGAGCCTAGATACTCTAGACTTGGCCTAGGTATGGATGGAGTGAATCCATTTGGTTTCAAAAGCACCGCATACAACGTGTGGCCAGTTGTGTTGGTGAATTACAACCTTCCACCATCAATGGCGATCAAGAAGGGACATCTTATGTTATCCCTTCTAATTCCAGGGAAACATAAAGTCAAGCATATGGATGTTTATCTTGAACCATTGATTGATGAGTTGGAGGAACTATGGAGAGGTGTTGCGGTGGTGGACATTAGTAGGCCTCCCTCCTCTCAACACTTCGACTTAAAAGCAGTGTTGATGTGTGAAAAGATGCAGGGGGGAAGAGAGCTTGAGCTCTTGCAAGCACACACACACACTCACAAAACCCTAATAGGGAACACACAAGGTGAGAGGCTGAAAATCTGCTTCTTCTCTACTCAACACTCAACACACCATATACAAGATAAGAGTACACATAATATGAAAGGTACTCAACCAATACATACACGGGTTCTCTATAGTGTGAACCCGACTAAATGAGCTGGCACTATAACTATGCCAGTCTCTAGAATGGCTGTCACACAGCCTGTCATCCCACTGGCCGCATATCTCCCATGATCTCACCAACCATGCCAGTGGTGTAAGTGTGGGGCCTATCCCCCAGGCGGGTCATCAGTGGCCACCGCCTCACTAGACAAGCTCGATATCTCAACACTCCCCCTCGAGCTCAACTCCATCTCATGTACACCAAGCGAAACCCTGAATCTGTGGAGCTTCTCTGTACCCAATGCTTTGGTGAAGATGTCAGCTACCTGATCCTCTGTGCTGACATAAACAAGGTCAAGGTCTCCTGCCAAGACCCTCTCTCTGACGAAGTGGTAGTGGACCTCTATGTGCTTTGTACGAGCATGAAAGACTGGTTCCTGGCCAACTGTATACTGCTAATGTTGTCACAGAAAATGACAACCTGTCTATCCACTGATAGACCCAAATCTGCAAGTAGCTTTCTCAACCAAGCTACCTCACATGCTGTCATAGCAGCTCCTCTGTACTCGGCCTCTGTACTCGATAGAGCAATCGTAGGCTGCTTCTTGCTGCTCCAAGTCACAGCAGCACTCCCCAAAGAAAACATGAATCCACTGGTAGATCTTCTATCTGAGATACTACCAGCCCAATCAGCATCTGTGTACCCATGTATACATATCTCTGTCCCAGTCTCATAGAATAGTCCACAATGCAAAGTAGACTTCACATACCTCAGTATGCGTCTCACTGCATCTAAATGCGGTTTCCGTGGAGCCTACATAAACTGACTCACCAACCCAACAGCATAGCTCAAATCTGGTCTGGTGATCGTCATGTAGATCAAACTTCCTACTATGCGTCTGTACATAGTAGGATCCTGCAAGATCTCTCCTGAATCTGCACTCAACTTGCCATTCTGATCTAATGGCACAGAAATAGGCTTACAGCCTGTCATACCATACTTGGACAACATATCCAAGCCATACTGTCTCTGCAGTAATCCAATACCATGTGGTGACCTAATCACCTCAATGCCCAAGAAATATCTGAGCCTCCCCAGATCCTTCATCTCAAACTTCTGTCTAAGCAAGATCTTTACATCAAAGATCTCTGCATCATGGTCCCCCGTAATGATCAAGTCATCTACATAGATGACAACAAGCACAACTCCTCTATCACCATGTCTCACATACAATGAGAAATCTGCATTGGCTACATGAAAGCCAATAGTGACAAGATATTCAGAAATCTTGTCAGACCATGCTCTTGGTGCTTGCTTTAAGCCATACAAGGCTTTCTTCAATCTGCAAACATGCTCGGGGTGACCCTCATCCTCATAACCAGGTGGCTGCAACATATACACCTCTTCTTGCAAATCTCCATGCAAGAATGCATTCTTTACATCCATCTGATGTAAAGACCATTTCTTTGACGCAGCCACTGCTATCACAACTCTCACCGTTGCCATCTTGGCAACTGGGCTGAAAGTTTCCTCATAATCAATCCCATATGTCTGCGCATATCCTTTGGCTACCAATCTAGCCTTGTACCTATTTATGCTTCCATCACTGTTATGTTTAACTTTGTACACCCACTTGCATCCAATGGCTTTCTTGCCTTCAGGCAATTGCACTAAGTCCCAAGTTTCATTTCCATATAGTGCATCCATCTCCTCATCCATAGCTTTCTCCCAACACACATTTCCAACAGCCTCATCAATGCATGTGGGCTCAACAACCTGCACAACCTTTGCCATATATGCATAGTGATGTGCCACATAACCATCATATGTAAATCTCTGCACAGGGTTCTTCACTCTCCCTAATCTTCGCAGCTTTTCATTCATGGCTTCCATAGCCTTCTTTACACCAGGTGTTCTCATAGCTGGGATCCCAAGCTCCTCATCAAGGCTCATATCTGAGCCACTAGACTCTCCATCAACATGAGAATGCCCTGCAGAAATATCAGGCATACCAAGGGGCTCAACCACTTTCTCTTTTCCTTTACGTGATGTAGTAATCACATTTGCAGGACTGGTATTATGACGCAGTCTGCCACTCCATGGTCCATCAACAGACCCACTAGATGAGGACTCTCCTGGTCCACTCAAAGACTGTGATTGCTGACCTGCATTCTGTGCAACCACACTTCCACTCACATCAGCCCCAACAGCTTCTTTTTCAGCAGCATACCAGCTGCTCATCTCATCAAAGACAACATCCCTGCTTACCCTCAACTCACGTGTAGCAGGGTTATAACACCTGTATCCCTTTTGCTCAAGGGAATATCCAATAAACACACATTTTTCAGCTTTCGGGTCCAGCTTAGTTCTCAGCTCATCTGGCACATGCACATATGCAATGCATCCAAAGACTTTCAGATGAGACAAATCTGGTTTTTTGCCAGTAAACCTCTCCTCTGGAGTTACATCATGTATGGCTGCAGTTGGAGTCCTGTTCATGATGTATACTGCTGTAGAAACAGCCTCAACCCAATAGCAATGCGGCATATTCTTCTCTTCCATCAATGCTCGCGCAATCTCAGCAATGTGCCTGTTTTTCCGCTCAGCAACTCCATTTTGCTGCGGAGTGTATCTGCATGTAAACTGTCTCCGAATACCATTCTTCTTCAAGAATTCAGAGAACTCATTGGAGAAGTATTCTGCCCCTCCATCTGACCTTAGGCACTTTACATATTTCCCTGTTTGCTTTTCAACCAATACTCTGAAATTCTGAAAATGAGTGAACACCTCACTCTTCTCCTTCATGAAATATACCCACACTTTCCTTGTGTGATCATCAATAAATGTGACATAGTACCTGCAGCCTCCCATGGACACGGTCTTCGTAGGACCCCATACATCTGAATGCACAACATCTAGTGCATTTCTGCTCACATATCTGTTACGTGGAAACACATGCTTTGTTTGCTTCCCAAATTGGCATGCTTCACAGATTTTATGCATACTTTCCACTTTAAATTTTGGGAGCCCTGTCACAATTCCTTTTGTCTACATAGACTTCAATCTCTGCACATTTACATGTCCAATTCTTTTATGCCATATGTCTGTGTCTGCAACAACTCCTGAACCATTTGCAAACATCGCAGCACTCATTTCAGGCATGTCTACATTCAACGTAAACATTCTGCCCACTCTGTTGCCTTTTGCAACCAACCTGCACTTGTCTTTGAAATCTTCAACATAACACCCATCAGGGTTAAACCGAACCTGCAAACCCTGCTCAATCATCTGGCCAACTGAAACCAGATTCTTTGTTATGTTCGGTACATGAAGTACATCTGCAAGGTACTTCACTTTGCCATCCTGCATAGACAATGGCACATCTCCAATGTGGGCAATTGGATGAGCAGTGTCATCCCCTGTTTCCACAAAACCTAGTCTTTCCGAGTTTTTCATCTCCTTGAACCACTCCCCATGACTCGTCATGTGGTTCGAAGCGCCTGAATCCACATACCATACATTATCTTTTTGTGCTGCATCAACATTTTCAGACATGGCATTCACGACATGCTGCATAACAAACAACCTTTCATTATCCTCATTATTTCTGCTTGAGGATGCATAGTTGTTTTGCTGCACTTTCCCATTTTGCATGTCAGCCTGCTTCTTATAACATTCTGCCTGCACATGTCCAGTCTTACCACAATAATAGCATTCACGTGCATCATTGTACTGCCTTTGCCAATTTCCACGTCCTCTTTGACTCCCCCTGCCTCTGAATTTGCCTCTTCCACCTGCGTGTTGTTGTTGTTGTTGATTCTGGGACTGTTGTTGTTGCTGCTGTTGCTGGCCATAATTCTGATTACCTGTTCGGCCACCTCCTTGACCGCGTCCACGGCCTCCTCTACCTCGTCCTCTTCCTGAACTCGTGTAGAAGGCCTGTTGCTCTGAACTGTTTTTGCTTTGTGAAGACTGTTGGTCTTCACCCAAGCTCTTCTCTTCGATAATCAGCATAGACACCAAATCTGTAAAGTTGGGAATGTTTTCCCGAGTCTGAATGGACGTCTTGAATGCCTTGTATTGTGGCCCGAGACCACGTAGACAGACTTCCACCTTGTCATCATCATCTACTGACACACCAATAGATGCAAGGGATTCCACAATACCCTTTATCTTCAGCGCATAGTCATTCACAGACATGCTCTTTTTCTCCACAGTATGAAGTTCATTCTTCAACTGTATCTTACGTGCCTTGGTATTTGTTTCATAGAGCTTTACCAAGGTGTCCCATGCCTCCTTGGGGGACTTGGCATCCTGAATGTGCCCAATCATGGTGTCCTGTATACTAATGGATAGCCAATACATAACCTTCCTGGCTCCTTGGTTCCAGTCTTTAAACTCTTTCACATCTGCAGCAGTCGGATTTATATCCGGTATCTCCGGTGCCTCTTCATGTTCACCTTCTATGTAGTCCCAATAGCCTTTTCCCATCAGGAAATTCGTCAACCTGAACCTCCAAGCATGGAAGTTATTCTTATCCAGCTTCTCAGCCACAATCTGAGTTATCCCATCATTTGACATCTTGCCAAACACACAATTTTACCAGAAACTGCACTCTGGTTTTTTTGCACAAACTACTGTATTTTCTGCATAGCGGTACTGCAGTCCACTCAAATGTCACAACCAATGACCTCAATGTGCATACATACACCCAATGGCAACTGTAGACCTCTTTGCAGCACCCATAGTGTCTGCACAGTCAATCTGTCTTCCTGCAGTTCTTAAAACAGAGTTCTGTAGAGAATCGATGACTTACCCGTAGTGCTCAAAATCGCCTGCTTTCTGAAAAACGGAGGTCTAGACGCGCCCGAAACGCGTTTTCGGCCTAGAAATTTCAGTCCAAAGGACTCTATAGTTGCCCTGTAGCTTTACTCCCGCGAAGAAAGCTCCTCAATCAGAGACCGTTTGCCGGTGCCTCCCGTAGAGCTCCCGACAAGGGTGTAGTCACTAATACAAATAGGGAAGAGTAGTTGCAGCTCTTACCCTCGTACCGCTTCCTGTGGTTCTCTTGCTTGCAGCTCAGCCCTTAGCGCGAACCTGGCTCTGATACCATGAAAAGATGCAGGGGGAAGAGAGCTTGAGCTCTTGCAAGCACACACACACACTCACAAAACCCTAATAGGGAACACACAAGGTGAGAGGCTGAAAATCTTCTTCTTCTCTACTCAACACTCAACACACCATATACAAGATAAGAGTACACATAATATGAAAGCTACTCAACCAATACATACACGGGTTCTCTATAGTGTGAACCCGACTAAATGAGCTGGCACTATAACTATGCCAGTCTCTAGAATGGCTGTCACACACAGCCTGTCATCCCACTGGCTGCATATCTCCCATGATCTCACCAACCATGCCAGTGGTGTAAGTGTGGGGCCTATCCCCCAGGCGGGTCATCAGTGGCCACCGCCTCACTAGACGAGCTCGATATCTCAACAATGTGGACAATGCATGACTTTCCAGGATACAGCGATTGTTCTGGTAAGAATTCTAATTACCTCCCTACTCTATTACTATTGGCTATATATATTAATTATACATATTGACTTTATTATTCTAACTTTTATTTATATTTTAACAGGTTTGAAAACATCGGGTAAACATGCATGTCCTGTTTGTGGCCCTTCGTTAGTACATGAGTATGCTGACGGTGTGTGTAAGACTATATTCTATAATCATCATCGATTTCTCCCCTCAGATCATCCTAAATATGTTGCTAGTAAGAGTAACATTCCTCCACAAACACTTCGTGCAAAAGATTGGAAGTGTATTTGGGAGTCTACAACTATTCTTCCTCCAGATGGCATGAACAGGTATAGTAATGTTTTTTCAATCTTGTTTTGTGTAGTCTCTAATTGGATTAAAGGTCACATAGAGCAATCCCTTGTGTAGGTACTCCATTTTTTTTCGGCTGCCATATTGGACCCATCTTAAGATCAACCATCTTCTTGATCCCATGCACATCTTCAAGAATGTGGGATCTGGTATTTGGGAACATATTATTGGTAAACGAGACAATGTTAACGTACGTGAGGACTTGCGCGTCGCAGGACGTATGGATCAAGCTTGGCCACGAGAGGTGGGTGGGCACGTTCGTCTTCCGCCTGCACCATGGATTATATCAAAGAAAGAGGAGAAGCAGGTAAAGCAGGCCATCACCACTTTGCGTACTCCCACTGGATGCATGAGATCATTGAAGGGAGCCTTTACAACCACTAAGAAAAGAGGCGTTGAGCAACTATATGGGTTGAAGTCCCACGATTGGCACAAGATGCTTCAAGTAAGTGTTTTCCAAGTCTTGTACGTACGTTGAAATTAAATTTTGTAATGCCATAAACCATACATACATGTGCTCTTATGTGCGCAGTTCATACTACCTACTAGCATCGACCATTGTGCAAATAAGAGTTTGAAAAAATGTATTTATAAGATAGGCGAGCTTGTGAGGTATGTAAAACCCATGCTCAGATCACCCTTCATTATACCTTGCAAAATGAACGTGCATGTGGTATAACGTACTATTTATTTATTTTTCAGATATGTTAGTTCCAAAGCAATTGATCCAGCCACGTTGGATGATGCGCGTGTTATGGCAGTGGAGGTGGTTTGTTTGGTAGAGGAGACTTTTCCGCGAACCATTCTCACAAGTCAGCTACATCTCATTGTGCATTTAGTGGACGAAATCGGTTTATGTGGTACTGTGCATGCACGTTGGATGTTCTTCCTAGAGCGCTTCATGAAGACCTTAAAAGACTTTGTGAGGCAAAGTGCAAGGCCTGAAGAAAGCATGGCCGAGGGTTGGTTGATACAAGAGTCTCTTGTATATATTTTAGAATTTCTTGGTCAGGTGGACAGCTCTTTGCCACGACTATGGAGCAATGAAGAGGACTTGAGGATGACCTCTATTGTGCCTCAAGGAAAAGGACAGAGTAAAGTAATTGACAGAACATTGATTGATGATCTCAATTTCACTTGTATCCTTAATAGTGATATGATGAGCAGATGGGTTACAAGATATGAGGATGCAAAGACAAAAAGGCAAGCAGAAAGAGCTCTCTTTTGGAGGCAACATGGCTCTTGGAAGGCGTACCCTAAGCATCTAGCAACACTTCCGAATGATATCCATGTTGATTGGTTGCATGAGGAAATGGAGAGAGCAGAGAGCGACGAGGGGCTGCATATCACGGCGGAAGAATGGGAGTATGCACGAGGATGCATGTCAAAGGAACATAGAACTAATGTTTTGCATTAGTTGTAAGTGATTTGCTTTTAATATTTATTCACATTGCTTACACAAATATTGCTTCTATTTTGGTCCAGTGCACTATGTTCAATGCTATATGGTGTGAAGGCAAGCATTTTCGAACACAAAGAATTGATGAAAAGCAAAATACACAAGATTGCGGTGTCATTAGTAGCTTTGAGGAAGCTAATGGAAAAATGGATGATTATTGTGGCATAATCTAAGACATATTTAGGCTTGACTTTCGTCGCTTCTTTGTGTATGTTTTGGATGTCAAATGGCAAATGAACGTGGTGGAAAAAGGGCCTGATGCAACAATAAAACGCCTTGCAAGTGGATATGTAACTATTGACTCTACAAAGTTTTGGCAAACAAAGAAAGATAGGCTCGTATTGCCACAACAATGTGAGCAGGTATGCATTTTTTTACTAATGTGTTTCATGTACATATATATCTAAGCTCGCGTACCCCTTGACTTTTGATATGCTAATTAATTACTGTACTATGTGTATTTGAGTAGGTTATCTATCTACCAATGGTGCATGACATTAAATGGTGGTACGTCATCCCTATTGCACCACGTTCCAAAGTGATGTATAATACATTCACTGATATGGAGCATATGGAGGATGTAACAAGCCGCAATGAAGATGATGTCGAACATGCCATTGAAGATGTTGTGATCGATGATCAAGAAATAAGAGATGATCATGATAATGAGGATGAGCATGCTATTTCTCATGATCATGAGAATGACCCTACCATTGAGGATGATGGTGATGTTGATGAGGATGATCAGGACATCGATACCATTATCAATGGAGTACAGAATATCGATAGTGGAATAAATTTAATCGTAGCCTTACAAATTGATCAAATGGATATTGATGTTGATCGTTTGGCAAGGATGGATCTTATTGAAGATGAGATCGAACCCTAACCAATCCGTCACTGTACGTTCTAAATTGATGACATTTCTATCATCTCATATGCATGATTTATTTTTGAATATATTTCATTGTTGTAAATGCATGTAGTGGGATTGTGTAATGATGTATACTGTAATGTACTATGAGATGGTTTAAAGAAAATAGTTTTTAATTTTGTAAAGGAATTCAGTTTTTCTTCAGTTTTTCTCTGCCATGCGTGTATTAATCCAAGTATAATGGCTTGTATTAATCCAAGTATGATAGCGTGTATTAATCCGTGAATATTAGCGTGTATAGATGCGTGTATTACTGCGTGTATATAAACGCGTTTATACACGCGTTGATAAATTCAAATATACACGCGAACTTAAATGCTAAAATACACGCGCCCGATTCTATTCAAATAGGCGCGACCATACACGCGCTCGTAATTTATCGCGTGTATGAAACGCGTGTATGGCAGCATTGTCTTGTAGTGCTAGTTGTGTACCATGGAGATCAACAAAATCAATTACTCCAAGATGAGATCTACTTCACATGACAAGAACCAAGAAGCTAGAATTGCATTTGATCTAGCTCTACCACGTGGTAGAGCTGTATCCAACCTAGACCACATCGTAGAGCTAGACTACTTTGAGGTCTAGCTCTACCATGTGGTGGAGCTAGAATTGCATTTGAGGTCTAGCTCTACCAAGTGGTAGAGCTAAAATGCATTGATCTAGCTGTGTACCATGCAAATCAACAAAACCAATTACTCCAAGAAGAGACCATGACGAGAACCAAGGAGATAAACAAGTGTGTTGAATGGCACTGGGACCCAACTTTGACGCGCTGGGAGAAGTGATTGTGATGCCCAAATCCATGCATGGAGTGATGTGAACATAGAGCAACTTTCCTAGCACAAGTCCGTGTGGTCTGTTCTCCCAGTTCCTCAACTTCTAACTATCCGAATCCGAGTTCTCGAAAAAGATGCACGAGCGTGCCAAATGGCAGAAATTTCCAACCGTGGCCCAAACGGCACCGAAGAGGCATGAAAATCGAATCATGAATGAACAAATGTGTGGCAACCAACCCGAATCTTTCTTGTTGTGTTCAGATGCGATTCGGACTCATTTCGGATCCGAAACTCTGTTATGGCGATTTTGTACTATCTTCGCCGGGACCCAACTTTGACGCGCTGGGAGAAGTGATTGCGATGCCCAAATCCATGCACGGAGTGATATGGACATAGAGCAAATTCCCTAGCACAAGTCCGTGTGGTCTGTTCTCTGATGGGTTCCCGGATCCTCAACTTCTAACTGTCCGAATCCGGGTTCTCGAAAAAGATGCACGAGCGTGCCAAATGGCAGAAATTTCCAATAGGGACCCAAAGGCGCCGAAGAGGCATGAAAATTAAAACATGCATGGACAAATGTGTGGCAAGCAACCTGGATCTTTCTTGTTGTATTCAGATGCGTTTCGGACTCATTTTGGATCCGAAACTCTATTATGGCGATTTTGCACTATCTTGGCCGGGACGCATTTTTGACGCGTTGGGAGAACTGATTGCGATGTCCAAATCCATGCAAGGAGTGATGTGGACATGGAGAAGCTTCCCTAACACAAGTCCGTGTGGTCCGTTCTCTGATGGGGTCCCAGATCCTTAACTTCTAACTGTCCGAATCCGGGTTCTCGAAAAAGATGCACGAGCGTGGCAGCAATTTCCAACAGTGGCCCAAACGGTGCCGAAGAGGCATGAAATTCGAATCATGCATGGAAAAATGTGTGGCAAGCAACCCGGATCTTTCTTGTTGTGTTTAGATGTGATTCGGACTCATTTCGGATCCGAAACTCTGTTATGGCGATTTTGCACTATCTTCACCGGGACCCAACTTTGACACACTAGGAGAAGTGATTGCGATCTCCAAATGCATGCACGGAGTGATGTGGACATAGAGCAACTTGCTTAGCACAAGTCTGTGTGGTCCGTTCTCTGATGGGGTCCCGAATCCTCAGCTTCTAACTGTCCGAATTCGGGTTCTCGAAAAAGATGCACGAGCGTACCCAATGACGGAAATTTCCAACCGTGGCCCAAACGGCACCGAAGAGGCATGCAAATTGAATCATGCATGGACAAATGTGTGGCAAGCAATCCGGATCTTTCTTGTTGTGTTCAAATGCGATTCAAACTCATTTTGGACCCGAAACTCTCTTATGGCGATTTTGCACTATCTTCGCAAGACCCAACTTTGACGCGCCGCGAGAAGTGATTGCGATGCCCAAATCCATGCACGGAGTGATGTGGACATAGAGCAACTTCCCTAGAACAATTCCGTCTGGTCCGTTCTCTGATGGGGTCCCAGATCCTCAACTTCTAACTGTTCGAATGCGGGTTCTCGAAAAAGATGAACGAGCGTACCAAATGGCGGAAATTTTCAACCATGGCCCAAACGGCACCGAAGAGGCATGAAATTCGAATCATGCATGGAAAAATGTGTGGAAAGCAACTCGAATCTAGCTGTGTACCATGCAGATCAACAAAACCAATTACTTTAAGAAGAGACCTACTTCACATGACGAGAACCAAGAAGCTACAATTGCATCCGATCTAGCTCTACCATGTGGTGGAGCTACAATGCATCGATCTAGCTGTGTACCATGCAGATCAACAAAATCAATTACTCCAAGATGAGATCTACTTCACATGACAAGAACCAAGAAGCTAGAATTGCATTTGATCTAGCTCTACCACGTGGTGGAGCTAGAATGCATCGATCTAGCTGTGTACCATGCAGATCAACAAAATCAATTACTCCAAGATGAGATCTACTTCACATGACAAGAACCAAGAAGCTAGAATTGCATTTGATCTAGCTCTACCACGTGGTAGAGCTGTATCCAACCTAGACCACATCGTAGAGCTAGACTGCTTTGAGGTCTAGCTCTACCATGTGGTGGAGCTAGAATTGCATTTCAGGTCTAGCTCTACCATGTGGTAGAGCTAGAATACATTGATCTAGCTGTGTACCATGCAAATCAACAAAACCAATTACTCCAAGAAGAGACCATGACGAAAACCAAGGAGATAAACAAGTGTGTTGAATGGCACTGGGACCCAACTTTGATGCGCTGGGAGAAGTGATTGTGATGCCCAAATCCATGCACAGAGTGATGTGAACATAGAGCAACTTCCCTAGCACAAGTCTGTGTTGTCCGTTGTCTGATAAGGTCCCGGATCCTCAACTTCTAACTGTCTGAATCCGGGTTCTCGAAAAAGATGCAGGAGCGTGCCAAATGGCAGAAATTTCCAACCGTGGCCCAAATCGCGCCTAAGAGGCATGAAAATCGAATCACTAATGAACAAATGTGTGGCAACCAAACCGGATCTTTCTTGTTGTGTTCAGATGCGATTCGGACTCATTTCGGATCCGAAACACTGTTATGGCGATTTTGCACTATTTTCGCCGGGACCCAACTTTGACGCGCTAGGAGAAGTGATTGCGATGCCCAAATCCATGCACGGAGTGATATGGACATAGAGCAACTTCCCTAGCACAAGTCCGTGTGGTCTGTTCTCTGATGGGGTCCCGGATCCTCAACTTCTAACTGTCCGAATCTGGGTTCTCGAAAAAGATGCACGAGCGTGCCAAATGGCGAAAATTTCCAACAGGGGCCCAAACGGTGCCGAAGAGGCATGAAAATCGAATCATGCATGGACAAATGTGTGGCAAGCAACCTGGATCTTTCTTGTTGTATTCAGATGCAATTCGGACTAATTTCGGATCCAAAACTCTGTTATGGTAATTTTGCACTATCTTGGCCGGGATGCAACTTTGACGCGTTGGGAGAATTGGTTGCGATGCCCGAATCCATGCACGGAGTGATATGTACATAGAGCAACTTCCCTAACACAAGTCCCTGTGGTCCGTTCTCTGATGGGGTCCCGGATCCTTAACTTCTAACTGTCCGAATCCGGGTTCTCGAAAAAGATGCACGAGCATGGGAAATGGCGGAAATTTCCAACAGTGGCCCAAACGGTGCCGAAGAGGCATGAAATTCGAATCATGCATGGAAAAATGTGTGGCAAGCAACCCGGATCTTTCGTGTTGTCTTCAGATGTGATTCGGACTCATTTCGGATCCGAAACTCTGTTATGGCAATTTTGCACTATCTTCGTCAGGACCCAACTTTGACACACTGGGAGAAGTGATTGCGATCTCCAAATGCATGCACGGAGTGATGTGGACATAGAGCAAGTTCCCTAGCACAAGTCTATGTGGCCCATTCTCTGATGGGGTCCCGAATCCTCAGCTTCTAATTGTCCGAATTCGGGTTCTCGAAAAAGATGCACGAGCGTACCCAATGGCGAAAATTTCCAACAGTGGCCCAAACGGCACCGAAGAGGCATGAAAATTGAATTATGCATGGAAAAATGTGTGGCAAGCAATCCGGATCTTTCCTGTTGTGTTCAAATGCGATTCAAACTAATTTTGGATCCGAAACTCTCTTATGGGCGATTTTGCACTATCTTCGCAAGACCCAACTTTGACGCGCCGCGAGAAGTGATTGCGATGCCCAAATCCATGTACGGAGTGATGTGGACATAGAGCAACTTCCCTAGCACAATTCCGTCTGGTCCCTTCTCTCATGGGGTCCCGGATCCTCAACTTCTAACTGTTCGAATCCGGGTTCTCGAAAAAGATGAACGAGCATGCCAAATGGCGAAAATTTCCAACCATGGCCCAAACGGCACCGAAGAGGCATGAAATTCGAATCATGCATGGAAAAATGTGTGTAAAGCAACTCGGATCTAGCTGTGTACCATGCAGATCAACAAAACCAATTACTCTAAGAAGAGACCTACTTCACATGACGAGAACCAAGAAGCTACAATTGCATCCGATCTAGCTCTACCATGTGGTGGAGCTACAATGCATCGATCTAGCTGTGTACCATGGAAATCAACAAAACCAATTACTCTAAGAAGAGACCTACTTCACATGACGAGAACCAAGGAGCTACAATTGCATCCGATCTAGCTCTACCATGTGGTGGAGATAGAATGCATCGATCTAGTTGTGTACCATGCAGATCAACAAAATCAATTACTCCAAGATGAGATCTACTTCACATGACAAGAACCAAGAAGCTAGAATTGCATTTGTTCTAGCTCTACCACATGGTAGAGCTATATCCAACCTAGACCACATCGTAGAGCTAGACTGCTTTGAGGTCTAGCTCTACCATGTGGTGGAGCTAGAATTGCATTTGACGTCTAGCTCTACCATGTGGTAGAGCTAGAATGCATTGATCTAGCTGTGTACCATGCAAATCAACAAAACCAATTACTCCAAGAAGAGACCATGACGAGAACCAAGGAGATAAACAAGTGTGTTGAATGGCACTGGGACCCAACTTTGATGCGCTGGGAGAAGTGATTGTGATGCCCAAATCCATGCACGGAGTGATGTGAACATAGAGCAACTTCCCTAGCACAAGTCCGTCTGGTCCATTCTCTGATGGGGTCCCGGATCCTCAACTTCTAACTGTCCAAATCCGGGTTCTCGAAAAAGATGCACGAGCGTGCCAAATGGCAAAAATTTCCAACCATGGCCCAAACGGCACCGAAGAGACATGAAAATCGAATCATGAATGAACAATTGTGTGGCAACCAACCCGGATCTTTCTTGTTGTGTTCAGATGC
This sequence comes from Cibotium barometz, assembly GCF_041138505.1. Taxonomy (NCBI): domain Eukaryota; kingdom Viridiplantae; phylum Streptophyta; class Polypodiopsida; order Cyatheales; family Cibotiaceae; genus Cibotium; species Cibotium barometz. The sequence goes on from NC_141096.1 coordinate 37,784,015, forward strand.
GATTCGGACTCATTTCGGATTCGAAACTCTGTTATGGCGATTTTGTACTATCTTCGCCGGGACCCAACTTTGACGTGCTGGGAGAGGTGATTGCGATGCCCAAATCCATGCACGGAGTGATATGGACATAGAGCAACTTCCCTAGCACAAGTTCGTGTGGTCTGTTCTCTGATGGGGTCTTGGATCCTCAACTTCTAGCTGTCCGAATCCGGGTTCTCGAAAAAGATGCACGAGCGTGCCAAATGGCAGAAATTTCCAACAGGGACCCAAAGGCACCGAAGAGGCATGAAAATCGAATCATGCATGGACAAATGTGTGGCAAGCAACCTGGATCTTTCTTGTTGTATTCAGATGCGATTCGGACTCATTTTGGATCCGAAACTCTGTTATGGCGATTTTGCACTATCTTGGCCGGGACGTAACTTTGACGCATTGGGAGAACTGATTGCGATGCCCAAATCCATGCAGGGAGTGATGTGGACATAGTGTAAGATTCCTCCCCAGCCTTTCAAAATGTCCAGCATCTTCCCCTGTAATCAAGCCCTCTTCAAAAATATAAAAGACTTGTTTCTAACTGTTTTAACCTAGAGAGAGAAAATATTCTAGAGAGAGAATATTCAGATTTTTAATATTTTTGGATAGAAAATTATCTCATCTTATTAAAATAAGCTCCCCTGAAACAGAAATTTCAAAAAGAACTTTCCAATGTGCAATTGGAATTAATTGGAAATGGGTATAAAGGACCTTAGCCTAAGGGTCTAGATTTTCAGAAATTTTTGGATTATGGTCCAATTAAGGTTCCTATGGGCCAATAGCATCAATCCATGTGTAGGGAGGAGATAAATCCAATTTGTAAAAGAAGATACCCAAAAATGAGTAAATGCTCACATAAGATGAAGAGTTGAAAATGTACAAGGTTTATTAGTAAAAAAACTATGAGCAATATTAAAAATATGAGATATTTTGGGTATCCAAAAATGAGTACATGCTCACATAAGATGAAGAGTTGAAAATGTACAAGGTTTATTAGTAAAAAACTATGAGCAATATTAAAAATATGAGATATTTTGGGTATAATGATTCAATTTTGACACATATGTAAGGAAGGGGAGTTCTTTAAAGGAGGTGCATATTTCACATAAGATGAAGAGTTGAAAATGTACAAGGTTTATTAGTAAAAAACTATGAGCAATATTAAAAATATGAGATATTTTGGGTATAATGATTCCATTTTGACACATGTGTAAGGAAGGGGAGTTCTTTAAAGGAGGTGCACATTTCACATGCTTGAATGAGTTTTAAACTCATAAAAATTGGGATATTTCATCTCTCCTCTCTCCTCATTCAAGTCTAGTTCCAAAAAGTTAGCTTAACTGACCAAAAAATGGTCAAATATTGACCAAATTGATTTAGAAAATTCTAGAATCAGCTTGTTTGGTTAGGAGCTCAATTTTTCCTATAAATAGAAGCCTCCCCCTTGTTGAAAAATATAAAGTGTTTATGCATCGTTACTCTACTCCACCTAAGCCAAGAACTATGAATTCATTAATAATTCACTAGTTTTTGGAGCTTCCCTCTTTCTTCAATCCCCATTGGTGGCTCCATCAACATACTTAACCAATTGATTGGTACCGTGAACAAAGAGTCAAGCAATTTGTAAGGTAATTAGTGAATTTTGATCATTTTCTATAATTTCTCAATGTTTCTCTCTTCTCAACCCCTCTCAAGCTTGAGAAGCTTAATTGGAATGGTTTTTGAATGCTATTGAAGTTAATTGATGAATGGTAGTGAAGAGTTACATAATTTGATGAATGCTATTGAAGTTAATTGATTAATGATAGTTAAGAATTACATAAATTTCCATTTATGCTTAATTCAAATGGTTTTTATGTAATTTCTCTCTCTCTCACTCAAGAAATGGTCATACTCATGACCCATTCTCAATCCAAATGAAGCTTTTCATAAAGCTTTTCCTTAATCCAAGATTAATCTATACTTGAGACCAAATTAATGGCTTTTTTTTTCTATGCTTTTAGTTTATGTATTTCATGAATATTGATGATTCAATCCATTATGGATTATTGATCCAATAGGGGATCATTCTAATTATTTCTTAATGATAAGCTTTATCCCTTAGAAAATTTGAGATTTATCAATCATAGCAGCGGAGCTATGGCAAATTTTTTATAAAAATTATGCATAAACTAATTTCATTCAAAGCATGAAAAGAGGACTTCCTACCATATTCTAGGAATTATCATCCTAGATTAATTGAAGATATTCATTGTAATCATAGAGAAATTGATTTTTATATTATGCATAATTGATTTTCATGCATAGAGGTATGCATAAAAGATTATTATTTTAACATAAAAGTGTTACTTTTATCATAATTAGATTTCATGCATAGAGGTATGCATAAAAGATTATTATTTTAATGTAAAAGTGTTACTTTTATCATATTTAAATTTCATGCATAGAGGTATGCATAAAAGATTATTATTTTAATGTAAAAGTGTTACTTTTATCATATTTGAACTTCATGCGTAGTTGTATGCATAAAAGATGATTATTTTATTATAAAAGTGTTACTTTTATCATAATTGGATTTCATGCATAGAAGTATGCATAAAAGTTGATTATTTTATTATAAAAGTGTTACTTTTATCATATTTGGATTTCATGCATAGAGGTATGCATAAAAGATATTGTTTTTATACTAAAAGTGTGATTTTCATCATAAATGGATTTTATGCATAACTTAGATGCATAAGAGAAATTCTTTTATTCTAAAAGTGTAATTCCTACCAAATTCAATTTATGCATAAGAAGATGCATAAAAGATTGATTTTTATTTCGAAAGTATTAGTCTCCTTAAATGGAATTTATGCATAAATAAATGTGTAGAGAAATCTTATATCAAATATAAGAATTCTCTTAAAAAAGATATGAAATGTGATAAGATGTGATAAGAGGTGTATGAGATGTGATAAGATTTGATAAGATGCGTATGGGAAGTGATAGGATGTGATAAGAGGTGTATGAGATGTGAAAAGATGTGATACGATTTGATAAGATGCGTATGGGAAGTGATAGGATGTGATAAGAGGTGTATGAGATGTGAAGAGATGTGATAAGATGTGTATGAGATGTGATAGAATGTGTTAAGATGAGTTAGGATGTGTTAAGATGTATATGGGATGTGTTAGGACGAGAATGGATGTAATATGGTTGTATGAATGTGATGTGGATGTATACATGTAGATGTATATGTATGAATGTGATAGAATGTGTTAAGATGAGTTAGGATGTGTTAAGATGTATATGGGATGTGTTAGGACGAGAATGGATGTAATATGGTTGTATGAATGTGAAGTGGATGCATACATGATGTATATGTATGAATATGAATGTGGATGTGGATGTGGATGTATGGATGTAGATACGGATGTGTATGTATGTATGTGGATGTGTATGTATGAATGAGGATGGAAAAATGGATGTATGTATGTAGATGTGGATGTATGGATGTGAATGTGAATGAAGAGGTGGGTGTGGATGTATGGATGTATGAATGCGGATGTGGATGTATGCATGTAGATGCGTATGTATGAATGTGAAATTGGTGGATGTATGATGTGGGCATACGAACATGGATATGTATGTAGAATAATGAATATGAAGGTGTATGTGAGATAATGTGTAGTCTATATGAGTGAATGGATGAGAACGAGTACACATTGAAAGGAATGTGGAATAAGTAATGTGGTCCGAGAGTGGATAATATGGAAAGACAAGAGTTCGTTATAGAAACTGTATTTTGTGACTATTTGTAAATGACTGTTTTATGTCAAGAATGCTGGAGAAGCATTTTGACCGTCTTGAGGATTAAGGTCATGAAGACCGAACTGATAAAGTTGCAACTGCTGACGGAGAGTCAATGGAGGACGTCTCGCGTAGCAAGGTCGATCGAGGTCTTGACCAGCCTCGGTTCGATTTAAATGGTGAGCTTCCGGTACGGTGGATTAGGGACCAAGGAAGCGGCCTATGAGTGAAGCGCTAGGTCACCTGCGAAGGATCCTAGAGGGTGCTGACCATACGGTGCTCGGGCTCTGGGTCGCCGAAGATACCCACACGTGCGTCGTGGAAGATATTGGAACAAGGAGTAAGAGTTATTTTCCGAAACCGGGCCTGGATCTGGTTGATTGACCTTGCTGGTCCTCAACAACGGATGAGTCCATGGCTCTTTTATATGGATCTGTGGGTTGATCTTGCTGATCTTCCACGGAGATTCCATTCTATTATATGAATATATTGCCGGTTACTATGAGCTAGGAACTATGGAAAAGGCCCCTGAGTGAACAGGTGGTGAGCGTTCTGGTTGCCAATGATGCCATAAGTATACCGATGAATGAATGACTGGAAAAAAGGATTCAACCAAAGACTTTGAGGATTGTCATCAGTGACATAATGGTTTCATTAAAGGATTGTTTTAAAGTTAGTTGATGCTAAGAAAAAGGCAATTTCATATTGGGTGTGTAAGTGGTGTGACTAGTTTTATGTTTGCATGAACTTCCGGCTAGGGGGCCTTGGAACTCTTTTCCTTGGTACCCGGGACAAAACCTAACCAAATTCCAAATTGGATCCCATCACTACAGTGGTTGGGCGGTTGGCTAACCCATGGGATCGGCGGATGGGGTTAGGCTGGACTGATGGATCCGTAAATCGAGACTCAATTTCTGTTATTACGATAGATAAAGTAAATCCCGGATAGTAATTGTTCTATGGATAGGAATCAATGGCAGTGCCTCTTGATGGGGAAAAAAGCGTTGATCCCAATGATCCAAGTGCAAGTTTCTTCCTTGATCCGATCGAGTATCTTTATAGGTGCAATCGGATCAGCGTGATCAATAATGATCTTGACTAGGTTAGAGTAAAAAGTTATCCTGGTGGAATCGCCCGTGCTTTCCGGGTAAGGGAAGTTTTTCCGGGTTCGGTTTTGGAAAAATCGACGGATCAGTCTCTTGTCCGGATATCCGTGGACGAGGCCCGGAGTGTGGGACCCTGTCCTGCGCAAGAAGTGCTACTTCCGCTGCTAGTACCCCGAATCCGTTGTGCGGTGGGGACAGGGATCTTACAGTTGGTATCAGAGCCAATTGGCTAATAAAGATCAACGGAGAAGTGATTGCGATGCCCAAATCCATGCACGGAGTGATGTGGACATAGAGCAACTTCCCTAGCACAAGTCCGTGTGGTTCGTTCTCTGATGGGGTCCCGGATCCTCAACTTCTAACTGTTCGAATCTCGAAAAAGATGAACGAGCGTGCCAAATGGCGGAAATTTCCAACCATGGTCCAAACGGCACCAAAGAGGCATGAAATTCGAATCATGCATGGAAAAATGTGTGGAAAGCAACTCGGATCTAGCTGTGTACCATGCAGATCAACAAAACCAATTACTCTAAGAAGAGACCTACTTCACATGACGAGAACCAAGGAGCTACAATTGCATCCGATCTAGCTCTACCATGTGGTGGAGCTAGAATGCATCGATCTACACTACAAGGGATCCGGCTCATACCCGCGCTCCTAACCGCTAAAAATGACTTGTGAAAAAAAGTAGCGGGCTCGTGTATTAGCGCGTGTATCATCGCGGCCACAGACATGCGTGTAAAAGCACGTGTATAGGACCTGCCAGACGCGCTCATACACGGGTGTATAGCTGCGTTCTGTTCAGTTCAGATGTACTCAGACGCGTTGATACATGCGTCTATACATGCGTTTCGTTAATTTAGATGCGCTTATACACGCGTAATTGTCAGTTTTGACACGTTAATACACGGGTATTTTACAGATTATCCGCGTATATACACGCGATTTTTAGCAGTTCTGACGCATTTATACACGCGAACAGAGAGCAAAAAAAAAATCCAGAGAGTGCTATTTGGTGCCTGAATACTGTTCCAGCATTCTAGCACCCAATAACACTCTCTGGATTTTTTTTTTGTGCATTAGACCATGCACGAAGAACATATGCACGAGGGAGATTAAGACAAGAACGACATGAATGCATACATTGTCAATACACGATTCAAGACAGACATGAATGTAATACTATCGATTCACAATTCAATATTACTATCAAAATTTCATACATGTATACAAGGGAGTCCATATCTCGAAGTAGCCCATGGCTTCAGTTTACAAAAAAATATATACAACCACATCCTCAATATGGAATGTGATACTATAAGTCTGAGTACTACTCAGACCCAGATGATGACTCGGTGCTCCCTCCATGCTCAGATGAGCTCACATCGGTCGGAATGTCCGATGAGTAGTGCTCACGTCCACCCTCTGCAGTGGCGGCGGGTGGATCATCAGCAGCTTGTGCCTGTTCAAGTAATATATAGTATATAAGTATATATATATGTAATTCAATAAACCAAAATCATTCGTTTAGAATTTTCAAGTACCTGTCGACCGTATGGTCTCATGGCCATCTCAAACTGCGCGTCCGTTATACGTCCCTCGGCTCTGAAGATGGCCCACGTGTCATGTCTGCTATGCCGACGAGCATACGCAGTATCGTGGGTTGTGGGCTTCCTCCCCGTAACCCGTCGCTGTATCATAATCAACACAATTTGTAAGATTAAAACATTCATAGAATCAATGAATTAAGTAAACAATCAAATAAAGTGGCAAGATACATACGAACTCTGCCTCCCATGACTCGACGTCGCCAGATCCGAAATGCGAAGATCTAATGGTCTCCATCTGGATCCGTCGTGCCTCCACATGCTGCCTGCTCTTCACGCCACCCTCTGCTCGTTTCTTTGCCTCCTTCCACTCGCGTTTGTGCACAGTGGCAGGTTTCTCGGCAGGATAGCCACCCGCAGCTACATTTAGCCGGTCATCATACGCCAGTTTTTTAAGGTGAGATCTTTTATTACTTAAGATCTCCCTTATTCGCATCCTTCCCCATACATCCGAGAATGTAGCATGTGGGGGATTGGGGTACCAACTATGTACAGCCTCTATCACCTCCCCAACTAATCGGCTATTTTGATCTTTAAATTTAATAAAACAATTTCTATATGAGTTTGATACTACCCCACGCATGTACTCCATTACCTCCCTCCCCCTCGCATCCATCACTATCCCGTCCCTATCCGTCACATCATAGCAGACCACTCTCTCCACCTCTCTCATCTCCTCCTCTTCCGAACTGTCTCCTCTAACTCTTCTCCCTCTATCTCCTCTCTCACCGCGTGCCCTACTACCTCCCCCACCTCCCCCACCTCCCCCACCAAAGCACCCGCCGCATCCTCCACTCCCACTCTTCCTACTACTGCTGCAGGTGGAGTCACGACTGCGAGATTGTCTACGTGACGGTGGCTGTGAGCCCTGACGTAACGGTGGCTCTGAGGGAGCACGTGATGGTGGCTGTGAGGTTGTGCGTGAGTGTGTCTGGGACGAGGTATGTCTCCTCGGTGGACATGGAAGAGGAGAAGCTGCATGCCGTCTCGTCGGACTCGTAGGAATAGACGGCACTGGAGTGCCCTGGATACTCGCGGTAGGGGTTTAGACAGGGAAGGAGGGGGATGGGCATACATATACTCTGTAAGCTCAACTGGACCAGGATGGCGCCCAAAATGATTCAGCATCTCCATCAACCAATTGCTGTACGCAAATGGATTGGATGAAGAACCTGGAATATCCATAAAGAACCTGCAACAAAAATCTTCATGTACATCATGGGCTGTCTCTTGACTCACACAAATATCATCATTCAAGTCAGTTGTGTTGCCTGCAAATCATGAATTCTGAAACGCAGTCTCGTGTATACACCTGTGCAGAAACGCGTGTATACACCTGTCAAAAAATGCGTGTATACACCCGTCCAGAAACGTGTGTATATCCGCGTGAACAGACTCTGCAGACAAGTACACGCGCTTTTACACGCGTTTCTACACGCGACCTGCGAAAAAAAAAATTCAAAAGGACCGACCTCCGACAAAGACAAAGTGTCCTTATAAAAGGACCATTGTCGCCCCTGTCAGAATCATTCACCCAATCGTGTGCACAGAAGCAAAAGGATGGAGACAAACCCAAAAAGCAAAGAGCAAATAGCATAAACAAATTTGAAGAAGGAGACAAGGCACAGAACAAACTGACTCACCTCTGAAAAAGTGAGTCTTCTTTCTTGCTCGGTTTCCTCCCGTGTGTGCTCCTTCTCTGCTCCCTCCTTGCAGTTAGGTTTCGTTTCTGTTGGAAGAGGCGAAAACGAAAGCAGTGTTGATATGTTAGTTCAAAATCTATATTTGGGGAAGGTGGGCTATTTTTAGTTTAAACAGACCGTCGCGTTTATAAACGCGGTATTTTAGCTGCATTTATACACGCGTTTTGCAGGAATTACCCGCGTTAATACACGCGATTTTTAAGAAATAGCCGCGTTAATACAAGCAATTTTTAGGAAATAGCCGCGTCAATACACGCGATTTTTATAGTTTCATTAAAAACATATTATGATTTTGTGTTTTCTGGTTTGTACATAGGATGTCATCAACCTCTTCAAGCAGTTCTGGGGAAGATGAGACAATGCGTCATCATAATCGCGATGTGTGGTTGGGACAACGAATCAAATGTATGTGTAATCGATGTCAAGGATGCATTGTACGAGCACGTCGAATTACCTTGAATCACATCTCCATGTATGGAGAATGGAATCAAACAAGTTTAGAGGTGAGTAGATGTAAATTGATGGTATTCAAATGACTCATGGTATCCAAATTAAATTAATAGAGTTGTAATATATAAACTCTAATTGAAGCAGGATGCAGTACCACACCCTAACATGGTACCCTACGCGCAACGAGAGCACGCAAAGCATCGACGAGATGATGCTGGAGCTTTGGGATCTATTGTCAGAGATGAGTGGGAAAGGGATGACAATAGCCCTGCACCCCACGAAGTTGTGGAAGAGGAGGTGCTTGATGATATGGTGCGGAATCTTTTTAAGGATGATCCCAAAGGTATGGACGACGATGATATGGAACAAGAGCATCTTTACAAGGCTTCATCGACACCGGTGTTTGAAGGGTGCACATTCTCTGTTTTACGTGCTTCACTTGAACTACTCAATATACAAACAGTTTATGGATGGAGCAATGCAAGTCTTGACGCATTATTGAAGTAAGCATTCTAACTTACAAATTTGAATTAGTGGTTTAAGGTTTAGGATTTAAGACTAATTATAATTAATGATATTGGATGCAGGCTATTATCAAACATGCTTCCAAAGGAAAATAGACTATCCACCTCAAGAGACATAGCGAGGCGCTATGTGACATCTCTTGGAGGACTGGATTATGATTCCATACATGCATGCGTCAATGATTGCATTCTCTTTCGTGGGATGCATAAGGAGGCTCGACATTGTCCCACTTGTGGTGAAGCAAGGTATAGAACAGATATGAAGAGTTTTGATGTACCTCGTAAAGTCTTGCGACACTTTCCTATAATTCCTCGCATCAAACACATGTTCAAGTGCAAATCCATAGCAGAGCTCATGTCATGGCATTCCTCACATCGATCGGATGATGGCATGTGGAGAATTCCCGCAGACACTCCTGCTTGGAAGCATATTGAAGATGAGTGGCCCAGCTTTAAAACAGAGCCCAGATACTCTAGACTTGGCCTAGGTATGGATGGAGTGAATCCATTTGGTTTCAAAAGCACCGCATACAACGTGTGGCCAGTTGTGTTGGTGAATTACAACCTTCCACCATCAATGGCGATCAAGAAGGGACATCTTATGTTATCCCTTCTAATTCCAGGGAAACATAAAGTCAAGCATATGGATGTTTATCTTGAACCATTGATTGATGAGTTGGAGGAACTATGGAGAGGTGTTGCGGTGGTGGACATTAGTAGGCCTCCCTCCTCTCGACACTTCGACTTAAAAGCAGTGTTGATGTGTGAAAAGATGGAGGGGGGAAGAGAGCTTGAGCTCTTGCAAGCACACACACACACTCACAAAACCCTAATAGGGAACACACAAGGTGAGAGGCTGAAAATCTTCTTCTTCTCTACTCAACACTCAACACACCATATACAAGATAAGAGTACACATAATATGAAAGGTACTCAACCAATACATACACGGGTTCTCTATAGTGTGAACCCGACTAAATGAGCTGGCACTATAACTATGCCAGTCTCTAGAATGGCTGTCACACAGCCTGTCATCCCACTGGCCGCATATCTCCCATGATCTCACCAACCATGCCAGTGGTGTAAGTGTGGGGCCTATCCCCCAGGCGGGTCATCAGTGGCCACCGCCTCACTAGACGAGCTCGATATCTCAACACTCCCCCTCGAGCTCAACTCCATCTCATGTACACCAAGCGAAGCCGTGAATCTGCGGAGCTTCTCTGTACCCAATGCTTTGGTGAAGATGTCAGCTACCTGATCCTCTGTGCTGACATAAACAAGGTCAAGGTCTCCTGCCAAGACCCTCTCTCTGACGAAGTGGTAGTGGACCTCTATGTGCTTCGTACGAGCATGAAAGACTGGGTTCCTGGCCAACTGTATACTACTAATGTTGTCACAAAAAATGACAACCTGTCTATCCACTGATAGACCCAAATTTGCAAGTAGCTTTCTCAACCAAGCTACCTCACATGCTGCCATAGCAGCTCCTCTCTGTACTCGGCCTCTGTACTCGATAGAGCAACCGTAGGCTGCTTCTTGCTGCTCCAAGTCACAGTAGCACTCCCCAAAGAAAACATGAATCCACTGGTAGATCTTCTATCTGAGATACTACCAGCCCAATCAGCATCTGTGTACCCATGTACACATATCTCTGTCCCAGTCTCATAGAATAGTCCACAATGCAAAGTAGACTTCACATACCTCAGTATGCGTCTCACTGCATCTAAATGCGGTTTCCGTGGAACCTGCATAAACTGACTCAAATCTGGTCTGGTGATCGTCATGTAGATCAAACTTCCTACTATGCATCTGTACATAGTAGGATCCTCCAAGATCTCTCCTGAATCTGCACTCAACTTGCCATTCTGATCTAATGGCACAGAAATAGGCTTACAGCCTGTCATACCATACTTGGACAACATATCCAAGCCATACTGTCTCTGCAGTAATCCAATACCATGTGGTGACCTAATCACCTCAATGCCCAAGAAATATCTGAGCTCCCCCAGATCCTTCATCTCAAACTTCTGTCTAAGCAAGATCTTTACATCAAAGATCTCTGCATCATGGTCCCCCGTAATGATCAAGTCATCTACATAGATGACAACAAGCACAACTCCTCTATCACCATGTCTCACATACAATGAGAAATCTGCATTGGCTACATGAAAGCCAATAGTGACAAGATATTCAGAAATCTTGTCAGACCATGCTCTTGGTGCTTGCTTTAAGCCATACAAGGCTTTCTTCAACCTGCAAACATGCTCGGGGTGACCCTCATCCTCATAACCAGGTGGCTGCAACATATACACCTCTTCTTGCAAATCTCCATGCAAGAATGCATTCTTTACATCCATCTGATGTAAAGACCATTTCTTTGACGCAGCCACTGCTATCACAACTCTCACCGTTGCCATCTTGGCAACTGGGCTGAAAGTTTCCTCATAATCAATCCCATATGTCTGCGCATGTCCTTTGGCTACCAATCTAGCCTTGTACCTGTTTATGCTTCCATCACTGTTATGTTTAACTTTGTACACCCACTTGCATCCAATGGCTTTCTTGCCTTCAGGCAATTGCACTAAGTCCCAAGTTTCATTTCCATATAGTGTATCCATCTCCTCATCCATAGCTTTCTCCCAACACACATTTCCAACAGCCTCATCAATGCATGTGGGCTCAACAACCTGCACAACCTTTGTCATATATGCATAGTGATGTGCCACATAACCATCATATGTAAATCTCTGCATAGGGTTCTTCACTCTCCCTGATCTTCGCAGCTTTTCATTCATGGCTTCCATAGCCTTCTTTACACCAGGTGTTCTCATAGCTGGGATCCTAAACTCCTCATCAAGGCTCATATCTGAGCCACTAGACTCTCCATCAACATGAGAATGCCCTGCAGAAATGTCAGGCATACTAAGGGGCTCAACCACTTTCTCTTTTCCTTTACGTGATGTAGTAATCACATTTGCAGGACTGGTATTATGACGCAGTCTGCCACTCCATGGTCTATCAACAGACCCACTAGATGAGGACTCTCCTGGTCCACTCAAAGACTGTGATTGCTGACCTGCATTCTGTGCAACCACACTTCCACTCACATCAGCCCCAACAGCTTCTTTTTCAGCAGCATACCAGCTGCTCATCTCATCAAAGACAACATCCCTGCTTACCCTCAACTCACGTGTAGGAGGGTTATAACACCTGTATCCCTTTTGCTCAAGGGAATATCCAATAAACACACATTTTTTAGCTTTCGGGTCCAGCTTAGTTTCAGCTCATCTGGCACATGCACATATGCAATGCATCCAAAGACCTTCAGATGAGACAAATCTGGTTTTCTGCCAGTAAACCTCTCCTCTGGAGTTACATCATGTATGGCTACAGTTGGAGTCCTGTTCATGATGTATACTGCTGTAGAAACAGCCTCAACCCAATAGCAATGCGGCATATTCTTCTCTTCCATCAATGCTCGCGCGCAATCTCAGCAATGTGCCTGTTTTTCCGCTCAGCAACTCCATTTTGCTGCGGAGTGTATCTGCATGTAAACTGTCTCCGAATACCATTCTTCTTCAAGAATTCAGAGAACTCATTGGAGAAGTATTCTGCCCCTCCATCTGACCTTAGGCACTTTACATATTTCCCTCTTTGCTTTTCAACCAATACTCTGAAATTCTGAAAATGAGTGAACACCTCACTCTTCTCCTTCATGAAATATACCCACACTTTCCTTGTGTGATCATCAATAAATGTGACATAGTACCTGCAGCCTCCCATGGACACGGTCTTCGTAGGACCCCATACATCTGAATGCACAACATCTAGTGCATTTCTGCTCACATATCTGTTACGTGGAAACACATGCTTTGTTTGCTTCCCAAATTGGCATGCTTCACAGATTTTATGCATACTCTCCACTTTAAATTTTGGCAGCCCTATCACAATTCCTTTTGTCTGCATAGACTTCAATCTCTGCACATTTACATGTCCAATTCTTTTATGCCATATGTCTGTGTCTGCAACAACTCCTGAACCATTTGCAAACATCGCAGCACTCATTTCAGGCATGTCTACATTCAACGTAAACATTCTGTCCACTCTGTTGCCTTTTGCAACCAACCTGCACTTGTCTTTGAAATCTTCAACATAACACCCATCAGGGTTTAACCGAACCTGCAAACCCTGCTCAATCATCTGGCCAACTAAAACCAGATTCTTTGTTATGTTCGGTACATGAAGTACATCTACAAGGTACTTCACTTTGCCATCCTGCATAGACAATGGCACATCTCCAATGTGGGCAATTGGATGAGCAGTGTCATCCCCTGTTTCCACAAAACCTGGTCTTTCCGGGTTTTTCATCTCCTTGAACCACTCCCCATGACTCGTCATGTGGTTCGAAGCACCTGAATCCACATACCATACATTATCTTTTTGTGCTGCATCAACATTTTCAGACATGGCATTCACGACATGCTGCATAACAAACAACCTTTCATTATCCTCATTATTTCTGCTTGAGGATGCATAGTTGTTTTGCTGCACTTTCCCATTTTGCATGTCAGCCTGCTTCTTATAACATTCTGCCTGCACATGTCCAGTCTTACCACAATAATAGCATTCACATGCATCATTGTACTGCCTTTGCCAATTTCCACGTCCTCTTTGACTCCCCCTGCCTCTGAATTTGCCTCTTCCACCTGCGTGTTGTTGTTGTTGTTGATTCTGGGACTGTTGTTGTTGCTGCTGTTGCTGGCCATAATTCTGATTACCTGTTCGGCCACCTCCTTGACCGCGTCCACGGCCTCCTCTACCTCGTCCTCTTCCTGAACTCGTGTAGAAGGCCTGTTGCTCTGAACTGTTTTTGCTTTGTGAAGACTGTTGGTCTTCACCCAAGCTCTTCTCTTCGATAATCAGCATAGACACCAAATCTGTAAAGTTGGGAATGTTTTCCCGAGTCTGAATGGACGTCTTGAACGCCTTGTATTGTGGCCCGAGACCACGTAGACAGACTTCCACCTTGTCATCATCATCTACTGACACACCAATAGATGCAAGGGATTCCACAATACCCTTTATCTTCAGCGCATAGTCATTCACAGACATGCTCTTTTTCTCCACAGTATGAAGTTCATTCTTCAATTGTATCTTACGTGCCTTGGTATTTGTTTCATAGAGCTTTACCAAGGTGTCCCATGCCTCCTTGGGGGACTTGGCATCCTGAATGTGCCCAATCATGGTGTCCTGTATACTAATGGATAGCCAATACATAACCTTCCTGGCTCCTTGGTTCCAGTCTTTAAACTCTTTCACATCTGCAGCAGTCGGATTTATATCCGGTATCTCCGGTGCCTCTTCATGTTCACCTTCTATGTAGTCCCAATAGCCTTTTCCCATCAGGAAATTCGTCAACCTGAACCTCCAAGCATGGAAGTTATTCTTATCCAGCTTCTCAGCCACAATCTGAGTTATCCCATCATTTGACATCTTGCCAAACACACAATTTTACCAGAAACTGCACTCTGGTTTTTCTGCACAAACTGCTGTATTTTCTGCACAGCGGTACTGCAGTCCACTCAAATGTCACAACCAGTGACCTCAATGTGCATACATACACCCAATGGCAACTGTAGACCTCTTTGCAGCACCCACAGTGTCTGCACAGTCAATCTGTCTTCCTGCAGTTCTTAAAACAGAGTTCTTCAGAGAATCGATGACTTACCCGCAGTGCTCGAAATCGCCTGCTTTCTGAAAAACGGAGGTCCAGACGCGCCCGAAACGCGTTTTCGGCCCAGAAATTTCAGTCCGAAGGACTCTATAGTTGCCCTGTAGCTTTACTCCCGCGAAGAAAGCTCCTCAATCAGAGACCGTTTGTTTGCCGGTGCCTCCCGTAGAGCTCCCGACAAGGGTGTAGTCACTAACACAAATAGGGAAGAGTAGTTGCAGCTCTTACCCTCGTACCGCTTAGTGTGGTTCTCTTGCTTGCAGCTCAGCCCTTAGCGCGAACCTGGCTTTGATACCATGAAAAGATGCAGGGGGAAGAGAGCTTGAGCTCTTGCAAGCACACACACACACTCACAAAACCCTAATAGGGAACACACAAGGTGAGAGGCTGAAAATCTTCTTCTTCTCTACTCAACACTCAACACACCATATACAAGATAAGAGTAAACATAATATGAAAGGTACTCAACCAATACATACACGGGTTCTCTATAGTGTGAACCCGACTAAATGAGCTGGCACTATAACTATGCCAGTCTCTAGAATGGCTGTCACACAGCCTGTCATCCCACTGGCCGCATATCTCCCATGATCTCACCAACCATGCCAGTGGTGTAAGTGTGGGGCCTATCCCCCAGGCGGGTCATCAGTGGCCACCGCCTCACTAGACGAGCTCGATATCTCAACAATGTGGACAATGCATGACTTTCCAGGATACAGCGATTGTTCTGGTAAGAATTCTAATTACCTCCCTACTCTATTACTATTGGCTATATATATTAATTATACATATTGACTTTATTATTCTAACTTTTATTTATATTTTAACAGGTTTGAAAACATCGGGTAAACATGCATGTCCTGTTTGTGGCCCTTCGTTAGTACATGAGTATGCTGACGGTGTGTGTAAGACTATATTCGATAATCATCATCGATTTCTCCCCTCAGATCATCCTAAATATGTTGCTAGTAAGAGTAACATTCCTCCACAAACACTTCGTGCAAAAGATTGGAAGCGTATTTAGGAGTCTACAACTATTCTTCCTCCAGATGGCATGAACATGTATAGTAATGTTTTTTCAATCTTGTTTTGTGTAGTCTCTAATTGGATTAAAGGTCACATAGAGCAATCCCTTGTGTAGGTACTCCATTTTTTTTCGGCTGCCATATTGGACCCATCTTAAGATCAACCATCTTCTTGATCCCATGCACATCTTCAAGAATGTGGGATCTGGTATTTGGGAACATATTATTGGTAAATGAGACAATGTTAGCGTACGTGAGGACTTGCGGGTCGCAGGACGTATGCGTCAAGCTTGGCCACGAGAGGTGGGTGGGCACGTTCGTCTTCCGCCTGCACCATGGATTATATCAAAGAAAGAGGAGAAGCAGGTAAAGCAGGCCATCACCACTTTGCGTACTCCCACTGGATGCATGAGATCATTGAAGGGAGCCTTTACAACCACTAATAAAAGAGGCGTTGAGCAACTATATGGGTTGAAGTCCCACGATTGGCACAAGATGCTTCAAGTAAGTGTTTTCCAAGTCTTGTACGTACGTTGAAATTAAATTTTGTAATGCCATAAACCATACATACATGTGCTCTTATGTGCGCAGTTCATACTACCTACTAGCATCGACCATTGTGCAAATAAGAGTTTGAAAAAATGTATTTATAAGATGGGCGAGCTTGTGAGGTATGTAAAACCCATGCTCAGATCACCCTTCATTATACCTTGCAAAATGAACGTGCATGAGGTATAACATACTATTTATTTATTTTTCAGATATGTTAGTTCCAAAGCAATTGATCCAGCCACGTTGGATGATGCGCGTGTTATGGCAGTGGAGGTGGTTTGTTTGGTAGAGGAGACTTTTCCGCGAACCATTCTCACAAGTCAGCTACATCTCATTGTACATTTAGTGGACGAAATCGCTTTATGTGGTACTGTGCATGCACGTTGGATGTTCTTCCTAGAGCGCTTCATGAAGACCTTAAAAGACTTTGTGAGGCAAAGTGCAAGGCCTGAAGGAAGCATGGCCGAGGGTTGGTTGATACAAGAGTCTCTTGTATATATTTCAAAATTTCTTGGTCAGGTGGACAGCTCTTTGCCACGACTATGGAGCAATGAAGAGGACTTGAGGATGACCTCTATTGTGCCTCAAGGAAAAGGACAGAGTAAAGTAATTGACAGAACATTGATTGATGATCTCAATTTCACTTGTATCCTTAATATTGATATGATGAGCAGATGGGTTACAAGATATGAGGATGCAAAGACAAAAAGGCAAGCAGAAAGAGCTCTCTTTCGAAGGCAACATGGCTCTTGGAAGGCGTACCCTAAGCATCTAGCAACACTTCTGAATGATATCCATGTTGATTGGTTGCATGAGGAAATGGAGAGAGCAGAGGGGCTGCATATCACGGCGGAAGAATGGGAGTATGCACGAGGATGCATGTCAAAGATACATAGAACTAATGTTTTGCATTAGTTGTAAGTGATTTGCTTTTAATATTTATTCACATTGCTTACACAAATATTGCTTCTATTTTGGTCCAGTGCACTATGTTCAATGCTATATGGTGTGAAGGCAAGCATTTTCGAACACAAAGAATTGATGAAAAGAGAAATACACAAGATTGCGGTGTCATTAGTAGCTTTGAGGAAGCTAATGGAAAAATGGATGATTATTGTGGCATAATCTAAGACATATTTAGGCTTGACTTTCGTCGCTTCTTTGTGTATGTTTTGGATGTCAAATGGCAAATGAACGTGGTGGAAAAAGGGCCTGATGCAACGATAAAACGCCATGCAAGTGGATATGTAACTATTGACTCTACAAAGTTTTGGCAAACAAAGAAAGATAGGCTCGTATTGCCACAACAATGTGAGCAGGTATGCATTTTTTTACTAATGTGTTTCATGTACATATATATCTAAGCTCGCGTACCCCTTGACTTTTGATATGCTAATTAATTACTGTACTATGTGTATTTGAGTAGGTTATCTATCTACCAATGGTGCATGACATTAAATGGTGGTACGTCATCCCTATTGCACCACGTTCCAAAGTGATGTATAATACATTCACTGATATGGAGCATATGGAGGATGTAACAAGCCGCAATGAAGATGATGTCGAACATGCCATTGAAGATGTTGTGATCGATGATCAAGAAATAAGAGATGATCATGATAATGAGGATGAGCATGCCATTTCTCATGATCATGAGAATGACCCTACCATTGAGGATGATGGTGATGTTGATGAGGATGATCAGGACATCGATACCATTATCAATGGAGTACAGAATATCGATAGTGGAATAAATTTAATCGTAGCCTTACAAATTGATCAAATGGATATTGATGTTGATCATTTGGCAAGGATGGATCTTATTGAAGATGAGATCGAACCCTAACCAATCCGTCACTGTACGTTCTAAATTGATGACATTTCTATCATCTCATATGTATGATTTATTTTTGAATATATTTCATTGTTGTAAATGCGTGTAGTGGGATTGTGTAATGATGTATACTGTAATGTACTATGAGATGGTTTAAAGAAAATAGTTTTTAATTTTGTAAAGGAATTCAGTTTTCCTCTGCCATGCGTGTATTAATCCGTGTATAATGGCGTGTATTAATCCGTGTATGATAGCGTGTATTAATCCGTGAATATTAGCGTGTATAGATGCGTGTATTACTGCGTGTATATAAACGCATTTATACACGCATTGATAAATGCAAATATACACGCGAACTTAAATGCTAAAATACACGTGCCCGATTCTATTCAAATAGGCGCGACCATACACGCGCTCGTAATTTATCGCGTGTATGAAACGCGTGTATGGCAGCATTGTCTTGTAGTGCTAGTTGTGTACCATGGAGATCAACAAAATCAATTACTCCAAGATGAGATCTACTTCACATGACAAGAACCAAGAAGCTAGAATTGCATTTGATCTAGCTCTACCACGTGGTAGAGCTGTATCCAACCTAGACCACATCGTAGAGCTAGACTGCTTTGAGGTCTAGCTCTACCATGTGGTGGAGCTAGAATTGCATTTGAGGTCTAGCTCTACCAAGTGGTAGAGCTAGAATGCATTGATCTAGCTGTGTACCATGCAAATCAACAAAACCAATTACTCCAAGAAGAGACCATGACGAGAACCAAGGAGATAAACAAGTGTGTTGAATGGCACTGGGACCCAACTTTGACGCATTGGGGGAAGTGATTGTGATGCCCAAATCCATGCACGGAGTGATGTGAACATAGAGCAACTTCCCTAGCACAAGTCCGTGTGGTCCGTTCTCTGATGGGGTCCCGGATCCTCAACTTCTAACTGTCCGAATCCTGGTTCTCAAAAAAGATGCACGAGCGTGCCAAATGGCAGAAATTTCCAACCGTGGCCCAAACGGCACCGAAGAGGCATGAAAATCGAATCATGAATGAACAAATGTGTGGCAACCAACCCGGATCTTTCTTGTTGTGTTCAGATGCGATTCAGACTCATTTCGGATCCGAAACTCTGTTATGGCGATTTTGTACTATCTTCGTCGAGACCCAACTTTGACGCGCTGGGAGAAGTGACTGCGATGCCCAAATCCATGCACGGAGTGATATGGACATAGAGCAACTTCCCTAGCACAAGTCTGTGTGGTTTGTTCTCTGATGGGTTCCCGGATCCTCAACTTCTAACTGTCCGAATCCGGGTTCTCGAAAAAGATGCACGAACGTGCCAAATGGCAGAAATTTCCAATAGGGACCCAAAGGCACCGAAGAGGCATGAAAATTGCATCATGCATGGACAAATGTGTGGCAAGAAACCTGGATCTTTCTTGTTGTATTCAGATGCGTTTCGGACTCATTTCGGATCCGAAACTCTATTATGGCGATTTTGCACTATCTTGGCCGGGACGCATTTTTGACGCGTTGGGAGAACTGATTGCGATGTCCAAATCCATGCAGGGAGTGATGTGGACATGGAGCAGCTTCCCTAACACAAGTCCGTGTGGTCCGTTCTCTGATGGGGTCCCAGATCCTTAACTTCTAACTGTCCGAATCCGGGTTCTCGAAAAAGATGCACGAGCATGGCAGCAATTTCCAACAGTGGCCCAAACGGCGCCGAAGAGGCATGAAATTCGAATCATGCATGGAAAAATGTGTGGCAAGCAACCCGGATCTTTCTTGTTGTGTTTAGATGTGATTCGGACTCATTTCGGATCCGAAACTCTGTTATGGCGATTTTGCACTATCTTCACCGGGACCCAACTTTGACACACTAGGAGAAGTGATTGCGATCTCCAAATGCATGCACGGAGTGATGTGGACATAGAGCAACTTCCTTAGCACAAGTCTGTGTGGTCCGTTCTCTGATGGGGTCCCGAATCCTCAGCTTCTAACTGTCCGAATTCGGGTTCTCGAAAAAGATGCACGAGCGTACCCAATGACGGAAATTTCCAACCGTGGCCCAAACGGCACCGAAGAGGCATGCAAATTGAATCATGCATGGACAAATGTGTGGCAAGCAATCCGGATCTTTCCTGTTGTGTTCAAATGCGATTCAAACTCATTTTAGACCCGAAACTCTCTTATGGGCGATTTTGCACTATCTTCGCAAGACCCAACTTTGACGCGCCGCGAGAAGTGATTGCGATGCCCAAATCCATGCACGGAGTGATGTGGACATAGAGCAACTTCCCTAGAACAATTCCGTCTGGTCCCTTCTCTCATGGGGTCCCGGATCCTCAACTTCTAACTGTTCGAATCCGGGTTCTCGAAAAAGATGAACGAGCGTGCCAAATGGCGGAAATTTCCAACCATGGCCCAAACGGCACCGAAGAGGCATGAAATTCGAATCATGCATGGAAAAATGTGTGTAAAGCAACTCGGATCTAGCTGTGTACCATGCAGATCAACAAAACCAATTACTTTAAGAAGAGACCTACTTCACATGACGAGAACCAAGAAGCTACAATTGCATCCGATCTAGCTCTACCATGTGGTGGAGCTACAATGCATCGATCTAGCTGTGTACCATGCAGATCAACAAAATCAATTACTCCAAGATGAGATCTACTTCACATGACAAGAACCAAGAAGCTAGAATTGCATTTGATCTAGCTCTACCACGTGGTGGAGCTAGAATGCATCGATCTAGCTGTGTACCATGCAGATCAACAAAATCAATTACTCCAAGATGAGATCTACTTCACATGACAAGAACCAAGAAGCTAGATTTGCATTTGATCTAGCTCAACCACGTGGTAGAGCTGTATCCACCCAACCTAGACCACATCGTAGAGCTAGACTTTTTTGAGGTCTAGCTCTACCATGTGGTGGAGCTAGAATTGCATTTCAGGTCTAGCTCTACCATGTGGTAGAGCTAGAATACATTGATCTAGCTGTGTACCATGCAAATCAACAAAACCAATTACTCCAAGAAGAGACCATGACGAGAACCAAGGAGATAAACAAGTGTGTTGAATGGCACTGGGACCCAACTTTGACGTGCTGGGAGAAGTGATTGTGATGCCCAAATCCATGCACAGAGTGATGTGAACATAGAGCAACTTCCCTAGCACAAGTCTGTGTGGTCCGTTCTCTGATAAGGTCCCGGATCCTCAACTTCTAACTGTCCGAATCCGGGTTCTCGAAAAAGATGCAGGAGCGTGCCAGGAGCGTGCCAAATGGCAGAAATTTCCAACCGTGGCCCAAATGGCGCCTAAGAGGCATGAAAATCGAATCACTAATGAACAAATGTGTGGCAACCAACCCGGATCTTTCTTGTTGTGTTCAGATGCGATTCGGACTCATTTCGGATCCGAAACACTGTTATGGCGATTTTGCACTATTTTCGCCGGGACCCAACTTTGACGCGCTGGGAGAAGTGATTGCGATGCCCAAATCCATGCACGGAGTGATATGGACATAGAGCAACTTCCCTAGCACAAATCCCTGTGGTCTGTTCTCTGATGGGGTCCCGGATCCTCAACTTCTAACTCTCCGAATCCGGGTTCTCGAAAAAGATGCACGAGCGTGCCAAATGGCGGAAATTTCCAACAGGGACGCAAACGGTGCCAAAGAGGCATGAAAATCGAATCATGCATGGACAAATGTGTGGCAAGCAACCTGGATCTTTCTTGTTGTATTCAGATGCGTTTCGGACTAATTTCGGATCCGAAACTTTGTTATGGCAATTTTGCACTATCTTGGCCAGGATGCAACTTTGATGCGTTAAGAGAATTGATTGCGATGCCCGAATCCATGCACGGAGTGATATGGACATAGAGCAACTTCCCTAACACAAGTCCGTGTGGTCCGTTCTCTGATGGGGTCCCGGATCCTTAACTTCTAACTGTCCGAATCCGGGTTCTCGAAAAAGATGCACGAGCATGGGAAATGGCGGAAATTTCCAACAGTGGCCCAAACGGTGCCAAAGAGGCATGAAATTCGAATCATGCATGGAAAAATGTGTGGCAATCAACCCGGATCTTTCTTGTTGTCTTCAGATGTGATTCGGACTCATTTCGGATCCGAAACTCTGTTATGGCAATTTTGCACTATCTTCGTCGAGACCCAACTTTGACACACTGGGAGAAGTGATTGCGATCTCCAAATGCATGCACGGAGTGATGTGGACATAGAGCAAGTTCCCTAGCACAAGTTATGTGGCCCATTCTCTTATGGGGTCCCGAATCCTCAGCTTCTAATTGTCCAAATTCGGGTTCTCGAAAAAGATGCACGAGCGTACCCAATGGCGGAAACTTCCAACAGTGGCCCAAACGGCACCGAAGAGGCATGAAAATTGAATCATGCATGGACAAATGTGTGGAGAGCAATCCGGATCTTTCCTGTTGTGTTCAAATGCGATTCAAACTCATTTTGGACCCGAAACTCTCTTATGGGCGATTTTGCACTATCTTCACAAGACCCAACTTTGACGCGCCGCAAGAAGTGATTGCGATGCCCAAATCCATGTACGGAGTGATGTGGACATAGAGCAACTTCCCTAGCACAATTCCGTCTGGTCCCTTCTCTCATGGGGTCCCGGATCCTCAACTTCTAACTGTTCGAATCCAGGTTCTCGAAAAAGATGAACGAGCGTGCCAAATGGCGGAAATTTCCAACCATGGCCCAAACGGCACCGAAGAGGCATGAAATTCGAATCATGCATGGAAAAATGTGTGTAAAGCAACTCGGATCTAGCTGTGTACCATGCAGATCAACAAAACCAATTACTCTAAGAAGAGACCTACTTCACATGACGAGAACCAAGAAGCTACAATTGCATCCGATCTAGCTCTACCATGTGGTGAAGCTACAATGCATCGATCTAGCTGTGTACCATGGAAATCAACAAAACCAATTACTCTAAGAAGAGACCTACTTCACATGACGAGAACCAAGGAGCTACAATTGCATCCGATCTATCTCTACCATGTGGTGGAGATAGAATGCATCGATCTAGTTGTGTACCATGCAGATCAACAAAATCAATTACTCCAAGATGAGATCTACTTCACATGACAAGAACCAAGAACCTAGAATTGCATTTGTTCTAGCTCTACCACATGGTAGAGCTATATCCAACCTAGACCACATCGTAGAGCTAGACTACTTTGAGGTCTAGCTCTACCATGTGGTGGAGCTAGAATTGCATTTGAGGTCTAGCTCTACCATGTGGTAGAGCTAGAATGCATTGATCTAGCTGTGTACCATGCAAATCAACAAAACCAATTACTCCAAGAAGAGACCATGACGAGAACCAAGGAGATAAACAAGTGTGTTGAATGGCACTGGGACCCAACTTTGACGCGCTGGGAGAAGTGATTGTGATGCCCAAATCCATGCACGGAGTGATGTGAACATAGAGCAACTTCCCTAGCACAAGTTCGTCTGGTCCGTTCTCTGATGGGGTCCCGGATCCTTAACTTCTAACTGTCCGAATCCGGGTTCTCGAAAAAGATGCACGAGTGTGCCAAATGGCAGAAATTTCCAACCGTGGCCCAAACGGCACCGAAGAGACATGAAAATCGAATCATGAATGAACAATTGTGTGGCAACCAACCCGGATCTTTCTTGTTGTGTTCAGATGCGATTCGGACTCATTTCGGATTCGAAACTCTGTTATGGCGATTTAGTACTATCTTCGCCGGGACCCAACTTTGACGTGCTGGGGAGAGGTGATTGCGATGCCCAAATCCATGCACGGAGTGATATGGACATAGAGCAACTTCCCTAGCACAAGTTCGTGTGGTCTGTTCTCTGATGGGGTCTTGGATCCTCAACTTCTAGCTGTCCGAATCGGGGTTCTCGAAAAAGATGCACGAGCGTGCCAAATGGCAGAAATTTCCAACAGGGACCCAAAGGCATCGAAGAGGCATGAAAATCGAATCATGCATGGACAAATGTGTGGCAAGCAACCTGGATCTTTCTTGTTGTATTCAGATGCGATTCGGACTCATTTTGGATCCGAAACTCTGTTATGGCGATTTTGCACTATCTTGGCCGGGACGTAACTTTGACGCATTGGGAGAACTGATTGCGATGCCCAAATCCATGCAGGGAGTGATGTGGACATAGTGTAAGATTCCTCCCCAGCCTCTCAAAATGTCCAACATCTTCCCCTGTAATCAAGCCCTCTTCAAAAATATAAAAGACTTGTTTCTAACTGTTTTAACCTAGAGAGAGAAAATATTCTAGAGAGAGAATATTCAGATTTTTAATATTTTTGGATAGAAAATTATCTCATCTTATTAAAATAAGCTCCCCTGAAACAGAAATTTCAAAAAGAACTTTCCAATGTGCAATTGGAATTAATTGGAAATGGGTATAAAGGACCTTAGCCTAAGGGTCTAGATTTTCAGAAATTTTTGGATTATGGTCCAATTAAGGTTCCTATGGGCCAATAGCATCAATCCATGTGTAGGGAGGAGATAAATCCAATTTGTAAAAGAAGATACCCAAAAATGAGTAAATGCTCACATAAGATGAAGAGTTGAAAATGTACAAGGTTTATTAGTAAAAAACTATGAGCAATATTAAAAATATGAGATATTTTGGGTATCAAAAAATGAGTACATGCTCACATAAGATGAAGAGTTGAAAATGTACAAGGTTTATTAGTAAAAAACTATGAGCAATATTAAAAATATGAGATATTTTGGGTATAATGATTCAATTTTGACACATATGTAAGGAAGGGGAGTTCTTTAAAGGAGGTGCATATTTCACATAAGATGAAGAGTTGAAAATGTACAAGGTTTATTAGTAAAAAACTATGAGCAATATTAAAAATATGAGATATTTTGGGTATAATGATTCCATTTTGACACATGTGTAAGGAAGGGGAGTTCTTTAAAGGAGGTGCACATTTCACATGCTTGAATGAGTTTTAAACTCATAAAAATTGGGATATTTCATCTCTCCTCTCTCCTCATTCAAGTCTAGTTCCAAAAAGTTAGCTTAACTGACCAAAAAATGGTCAAATATTGACCAAATTGATTTAGAAAATTCTAGAATCAGCTTGTTTGGTTAGGAGCTCAATTTTTCCTATAAATAGAAGCCTCCCCCTTGTTGAAAAATATATAGTGTTTATGCATCGTTACTCTACTCCACCTAAGCCAAGAACTATGAATTCATTAATAATTCACTAGTTTTTGGAGCTTCCCTCTTTCTTCAATCCCCATTGGTGGCTCCATCAACATACTTAACCAATTGATTGGTACCGTGAACAAAGAGTCAAGCAATTTGTAAGGTAATTAGTGAATTTTGATCATTTTCTATAATTTCTCAATGTTTCTCTCTTCTCAACCCCTCTCAAGCTTGAGAAGCTTAATTGGAATGGTTTTTGAATGCTATTGAAGTTAATTGATGAATGGTAGTGAAGAGTTACATAATTTGATGAATGCTATTGAAGTTAATTGATTAATGATAGTTAAGAATTACATAAATTTTCATTTATGCTTAATTCAAATGGTTTTTATGTAATTTCTCTCTCTCTCACTCAAGAAATGGTCATACTCATGACCCATTCTCAATCCAAATGAAGCTTTTCATAAAGCTTTTCCTTAATCCAAGATTAATCTATACTTGAGACCAAATTAATGGCTTTTTTTTTCTATGCTTTTAGTTTATGTATTTCATGAATAGTGATGATTCAATCCATTATGGATTATTGATCCAATAGGGGATCATTCTAATTATTTCTTAATGATAAGCTTTATCCCTTAGAAAATTTGAGATTTATCAATCATAGCAGCGGAGCTATGGCAAATTTTTTATAAAAATTATGCATAAACTAATTTCATTCAAAGCATGAAAAGAGGACTTCCTACCATATTCTAGGAATTATCATCCTAGATTAATTGAAGATATTCATTGTAATCATAGAGAAATTGATTTTTATATTATGCATAATTGATTTTCATGCATAGAGATATGCATAAAAGATTATTATTTTAACATAAAAGTGTTACTTTTATCATAATTAGATTTCATGCATAGAGGTATGCATAAAAGATTATTATTTTAATGTAAAAGTGTTACTTTTATCATATTTAAATTTCATGCATAGAGGTATGCATAAAAGATTATTATTTTAATGTAAAAGTGTTACTTTTATCATATTTGAACTTCATGCATAGTTGTATGCATAAAAGATGATTATTTTATTATAAAAGTGTTACTTTTATCATAATTGGATTTCATGCATAGAGGTATGCATAAAAGTTGATTATTTTATTATAAAAGTGTTACTTTTATCATATTTGGATTTCATGCATAGAGGTATGCATAAAAGATATTCTTTTTATACTAAAAGTGTGATTTTCATCATAAATGGATTTTATGCATAACTTAGATGCATAAGAGAAATTCTTTTATTCTAAAAGTGTAATTCCTACCAAATTCAATTTATGCATAAGAAGATGCATTAAAAGATTGATTTTTATTTCGAAAGTATTAGTCTCCTTAGATGAAATTTATGCATAAATAAATGTGTAGAGAAATCTTATATCAAATATAAGAATTCTCTTAAAAAAGATATGAAATGTGATAAGATGTGATAAGAGGTGTATGAGATGTGATAAGATTTGATAAGATGCGTATGGGAAGTGATAGGATGTGATAAGAGGTGTATGAGATGTGAAGAGATGTGATAAGATGTGTATGAGATGTGATAGAATGTGTTAAGATGAGTTAGGATGTGTTAAGATGTATATGGGATGTGTTAGGACGAGAATGGATGTAATATGGTTGTATGAATGTGATGTGGATGTATACATGTAGATGTATATGTATGAATGTGATAGAATGTGTTAAGATGAGTTAGGATGTGTTAAGATGTATATGGGATGTGTTACGACGAGAATGGATGTAATATGGTTGTATGAATGTGATGTGGATGCATACATGATGTATATGTATGAATATGAATGTGGATGTGGATGTGGATGTATGGATGTAGATACGGATGTGTATGTATGTATGTGGATGTGTATGTATGAATGAGGATGGAAAAATGGATGTATGTATGTAGATCTGGATGTATGGATGTGAATGTGAATGAAGAGGTGGGTGTGGATGTATGGATGTATGAATGCGGATGTGGATGTATGCATGTAGATGCGTATGTATGAATGTGAAATTGGATGTATGATGTGGGCATACGAACATGGATATGTATGTAGAATAATGAATATGAAGGTGTATGTGAGATAATGTGTAGTCTATATGAGTAAATGGATGAGAACGAGTACACATTGAAAGGAATGTGGAATAAGTAATGTGGTCCGAGAGTGAATAATATGGAAAGACAAGAGTTCGTTATAGAAACTGTATTTTGTGACTATTTGTAAATGACTGTTTTATGTCAAGAATGCTGGAGAAGCATTTTGACCGTCTTGAGGATTAAGGTCATGAAGACCGAACTGATAAAGTTGCAACTGCTGACGGAGAGTCAATGGAGGACGTCTCGCGTAGCAAGGTCGATCGAGGTCTTGACCAGCCTCGGTTCGATTTAAATGGTGAGCTTCCGGTACGGTGGATTAGGGACCAAGGAAGCGGCCTATGAGTGAAGCGCTAGGTCACCTGCGAAGGATCCTAGAGGGTGCTGACCAT
This sequence comes from Cibotium barometz, assembly GCF_041138505.1. Lineage (NCBI taxonomy): Eukaryota > Viridiplantae > Streptophyta > Polypodiopsida > Cyatheales > Cibotiaceae > Cibotium > Cibotium barometz. Next base: position 37,812,094 of record NC_141096.1, read on the forward strand.
ACGGTGCTCGGGCTCTGGGTCGCCGAAGATACCCACATGTGCGTCGTGGAAGATATTGGAACAAGGAGTAAGAGTTATTTTCCGAAACCGGGCCTGGATCTGGTTGATTGACCTTGCTGGTCCTCAACAACGGATGAGTCCATGGCTCTTTTATATGGATCTGTGGGTTGATCTTGCTGATCTTCCACGGAGATTCCATTCTATTATATGAATATATTGCCGGTTACTATGAGCTAGGAACTATGGAAAAGGCCCCTGAGTGAACAGGTGGTGAGCGTTCTGGTTGCCAATGATGCCATAAGTATACCGATGAATGAATGACTGGAAATAAGGATTCAACCAAAGACTTTGAGGATTGTCATCAGTGACATAATGGTTTCATTAAAGGATTGTTTTAAAGTTAGTTAATGCTAAGAAAAAGGCAATTTCATATTGGGTGTGTAAGTGGTGTGACTAGTTTTATGTTTGCATGAACTTCCGGCTAGGGGGACTTGGAACTCTTTTCCTTGGTACCCGGGACAAAACCTAACCAAATTCCAAATTGGATCCCATCACTACAGTGGTTGGGCGGTTGGCTAACCCATGGGATCGGATGGGGTTAGGCTGGACTGATGGATCCGTAAATCGAGACTCAATTTCTGTTATTACGATAGATAAAGTAAATCCCGGATAGTAATTGTTCTATGGATAGGAATCAATGGCAGTGCCTCTTGATGGGGAAAAAAGCATTGATCCCAATGATCCAAGTGCAAGTTTCTTCCTTGATCCGACCGAGTATCTTTATAGGTGCAATCGGATCAGCGTGATCAGTAATGATCTTGACTACGTTAGAGTAAAAAGTTATCCTGGTGGAATTGCCCGTGCTTTCCGAGTAAGGGAAGTTTTTCCGGGTTCGGTTTTGGAAAAATCGACGGATCAGTCTCTTGTCCGGATATCCGTGGATGAGGCCCCGAGTGTGGGACCCTGCCCTGCGCAAGAAGTGCTACTTCCGCTGCTAGTACCCCGAATCCGTTGTGCGGTGGGGACAGGGATCTTACAGTTGGTATCAGAGCCAATTGGCTAATAAAGATCAACGGAGAAGCCAAATATGTCAAAGATTTATCAAGTACCACAAAAAGATTATAATTGTGTGATATAATCCATGCAATTTTTTATTCAAAATAAAATTCGTAAATTAGTAATTAGGACTTCAATTGGAAGTACCGCAATTGTATAGAACCCTGACTTGCTTGAGACCTAGACATGATGGTATTTACCTTATAGTTTCGAGTATCATGACTATCCGTATATACCGAGGGTATAACTGCAGCTCTTTACCAGCAGTATATATGAGTAAATCTAAGACTTGAAATTATAAGCATTAATGCTATCTAGTTGATGAATTCGAATGTGGTTGATATGATTTTTAATTCTATTTGGGAACTGATGAATTGATTGGGATTCTGATTGAAAAATGATGATCCCTGAAAATGGGTTGAAATGTAATAAACTGAGCGAAACCACAGTATGATGATTGGGGCGAGTCCTTGTGATGATAAATGATGATAATGATTTCAGCAAATCACTATATAGATTAGTGGATTGTGCTATCAAATTGCTACTGTTAACACTTGACTAGTTAGATCAAGTTAAGAAATGACAAATTGAGAACTTACTTGTCTGAAATTTCCGTGGGAAAATGTTCATAAAGAAATTTTTTGGTCTAATGGACCATTATCGTGTTAAAGATATGAATGATATGATTGAAAGAATTGTTATTTAATGATGAGTTCTATTTAAGGGATAATTATCCCCATATTCTGTTGGGTTGACCAGAATATAAGGAACACCAGAATAAATTGGATCTTAAGAAAAAGAGTTGTCCTCTACTTTACGAGATGAGGACATCTCGCACCCTTTTAAGTGGGGTAGAAGTTTGTAAGATTACTCCCCCCCAACCTTCGAGGTATACAGGAGTAAGAATCTCCCTTTTTGATCTTAGAATTATTCCCTCTCTAAAATAAAAGAAAGATTTTGTTTAAAAAGGGAAGACACTTTCCTCAGAATACCTTTTCAAGAGCCCACTTGTTTTAAGGATTCAGAACAATGAGTTCAGAAGTGAGAACCGGTGTTTTGGATGCCAAGGTTTTGGTCATCAGTTAAAAGACTGCCCGACTCATACCATGAAAAGGGCACAGGGAAGTCTAGAACCCAAATTCAGAGACCAATTCCTTCATACCAATCTAATCAGGGTCCATCTCGAACAAGATTGCTTAACTCCATTAACTAGGTCCGACCCATTGATTAGGGTCGTGATGACCAGTCAAATGCTTGGCGACTTAGAGCAACAGATGCAGGCAATTCATAAAGATATAAACGCTGCCCAGGATCGACAGAGACAATATACAGATAAGAAGAGGACAATCAGAGAATTCAAAGAAGCAGTTATAGTCTTCATTTGAATACGGACTAAAAGAATTTCTTTATCTCTAGGGGAGTATAAGTAGTTATCTCCCAGATATTGTGGACCAAAGAAAGTAGGTGACTTAGCCTACGAACTTCTTTTATCTCTTCATCTCAAAGTTCTTAATGCCTTCTATAGAAAAATGTGCCAAACCCAAATCATGGAAAGACAGTAAAACTTCAGTGGCAAGATACCGTTGGCTTCTAGGTTACGCTAGCTCCTTCCTTTATATAAGTCGTAACTTTTACTTGTCGCTCACAGTAATCTTACTTCCATCGATCTCCCTTCTTCTTAATCTCCTTCATGACTTGGCAACAGGAATTAGTTCTATCCATGATAATTTCTAACCTTCAAGACGCAAGTGAGTTTGTGAAGAAAGATTTTATAGAATAGTATGAGCGCTCACTTTTTCCTCACTTGGGAACGTCTGTAGCTCAGACCAAATGGCGGACCTATCAAGAGTTAACTAGGGTAACACCCTAGGGTCAGCAGCACTTTCGTAACAATGTCCGCTTGGCCATGGTTATTGAAGCCTTGGGTTTGGGTCCCCGATACTACTGTGTCATGAGATCAAGACATCTTGGGTTTTCTGAGCGGGTCTTCTTACTGGCGTGTTTTCTTCCTCATCAGAAGATATGCCTTTACCCCGTTTTTGGCTTGCCTCTCAGAGGTCCTTTTGTTAGATCACCTCATACAACTGAGATAGGTGCGGCAATAACAACAGAATTATTCCCATAGATGAATTACCTTATACGTGCGCAGCTTGTGAGTGCTGCTTTTGTGATCACATGATGGACGGGCTTATGGAAGTGTAAAGAATTCTTCTATCTTTACTGTATATGTTCCAAGAATGAATAAAGTTTAAATCTTGTTCTTTTCTTGACCCTTACTCTCTTTGAGACTTTTTTTTAATTGGTGATTAATCTTAATTAAAAATTTTCTGTCAGTCTCATAGTTGTGCATCTTGCGAAATTACCCCCAGTTTGCGAGATGAGGGCATCTCGCGTTTTTCAAGTGGGAGAGAATGTAAGATTCCTCCCCAGCCTCTCAAAATGTCCAGCATCTTCTCCTGTAATCAATCCCTCTTCAGAAATATAAAAGACTTGTTTCTAACTGTTTTAACCTAGAGAGAGAAAATATTCTAGAGAGAGAATATTCAGATTTTTAATATTTTTGGATAGAAAATTATCTCATCTTATTAAAATAAGTTTCCCTGAAACAGAAATTTCAAAAAGAACTTTCCAATGTGCAATTGGAATTAATTGGAAATGGGTATACAGGACCTTAGCCTAAGGGTCTAGATTTTCAGAAATTTTTGGATTATGGTCCAATTAAGGTTCCTATGGGCCAATAGCATCAATCCATGTGTAGGGAGGAGATAAATCCAATTTGTAAAAGAAGATACCCAAAAATGAGTAAATGCTCACATAAGATGAAGAGTTGAAAATGTACAAGGTTTATTAGTAAAAAACTATGAGCAATATTAAAAATATGAGATATTTTGGGTATCCAAAAATGAGTAAATGGTCACATAAGATGAAGAGTTGAAAATGTACAAGGTTTATTAGTAAAAAACTATGAGCAATATTAAAAATATGAGATATTTTGGGTATAATGATTCAATTTTGACACATATGTAAGGAAGGGGAGTTCTTTAAAGGAGGTGCATATTTCACATAAGATGAAGAGTTGAAAATGTACAAGGTTTATTAGTAAAAAACTATGAGCAATATTAAAAATATGAGATATGTTAGGTATAATGATTCCATTTTGACACATATGTAAGGAAGGGGAGTTCTTTAAAGGAGGTGCATATTTCACATGCTTGAATGAGTTTTAAACTCATAAAAATTGAGATATTTCATCTCTCCTCTCTCCTCATTCAAGTCTAGTTCCAAAAAGTTCGCTTAACTGACCAAAAAATGGTCAAATATTAACCAAACTGATTTAGAAAATTCTAGAATCAGCTTGTTTGGTTAGGAGCTCAATTTTTCCTATAAATAGAAGCCTCCCCCTTGTTGAAAAATATATAGTGTTTATGCATCGTTACTCTACTCCACCTAAGCCAAGAACTATGAATTCATTAATAATTCACTAGTTTTTGGAGCTTCCCTCTTTCTTCAATCCCCATTGGTGGCTCCATCAACATACTTAACCAATTGATTGGTTGGGGTCCTCTACCGTAAACAAAGAATCAAGCAATTTGTAAGGTAATTAGTGAATTTTGATCATTTTCTATAATTTCTCAATGTTTCTCTCTTCTCAACCCCTCTCAAGCTTGAGAAGCTTAATTGGAATGGTTTTTGAATGCTATTGAAGTTAATTGATGAATGGTAGTGAAGAGTTACATAATTTGATGAATGCTATTGAAGTTAATTGATTAATGATAGTTAAGAATTACATAAATTTCCATTTATGTTCAATTCAAATGGTTTTTATGTAATTTCTCTCTCTCTCACTCAAGAAATGGTCATACTCATGACCCATTCTCAATCCAAATGAAGCTTTTCATAAAGCTTTTCCTTAATCCAAGATTAATCTATACTTAAGACCAAATTAATGGCTTTTTTTTTCTATGCTTTTAGTTTATGTATTTAATGAATATTGATGATTCAATCCATTATGGATTATTGATCCAATAGGGGATCATTCTAATTATTTCTTAATGATAAGCTTTATCCCTTAGAAAATTTGAGATTTATCAATCATAGCAGAGCTATGGCAAATTTTTTATAAAAATTATGCATAAACTAATTTCATTCAAAGCATGAAAAGAGGACTTCCTACCATATTCTAGGAATTATCATCCTAGATTAATTGAAGATATTCATTGTAATCATAGAGAAATTGATTTTTATATTATGCATAATTGATTTTCATGCATACAGGTATGCATAAAAGATTATTATTTTAACATAAAAGTGTTACTTTTATCATAATTAGCACGCTCGTGCATCTTTTTCGAGAACCCGGATTCGGACAGTTAGAAGTTGAGGATCCGGGACCCCATCAGAGAACGGACCACACGGACTTGTGCTAGGGAAGTTGCTCTATGTTCACATCACTCCGTGCATGGATTTGGGCATCACAATTACTTCTCCCAGTGCATCAAAGTTGGGTCCCAGTGCCATTCAGCACACTTGTTTATCTCCTTGGTTCTCGTCATGGTCTCTTCTTGGAGTAATTGGTTTTGTTGATTTGCATGGTACACATCTAGATCAATGCATTCTAGCTCTACCACATGGTAGAGCTAGACCTCAAAGCAGTCTAGCTCTACGATGTGGTCTAGGTTGGATACAGCTCTACCACGTGGTAGAGCTAGATCAAATGCAATTCTAGATTCTTGGTTCTTGTCATGTGAAGTAGATCTCATCTTGGAGTAATTGATTTTGTTGATCTGCATGGTACACAGCTAGATCGATGCATTCTAGCTCCACCACGTGGTAGAGCTAGATCAAATGCAATTCTAGCTTCTTGGTTCTTGTCATGTGAAGTAGACCTCATCTTGGAGTAACTGATTTTGTTGATCTGCATGGTCCACAGCTAGATCGATGCATTGTAGCTCCACCACATGGTAGAGCTAAATCGGATGCAATTGTAGCTTCTTGGTTCTCGTCATGTGAAGTAGGTCTCTTCTTACAGTAATTGGTTTTGTTGATCTGCATGGTACACAGCTAGATCCGAGTTGCTTTCCACACATTTTTCCATGCATGATTCGAATTTCATGCCTCTTCGGTGCCGTTTGGGCCATGGTTGGAAATTTTCACCATTTGGCACGCTCGTTTATCTTTTTCGAGAACCCGGATTCGAACAGTTAGAAGTTGAGGATCCGGGACCCCATCAGAGAACGGACCACACGGACTTGTGCTAGGGAAGTTGCTCTATGTCCACATCACTTCGGTGCATGGATTTGGGCATCGCAATCACTTCTCCCGGCGCGTCAAAGTTGGGTCCTGCGAAGATAGTGCAAAATTGCCCATAAGAGAGTTTCGGGTGTCCAAAATGAGTTTGAATCGCATTTGAACACAACAGGAAAGATCCTGATTGCTTGCCACACATTTGTCCATGCATGATTCAATTCTCATGCCTCTTCGGTGCCGTTTGGGCCACGGTTGGAATATTCTGCCATTGGGTACGCTCGTGCATCTTTTTCGAGAACCCGAATTTGGACAGTTAGAAGCTGAGGATTCGGGACCCTATCAGAGAATGGACCACACAGACTTGTGCTAGGGAAGTTGCTCTATGTCCACATCACCTGTGCATGCATTTGGAGATCGCAATCACTTCTTCTAGTCGAAGATAGTGCAAAATTGCCATAACAGAGTTTCGGATCCGAAATGAGTCCGAATCACATCTGAACAGAACAAGAAAGATCCGGGTTGCTTGCCACACATTTTTCCATGCATGATTCGAATTTCATGCCTCTTCGGCGCCGTTTGGGCCACTGTTGGAAATTTCTGCCATTTCCCATGCTCGTGCATCTTTTTCGAGAACCCGGATTCGGACAGTTAGAAGTTAAGGATGCGGGACCCCATCAAAGAACGGACCACACGGACTTGTGTTAGGGAAGCTGCTCTATGTCCACATCACTCCGTGCATGGATTCGGGCATCGCAATCAATTCTCTTAACGCATCAAAGTTGCATCCTGGCCAAGATAGTGCAAAATTGCCATAACAGAGTTTCGGATCCGAAATGAGCCCGAATCACATCTGAACACAACAAGAAAGATCCGGGTTGCTTGCCACACATTTGTCCATGCATGATTCGATTTTCATGCCTCTTTGGCACCGTTTGCGCCCCTGTTGGAAATTTTTGCCATTTGGCACGCTCGTGCATCTTTTTCGAGAACCCGGATCCAGACAGTTAGAAGTTGAGGATCCGGGACCCCATCAGAGAACAGACCACACGGATTTGTGCTAGGGAAATTGCTCTATGTCCATATCACTCCGTGCATGGATTTGGGCATCGCAATCACTTCTCCCAGCGCATCAAAGTTGGGTCCCGGCGAAGATAGTACAAAATCGCCATAACAGAGTTTCGGATCCGAAATGAGTCCGAATCGCATCTGAACACAACAAGAAAGATCCGGGTTGGTTGCCACACATTTGTTCATTCATGATTTGATTTTCATGCCTCTTAGGCTCCATTTGGGCCACGGTTGGAAATTTCTGCCATTTGGCACGCTCGTGCATCTTTTTCGAGAACCCGGATTCGGACAGTTAGAAGTTGAGGATCCGGGACCCCATCAGAGAACGGACCACACGGACTTGTGCTAGTTAAGTTGCTCTATGTTCACATCACTCCGTGCATGGATTTGGGCATCACAATCACTTCTCCCAGCGCATCAAAGTTGGGTCCCAGTGCCATTCAACACACTTGTTTATCTCCTTGGTTCTCGTCATGGTCTCCTCTTGGAGTAATTGGTTTTGTTGATTTGCATGGTACACAGCTAGATCAATGCATTCTAGCTCTACCACATGATAGAGCTAGACCTCAAATGAAATTCTAGTTCCACCACATGGTAGAGCTAGACCTCAAAGCAGTCTAGGTCTACGATGTGGTCTAGGTTGGATACATCTCTACCACGTCGTAGAGCTAGATCAAATGCAATTCTAGCTTCTTGGTTCTTGTCATGTGAAGTAGATCTCATCTTGGAGTAATTGATTTTGTTGATCTGCATGGTACACAGCTAGATCGATGCATTCTAGCTCCACCACGTGGTAGAGCTAGATCAAATGCAATTCTAGCTTCTTGGTTCTTGTCATGTGAAGTAGATCTCATCTTGGAGTAATTGATTTTGTTGATCTGCATGGTACACAGCTAGATCGATGCATTGTAGCTCCACCACATGGTAGAGCTAGATCGGATGTAATTGTAGCTTCTTGGTTCTCGTCATGTGAAGTAGGTCTCTTCTTAGAGTAATTGGTTTTGTTGATCTGCATGGTACACAGCTAGATCCGAGTTGCTTTCCACACATTTTTCCATGCATAATTCTAATTTCATGCCTCTTCGGTGCCGTTTGGGCCATGGTTGGAAATTTCTGCCATTTGGCACGCTCGTTCATCTTTTTCAAGAACCTGGATTCGAACAGTTAAAAATTGAGGATCCGGGACCCCATCAGAGAACGGACCACACGGACTTGTGCTAGGGAAGTTGCTCTATGTCCACATCACTCCGTGCATGGATTTAGGCATCGCAATCACTTCTCCCGGCGCATCAAAGTTGGGTCCTGCGAAGATAGTGCAAAATCGCCATAAGAGAGTTTCGGGTCCAAAATGAGTTTGAATCGCATTTGAACACAACAGGAAAGATCCGGATTGCTTGCCACACATTTGTCCATGCATGATTCAATTTTCATGCCTCTTCGGTGCCGTTTGGGCCACGGTTGGAAATTTCCGCCATTGGGTACGCTCGTGCATCTTTTTCGAGAACCCGAATTCGGACAGTTAGAAGCTGAGGATTCGGGACCCCATTAGAGAATGGACTACACAGACTTGTGCTAGGGAAGTTGCTCTATGTCCACATCACTCCGTGCATGCATTTGGAGATCGCAATCACTTCTCCCAGCGTGTCAAAGTTGGGTCCCGGGCGAAGATAGTGCAAAATCGCCATAACAGAGTTTCGGATCCGAAATGAGTCCGAATCACATCTGAACACAACAAGAAAGATCCGGGTTGCTTGCCACACATTTTTCCATGCATGATTCGAATTTCATGCCTCTTCGGCGCCGTTTGGCCCACTGTTGGAAATTTCTGCCATTTCCCATGCTCGTGCATCTTTTTCGAGAACCGAGATTCCGACAATTAAAAGTTAAGGATTCGGGACCCCATTAGAGAATGGACCACACGGACTTGTGTTAAGGAAGCTGCTCTATGTCCACATCACTCCGTGCATGTATTCGGGCATCGCAATCAATTCTCCCAACGCGTCAAAGTTGCGTCCCGGCCAAGATAGTGCAAAATCGTCATAACAGAGTTTCGGATCCGAAATGAGTCCGAATCGCATTTGAATACAACAAGAAAGATCCAGGTTGCTTGCCACACATTTGTCCATGCATGATTCGATTTTCATGCCTCTTCGGCGCCTTTGGGTCCCTGTTGGAAATTTCTGCCATTTCGCACACTCGTGCATTTTTTTCAAGAACCCAGATTCGGACAGTTAGAAGTTGAGGATCCGGGACCCCATCAGAGCACAGACCACACGGACTTGTGCTAGGAAAGTTGCTCTATGTCCATATCACTCTGTGCATGGATTTGGGCATCGTAATCACTTCTCCCAACACGTCAAAGTTGGGTCCCGGCGAAGATAGTGCAAAATCGCCATAACAGAGTTTCGGATCCAAAATGAGTGAAAGATCCGGGTTGGTTGCCACACATTTGTTCATTCATGATTCGATTTTCATGCCTCTTAGGCGCCATTTGGGCCATGGTTGGAAATTTCTGCCATTTGGCACGCTCGTGCATCTTTTTCGAGAACCCAGATTCGGACAGTTAGAAGTTGAGGATCCGGGACCCCATCAGAGAACGGACCAGACGGACTTGTGCTAGGGAAGTTGCTCTATGTTCACATCACTCCGTGCATGGATTTGGACATTACAATCACTTCTCCCAGCGCGTCAAAGTTGGGTCCCAGTGCCATTCAGCACACTTGTTTATCTCCTTGGTTCTCGTCATGGTCTCTTCTTGGAGTAATTGGTTTTGTTGATTTGCATGGTACACAGCTAGATCAATGCATTCTAGCTCTACCACATGGTAGAGCTAGACCTAAAATGCAATTCTAGCTCCACCACATGGTAGAGCTAGACGTCAAAGAAGTCTAGCTCTACGATGTGGTCTAGGTGGGATACAGCTCTACCACGTGGTAGAGCTAGATCAAATGCAATTCTAGCTTCTTGGTTCTCGTCATGTGAAGTAGATCTCATCTTGGAGTAATTGTTTTTGTTGATCTGCATGGTACACAGCTAGATCGATGCATTCTAGCTCCACCACGTGGTAGAGCTAGATCAAATGCAATTCTAGCCTCTTGGTTCTTGTCATGTGAATTAGATCTCGTCTTGGAGTAATTGATTTTGTTGATCTGCATGGTACACAGCTAGATTGATGCATTGTAGCTCCACCACATGGTAGAGCTAGATCGGATGTAATTGTAGCTTCTTGGTTCTCGTCATGTGAAGTAGGTCTCTTCTTAGAGTAATTAGTTTTGTTGATCTGCATGGTACACAACTAGATCCGAGTTGCTTTCCACACATTTTTCCATGCATGATTCGAATTTCATGCCTCTTCGGTGCTGTTTGAGCCATGGTTGGAAATTTCCGCCATTTGGCATGCTCGTTCATCTTTTTCGAGAACTCGGATTCGAACAGTTAGAAGTTGAGGATCCGGGACCCCATCAGAGAGAACGGACCACACGGACTTGTGCTAGGGAAGTTTCTCTATGTCCACATCACTCCGTGCATGGATTTGGACATCGCAATCACTTCTCCCAGCACGTTAAAGTTGGGTCTTGCGAAGATAGTGCAAAATCGCCCATAAGAGAGTTTCAGGTCCAAAATGAGTTTGAATCGCATTTGAACACAACAGGAAAGATCCGGATTGCTTGCCACATATTTGTCCATGCATGATTCAATTCTCAAGCCTCTTCGGTGCCGTTTGGGGCACGGTTGGAAATTTCCGCCATTGGGTACGCTCGTGCATCTTTTTCGAGAACCCGAATTCGGACAGTTAGAAGCCGAGGATTCGGGACCCCATTAGAGAATGGACCACACAGACTTGTGCTAGGGAAGTTGCTCTATGTCCACATCACTCCGTGCATGCATTTGGAGATCGCAATCACTTCTCCCAGTGTGTCAAAGTTGGGTCCCAGCGAAGATAGTGCAAAATTGCCATAACAGAGTTTCGGATCCGAAATGAGCCCGAATCACATCTGAACACAACAAGAAAGATCCGGGTTGCTTGCCACACATTTTTCCATGCATGATTCGAATTTCATGCCTCTTCGGTGCCGTTTGGGCCACTGTTGGAAATTGCTGCCATTTCCCATGCTCGTGCATCTTTTTCGAGAACCCGGATTCGGACAGTTAGAAGTTAAGGATCCGGGACCCCATCAGAGAACGGACCACACGGACTTGTGTTAGGGAAGCTGCTCTTTGTCCACATCACTCCGTGCATGGATTTGGGCATCGCAATCAATTCTCCCAACACGTCAAAGTTGCATCCCGACCAAGATAGTACAAAATTGCCATAACAGAGTTTTGGATCCGAAATATGTCCGAATCGCATTTGAATACAACAAGAAAGATTCGGGTTGCTTGCCACACATTTGTCCATGCATGATTCGATTTTCATGCCTCTTCGGCACCGTTTGGGCCCCTGTTGGAAATTTTTGCCATTTGGCACGCTCGTGCATCTTTTTCGAGAACCCGGATTCGGACAGTTAGAAGTTGAGGATCCGGGACCCCATCAGAGAACAGACCACACGGACTTGTGCTAGGGAAGTTGCTCTATGTCCATATCACTCCATGCATGGATTTGGGCATCGCAATCACTTCTCCCAGTGCGTCAAAGTTGGGTCCCAGCGAAGACAGTGCAAAATCGCCATAACAGATAGTATGAGACTGAGAGAAAATTTTTAATTAAGATTAATCACCAATTAAAAAAAAATCTCAAAGAGAGTAAGGGTCAAGACAAGAACAAGATTTAAACTTTATTCATTCTTGGAACATATACAGTAAAGATAGAAGAATTCTTTACACTTCCATAAGCCCGTCCATCATGTGATCACAAAAGCAGCACTCACAAGCTGCGCACGTATAAGGTAATTCATCTACGGGAATAATTCTGTTGGTTATTGCCGCACCTATCTCAGTGGTGTGAGGTGATCAACAGAAGGACCTCTGAGAGGCAAGCCAAAAACTGGGTAAAGGCATATCTTATGATGAGGAAGAAAACACGCCAGTAAGAAGACCCGCTCAGAAAACCCAAGATCTCTTGATCTCATGACGCAGTAGTATCGGGGACCCAAACCCAAGGCTTCAATAACCATGGCCAAGCGGACATTGTTACGAAAGTGCTGCTGACCCCAGGGTGTTACCCTAGTTATGTCTTGATAGGTCCGCCATTTGGTCTGAACTACAGACGTTCCCAAGTGAGAAAAAAGTGAGCGCTCATACTATTCTATAAAATCTTTCTTCACAGACTCACTTGCGTCTTGAAGGTGAGAAATCATCATGGATAAAACTAATTCTTATTGCCAAGCCATGAAGGAGATTAAGAAGAAGGGAGATCGATGGAAGTAAGATTACTGTGAGCGACAAGTAAAAGTTACGACTTATATAAAGGAAGGAGCTAGCGTAACCTAGAAGCCAACGGTATCTTGCCCCACTGAAGTTTTACCATCTTTCCATGATTTGGGTTTGGCACATTTTTCTATAGAAGGCATTAAGAACTTTGAGATGAAGAGATAAAAGAAGTTCGTAGGCTAAGTCACCTACTTTCTTTGGTCCACAATATCTGGGAGATAACTACTTATACTCCCCTAGAGATAAAGAAATCTTTTAGTCCGTATTCAAATGAAGACTATAACTGCTTCTTTGAATTCTCTGATTGTCCTCTTCTTATCTGTATATTGTCTCTGTCCATCCTGGGCAGCGTTTATGTCTTTATGAATTGCCTGCATCTATTGCTCTAAGTCGCCAAGCATTTGACTAGTCATCACGACCCTAATCAATGGGTCGGACCTAGTTAATGGAGTTAAGCAATCTTGTTCGAGACGGACCCTGATTAGATTGGTATGAAGGAATTGGTCTCTGAATTTGGGTTTTAGAATTCCCTGTGCCCTTTTCATGGTATGAGTCGGGCAGCAGTCTTTTAACTGATGACCAAAACCTTGGCATCCAAAACACCGGTTCTCACTTCTGAACTCATTATTCTGAATCCTTAAAACAAGTGGGCTCCTGAAAAGGTATTCTCGGGAAAGTGTCTTCCCTTTTTAAACAAAATCTTTCTTTTATTTTAGAGAGGGAATAATTTTAAGATCAGAAAGGGAGATTCTTACTCCTGTATACCTCGAAGGTTGGGGGAGGAATCTTACAAACTTCTACCCCACTTAAAAAGGTGCGAGATGTCCTCATCTCGCAAAGTAGAGGACAACTCTTTTTCTTAAGATCCAATTTATTCTGGGGTTCCTTATATTCTGGTCAACCCAACAGAATACGGGGATAATTATCCCTTAAATAGAACTCATCATTAAATAACAATTCTTTCAATCATATCATTCATATCTTTAACACGATAATTAGACCAAAAAATTTCTTTATGAACATTTCCCCACAGAAATTTCAGACAAGTAAGTTCTCAATTTGTCATTTCTTAACTTGATCTAACTAGTCAAGTGTTAACAGTAGCAATTTGATAGCACAATCCACTAATCTATATAGTGATTTGCTGAAATCATTATTATCATTTATCATCACAAGGATTCGCCCCAATCATCGTATTGTGGTTTCGCTCAGTTTATTACATTTCAACCCATTTTCAGGGATCATCATTTTTCAATCAGAATCCCAATCAATTCATTAGTTCCCAAATAGAATTAAAAATCATATCAACCACATTCGAATTCATCAACTAGATAGCATTAATGCTTATAATTTCAAGTCTTAGATTTACTCGTATATACTGTCGGTAAAGAGCTGTAGTTATACCCTCGGTATATACGGATAGTCATGATACTCGAAACTATAAGGTAAATACCATCATGTCTAGGTCTCAAGCAAGTCAGGGTTCTATACAATTGCGGTACTTCCAATTGAAGTCCTAATTACTAATTTACGAATTTTATTTTGAATAACAAATTGCATGGATTATATCACACAATTATAATCTTTTTGTGGTACTTGATAAATCTTTGATATATTTGGCTTCTCAGTTGATCTTTATTAGCCAATTGGCTCTGATACCAACCGTAAGATCCCTGTCCCCACCGCACAACGGATTCGGGGTACTAGCAGCGAAAGTAGCACTTCTTGCGCAGGGCAGGGTCCCACACTCGGGGCCTCGTCCCACGGATATCCAGACAAGAGACTAATCCGTCGATTTTTCCAAAACCGAATCCGAAAAAACTTCCCTTACCCGGAAAGCACGGGCGATTCCACCAGGATAACTTTTTACTCTAACGTAGTCAAGATCATTACTGATCACGCTGATCCGATTGCACCTATAAAGATACTCGGTCGGATCAAGGAAGAAACTTGCACTTGGATCATTGGGATCAACACTTTTTTCCCCATCAAGACACACAGCTGTTGATTCCTATCCATAGAACAATTACTATCCGGGATTTACTTTATCTATTGTAATAACAAAAATTGAGTCTCGATTTACGAATCCATTAGTCCAGCCTAACCCCATCCGATCGCATGGGTTAGCCAACCGCCCAACCACTGTAGTGATGGGATCCAATTTGGAATTTGGTTAGGTTTTGTCCCGGGTACCAAGGAAAAGAGTTCCAAGGCCCCCTAGCCGGAAGTTCATGCAAACATAAAACTAGTCACACCACTTACACACCCAATACGAAATTGCCTTTTTCTTAGCATCAACTAACTTTAAAACAATCCTTTAATGAAACCATTATGTCACTGATGACAATCCTCAAAGTCTTTGGTTGAATCCTTATTTCCAGTCATTCATTCATCGGTATACTTATGGCATCATTGGCAACCAGAACGCTCACCACCTGTTCACTCAGGGGCCTTTTCCATAGTTCCTAGCTCATAGTAACCGGCAATATATTCAAATAATAGAATGGAATCTCCGTGGAAGATCAGCAAGATCAACCCACAGATCCATATAAAAGAGCCATGGACTCATCCGTTGAGGACCAGCAAGGTCAATCAACTAGATCCATGCCCGGTTTCGGAAAATAACTCTTACTCCTTGTTCCAATATCTTCCACGACGCACGTGTGGGTATCTTTGGCGACCCAGAGCTCGAGTACCGTATGGTTAGCACCCTCTAGGATCCTTCGCAGGTGACCTAGCGCTTCACTCATAGGCCGCTTCCTTGGTCCCTAATCCACCGTACCGGAAGCTCACCATTTAAATCGAACCGAGGCTGGTCAAGACCTCGATCGACCTTGCTACGCGAGACGTCCTCCATTGACTCTCCGTCAGCAGTTGCAACTTTATTAGTTCGGTCTTCATGACCTTAATCCTCAAGACGGTCAAAATGCTTCTCCAGCATTCTTGACATAAAACAGTCATTTACAAACAGTCACAAAATATAGTTTCTATAACGAACTCTTGTCTTTCCATATTATCCACTCTCGGACCACATTACTTATTCCACATTCCTTTCAATGTGTACTCGTTCTCATCCATTCACTCATATAGACTACACATTATCTCACATACACCTTCATATTCATTATTCTACATACATATCCATGTTCGTATGCCCACATCATACATCCAATTTCACATTCATACATACGCATCTACATGCATACATCCACATCCGCATTCATACATCCATACCTCCATTTCCACATCCACACATCCACATTCATATTCATACATCCGCATTCATACATACGCATCTACATGCATACATCCACATCCGCATTCATACATCCATACCTCCATTTCCACATCCACACATCCACATTCATATTCATACATCCACATTCACATGCATACATCCATTTTCACATCCTCATTCATACATCCACATCCGTATCTACATCCATACATCCACACCCACCTCTTCATTCACATTCACATCCATACATCCACATCTACATACATACATCCATTTTTCCATCCTCATTCATACAAACACATCCACATACATACATACACATCCGTATCTACATCCATACATCCACATCCACATCCACATTCACATTCATACATATACATCATGTATACATCCACATCACATTCATACAACCATATTACATCCATTCTCGTCCTAACACATCCCATATACATCTTAACACATCCTAACTCATCTTAACACATTCTATCACATTCATACATATACATCTACATGTATACATCCACATCACATTCATACAACCTTATTACATCCATTCTCGTCCTAACACATCCCATATACATCTTAACACATCCTAACTCATCTTAACACATTCTATCACATCTCATACACATCTTATCACATCTCTTCACATCTCATACACCTCTTATCACATCCTATCACTTCCCATACGCATCTTATCAAATCTTATCACATCTTTTCACATCTCATACACCTCTTATCACATGCTATCACTTCCCATACGCATCTTATCAAATCTTATCACATCTCATACACCTCTTATCACATCTTATCGCATTTCATATCTTTTTTAAGAGAATTCTTATATTTGATATAAGATTTCTCTACACATTTATTTATGCATAAATTCCATTTAAGGAGACTAATACTTTCGAAATAAAAATCAATCTTTTATGCATCTTCTTATGCATAAATTCAATTTGTAGGAATTACACTTTTAGAATAAAAGAATTTCTCTTATGCATCTAAGTTATGCATAAAATCCATTTATGATTAAAATCACACTTTTAGTATAAAAAGAATATCTTTTATGCATACCTTTATGCATGAAATCCAAATATGATAAAAGTAACACTTTTATAATAAAATAATCAACTTTTATGCATACCTCTATGCATGAAATCCAATTATGATAAAAGTAACACTTTGATAATAAAATAATCATCTTTTATGCATACAACTATGCATGAAGTTCAAATATGATAAAAGTAACACTTTTACATTAAAATAATAATCTTTTATGCATACCTCTATGCATGAAATTTAAATATGATAAAAGTAACACTTTTACATTAAAATAATAATCTTTTATGCATACCTCTATGCATGAAATCTAATTATGATAAAAGTAACACTTTTATGTTAAAATAATAATCTTTTATGCATACCTCTATGCATGAAAATCAATTATGCATAATATAAAAATCAATTTCTCTATGATTACAATGAATATCTTCAATTAATTTAGGATGATAATTCCTAGAATATGGTAGGAAGTCCTCTTTTCATGCTTTGAATGAAATTATTTTATGCATAATTTTTATAAAAAATTTGCCATAGCTCCGCTGCTATGATTGATAAATCTCAAATTTTCTAAGGGATAAAGCTTATCATTAAGAAATAATTAGAATGATCCCCTATTGGATCAATAATCCATAATGGATTGAATCATCAATATTCATGAAATACATAAACTAAAAGCATAGAAAAAAAAAGGCATTAATTTGGTCTCAAGTATAGATTAATCTTGGATTAAGGAAAAGCTTTATGAAAAGCTTCATTTGGATTGAGAATGGGTCATGAGTATGACCATTTCTTGAGTGAGAGAGAGAGAAATTACATAAAAATCATTTGAATTAAGCATAAATGAAAATTTATGTAATTCTTAACTATCATTAATCAATTAACTTCAATAGCATTCATCAAATTATGTAACTCTTCACTACCATTCATCAATTAACTTCAATAGCATTCAGAAATCATTCCAATTAAGCTTCTCAAGCTTGAGAGGGGTTGAGAAGAGAGAAACATTGAGAAATTATAGAAAATGATCAAAATTCACTAATTACCTTACAAATTGCTTGATTCTTTGTTCACGGTAGAGGACCCCAACCAATCAATTGGTTAAGTATGTTGATGGAGCCACCAATGGGGATTGAAGAAAGAGGGAAGCTCCAAAAACTAGTGAATTATTAATGAATTCATAGTTCTTGGCTTAGGTGGAGTAGAGTAACGATGCATAAACACTATATATTTTTCAACAAGGGGGAGGCTTCTATTTATAGAAAAAATTGAGCTCCTAACCAAACAAGCTGATTCTAGAATTTTCTAAATCAGTTTGGTCAATATTTGACCATTTTTTGGTCAGTTAAGCTAACTTTTTGGAACTAGACTTGAATGAGGAGAGAGGAGAGATGAAATATCTCAATTTTTATGAGTTTAAAACTCATTCAAGCATGTGAAATATGCACCTTCTTTAAAGAACTCCCCTTCCTACATATGTGTCAAAATGGAATCATTATACCCAAAATATCTCATATTTTTAATATTGCTCATAGTTTTTTACTAATAAACCTTGTACATTTTCAACTCTTCATCTTATGTGAGCATTTACTCATTTTTGGATACCCAAAATATCTCATATTTTTAATATTGCTCATAGTTTTTTACTAATAAACCTTGTACATTTTCAACTCTTCATCTTATGTGAGCATTTACTCATTTTTGGGTATCTTCTTTTACAAATTGGATTTATCTCCTCCCTACACATGGATTGATGCTATTGGCCCATAGGAACCTTAATTGGACCATAATCCAAAAATTTATGAAAATCTAGACCCTTAGGCTAAGGTCCTTTATACCCATTTCCAATTAATTCCAATTGCACATTGGAAAGTTCTTTTTGAAATTTCTGTTTCAGGGGAACTTATTTTAATAAGATGAGATAATTTTCTATCCAAAAATATTAAAAATCTGAGTATTCTCTCTCTAGAATATTTTCTCTCTCTAGGTTAAAACAGTTAGAAACAAGTCTTTTATATTTCTGAAGAGGGATTGATTACAGGGGAAGATGCTAGACATTTTGAGAGGCTGGGGAGGAATCTTACATTCTCTCCCACTTGAAAAACGCGAGATGCCCTCATCTCGCAAACTGGGGGTAATTTCGCAAGATGCACAAGTATGAGACTGAGAGAAAATTTTTAATTAAGATTAACCAATTTAAAAAAAGTCTCAAAGAGAGTAAGGGTCAAGACAAGAACAAGATTTAAACTTTATTCATTCTTGGAACATATACAGTAAAGATTGAAGAATTCTTTACACTTCCATAAGCCCGTCCATCATGTGATCACAAAAGCAGCACTCACAAGCTGCGCACGTATAAGGTAATTCATCTATGGGAATAATTCTGTTGGTTATTGCCGCACCTATCTCAGTGGTATGAGGTGATCTAACAAAAGGACCTCTGAGAGGCAAGCCAAAAATGGGGTAAAGGCAAATCTTCTGATGAGGAAGAAAACACGCCAGTAAGAAGACCCGCTCAGAAAACCCAAGATCTCTTGATCTCATGACGCAGTAGTATCGGGGACCCAAACCCAAGGCTTCAATAACCATGGCCAAGCGGATATTGTTACGAAAGTGCTGCTGACCCCAGGGTGTTACCCTAGTTATGTCTTGATAGGTCCGCCATTTGGTCTGAGCTACAGACGTTCCCAAGTGAGGAAAAAGTGAGCACTCATACTATTCTATAAAATCTTTCTTCACAGACTCACTTGCGTCTTGAAGGTGAGAAATCATCATGGATAAAACTAATTCCTGTTGCCAAGCCATGAAGGAGATTAAGAAGAAGGGAGATCGATGGAAGTCGATGGAAGTCAGATTACTGTGAGCGACAAGTAAAAGTTACGACTTATATAAAGGAAAGAGCTAGCGTAACCTAGAAGCCAACGGTATCTTGCCACTGAAGTTTTACCATCTTTCCATGATTTGGGTTTGGCACATTTTTCTATAGAAGGCATTAAGAACTTTGAGATGAAGAGATAAAAGAAGTTCGTAGGCTAAGTCACCTACTTTCTTTGGTCCATAATATCTGGGAGATAACTACTTATACTCCCCTAGAGATAAAGAAAATCTTTTAGTCCGTATTCAAATGAAGACTATAACTGCTTCTTTGAATTCTCTGATTGTCCTCTTCTTATCTGTATATTGTCTCTGTCGATCCTGGGTAGCGTTTATATCTTTATGAATTGCCTGCATCTGTTGCTCTAAGCTGCCAAGCATTTGACTGGTCATCACGACCCTAATCAATGGGTTGGACCTAGTTAATGGAGTTAAGCAATCTTGTTCGAGACGGACCCTGATTAGATTGGTATGAAGGAATTGGTCTCTGAATTTGGGTTCTAGACTTCCCTGTGTCCTTTTCATGGTATGAGTCGAGCAGTCTTTTAACTGATGACCAAAACCTTGGCATCCAAAATACCGATTCTCACTTCTGAACTCATTGTTCTGAATCCTTAAAACAAGTGGGCTCCTGAAAAGGTATTCTGGGGAAAGTGTCTTCCCTTTTTAAACAAAATCTTTCTTTTATTTTAGAGAGGGAATAATTCTAAGATCAGAAAGGGAGATTCTTACTCCTGTATACCTCGAAGGTTGGGGGAGTAATCTTACAAACTTCTACCCCACTTAAAAAGGTGTGAGATGTCCTCATCTCGTAAAGTAGAGGACAACTCTTTTTCTTAAGATCCAATTTATTCTGGGGTTCCTTATATTCTGGTCAACCCAACAGAATATGGGGATAATTATCCCTTAAATAGAACTCATCATTAAATAACAATTCTTTCAATCATATCATTCACATCTTTAACACGATAATGGTCCATTAGACCAAAAAATTTCTTTATGAACATTTTCCCACGGAAATTTCAGACAAGTAAGTTCTCAATTTGTCATTTCTTAACTTGATCTAACTAGTCAAGTGTTAACAGTAGCAATTTGATAGCACAATCCACTAATCTATATAGTGATTTGCTGAAATCATTATCATCATTTATCATCACAAGGACTCGCCCCAATCATCATACTGTGGTTTCGCTCAGTTTATTACATTTCAACCCATTTTCAGGGATCATCATTTTTCAATCAGAATCCCAATCAATTCATCAATTCCCAAATAGAAACAAAAATCATATCAACCACATTCGAATTCATCAACTAGATAGCATTAATGCTTATAATTTCAAGTCTTAGATTTACTCGTATATACTGCTAGTAAAGAGCTGCAGTTATACCCTCGGTATATACGGATAGTCATGATACTCGAAACTATAAGGTAAATACCATCATGTCTAGGTCTCAAGCAAGTCAGGGTTCTATATAATTGCGGTACTTCTAATTGAAGTCCTAATTACTAATTTACGAATTTTATTTTGAATAACAAATTGCATGGATTATATCACACAATTATAATCTTTTTGTGGTACTTGATAAATCTTTGATATATTTGGCTTCTCCGTTGATCTTTATTAGCCAATTGGCTCTGATACCAACTGTAAGATCCCTGTCCCCACCGCGCAACGGATTCGGGGTACTAGCAGCGGAAGTAGCACTTCTTGCGTAGGGCAGGGTCCCACACTCGGGGCCTCGTCCACGGATATCCGGAAAAGAGACTAATCCGTCAATTTTTCCAAAACCGAACCCGAAAAAACTTCCCTTACCCGGAAAGCACGGGCGATTCCACCAGGATAACTTTTTACTCTAACGTAGTCAAGATCATTACTTATCACGCTGATCCGATTGCACCTATAAAGATACTCGGTCGGCTCAAGGAAGAAACTTGCACTTGGATCATTGGGATCAACGCTTTTTTCCCCATCAAGAGGCACAGCCATTGATTCCTATCCATAGAACAATTACTATCCGGGATTTACTTTATCTATCGTAATAACAGAAATTGAGTCTCGATTTACGGATCCATCAGTCCAGCCTAACCCTATCCGATCCCATGGGTTAGCCAACCGCCCAACCACTGTAGTGATGGGATCCAATTAGGAATTTGGTTAGGTTTTGTCCCGGGTACCAAGGAAAAGAGTTCCAAGGCCCCCTAGCCGGAAGTTCATGCAAACATAAAACTAGTCACACCACTTACACACCCAATATGAAATTGCCTTTTTCTTAGCATCAACTAACTTTAAAACAATCCTTTAATGAAACCATTATGTCACTGATGACAATCCTCAAAGTCTTTGGTTGAATCCTTATTTCCAGTCATTGATTCATCGGTATACTTATGGCATCATTGGCAACCAGAACGATCACCACCTGTTCACTCAGGGGCCTTTTCCATAGTTCCTAGCTCATAGTAACCGGCAATATATTCATATAATAGAATGGAATCTCCGTGGAAGATCAGCAAGATCAACCCACAGATCCATATAAAAGAGCCATGGACTCATCCGTTGAGGACCAGCAAGGTCAATCAACCAGATCCAGGCCCGGTTTCGGAAAATAACTCTTACTCCTTGTTCCAATATCTTCCAGGACGCACGTGTGGGTATCTTCGGCGACCCACAGAGCCCGAGCACCGTATGGTCAGCACCCTCTAGGATCCTTCGCGCAGGTGACCTAGCGCTTCACTCATAGGCCGCTTCCTTGGTCCCTAATCCACCGTACCGGAAGCTCACCATTTAAATCGAACCGAGGCTGGTCAAGACCTCGATCGACCTTGCTATGCGAGACGTCCTCCATCGACTCTCCGTCAGGAGTTGCAACTTTATCAGTTCGGTCTTCATGACCTTAATCCTCAAGACGGTCAAAATGCTTCTCCAGCATTCTTGACATAAAACAGTCATTTACAAACAGTCACAAAATACAGTTTCTATAACGAACTCTTGTCTTTCCATATTATCCACTCTCGGACCACATTACTTATTCCACATTCCTTTCAATGTGTACTCGTTCTCATCCATTCACTCATATAGACTACACATTATCTCACATACACCTTCATATTCATTATTCTACATACATATCCATGTTTGTATGCCCACATCATACATCCAATTTCACATTCATACATACGCATCTACATGCATACATCCACATCCGCAATCCATACCTCCATTTCCACATCCACACATCCACATTCATATTCATACATCCACATTCACATGCATACATCCATTTTCACATCCTCATTCATACATCCACATCCGTATCTACATCCATACATCCACACCCACCTCTTCATTCACATTCACATCCATACATCCACATCTACATACATACATCCATTTTTCCATCCTCATTCATACATACACATCCACATACATACATACACATCCGTATCTACATCCATACATCCACATCCACATCCACATTCACATCCACACATCCACATCCACATACATACATACACATCCGTATCTACATCCACACATCCACATCCACATACATACATACACATCTGTATCTACATCCATACATCCACATCCACATCCACATTCACATTCATACATATACATCATGTATACATCCACATCACATTCATACAACCATATTACATCCATTCTCGTCCTAACACATCCCATATACATCTTAACACATCCTAACTCATCTTAACACATTCTATCACATTCATACATATACATCTACATATATACATCCACATCACATTCGTACAACCATATTACATCCATTCTCGTCCTAACACATCCCATATAGATCTATATACCTTTTGATGCATGGTTCGGCTCATGCCCATACACCTATTGATGCAGTGGATCATATCTTTGACTTTTCACGTGATGCTACATAGGATGACGGCATTGGTTTCCTCTTACCCTCGTATGATGCCAACCTTGAGACATGTTCTTTTGGTTCCTATGGGTGTCGACACAATCCTGTTTTCTTTGGAGCCGGGACATTCAACTCATGCCCCTATACCTGATGCAGTGGCTCATGTCTTTGACTTTTCAATTGATGCTAAATGGGATGATGGCATTGGTTTGCTCTTACACCCAAGCTTGCATGACGCCAACCTTGACATATGTTCTTTTGGTTCCTACGGGTGTTGACATGATCCTATTTTCTTTGGAGATAGGACATTTACTTTTGGGTGCAGTATATGCCATTTGACATGATCCACTGTATCAATGGATATATGGGCATGAGCCAAATCATGCATCATCTCCTCATGTGCAAAACCCTTTGTGTGTATGATGATCCAAGATAACAATTTGATCATCCACATCATCATAGTACTACATCACTGAAAAATGAAGAGGTATCCTCACATGAAAGGTAAATGTTATCATCTCTTAAATCATCATCTATGGCATCCCCAAGGTCTGCAAAGGTCATCCTCATAAACATGGTCTATCTCCATCAATAATCCCCCTATGTGACCTACATCCGATAACAAATCTATCTCCAACAATATAGGATCTAAGGATATGTCTAGATCAAATGTAAATCTCTCAAGATCTATGTCATATGATCTACTATGGACATGATCAATATGCATAATCCTACTACGATGTGTCACCTCGATGAAATCATCACTACTCTCATGCACTATCCCAAACGGTGCTGAAGAGGCATGAAATAAGAATCATGCATGGAAAAATGTGTGGCAAGCATCCCGGATCCTTCTTGTTGTGTTCAGATGTGATTCGGACTCATTTCGGATCCGAAACTCTGTTATGGCAATTTTGCACTATCTTCGCTGGGACCCAACTTTGACACACTAGGAGAAGTGATTGCGATCTCCAAATGCATGCACGGAGTGATGTGGACATAGAGCAACTTCCCTAGCACAAGTCTGTGTGGTCCATTCTCTGATGGGGTCCCGAATCCTCAGCTTCTAACTGTCCGAATTCGGGTTCTCGAAAAAGATGCACGAGCGTACCCAATGGCGGAAATTTCCAACTGTGGCCCAAACGGCACCGAAGAGGCATGAGAATTGAATCATGCATGGACAAATGTGTGGCAAGCGATCCGGATCTTTCCTGTTGTGTTCAAATGCGATTCAAACTCATTTTGGACCCGAAACTCTCTTATGGGCGATTTTGCACTATCTTCGCAGGACCCAAATTTGACGCGCCGGGAGAAGTGATTGCGATGTCCAACTCCATGCACGGAGTGATGTGGACATAGAGCAACTTCCCTAGCACAAGTTTGTTGGTCCGTTCTCTGATGGACAAATGTGTGGCAAGCAACCTGGATCTTTCTTGTTGTATTCAGATGCGTTTCGGACTCATTTCGGATCCGAAACTCTATTATGGCGATTTTGCACTATCTTGGCCGGGACGCATTTTTGACGCGTTGGGAGAACTGATTGCGATGTCCAAATCCATGCAGGGAGTGATGTGGACATGGAGCAGCTTCCCTAACACAAGTCCGTGTGGTCCGTTCTCTGATGGGGTCCCAGATCCTTAACTTCTAACTGTCCGAATCCGGGTTCTCGAAAAAGATGCACGAGCATGGCAGCAATTTCCAACAGTGGCCCAAACGGCGCCGAAGAGGCATGAAATTCGAATCATGCATGGAAAAATGTGTGGCAAGCAACCCGGATCTTTCTTGTTGTGTTTAGATGTGATTCGGACTCATTTCGGATCCGAAACTCTGTTATGGCGATTTTGCACTATCTTCACCGGGACCCAACTTTGACACACTAGGAGAAGTGATTGCGATCTCCAAATGCATGCACGGAGTGATGTGGACATAGAGCAACTTCCTAAGCACAAGTCTGTGTGGTCCATTCTCTGATGGGGTCCCGAATCCTCAGCTTCTAACTGTCCGAATTCGGGTTCTCGAAAAAGATGCACGAGCGTACCCAATGACGGAAATTTCCAACCGTGGCCCAAACGGCACCGAAGAGGCATGCAAATTGAATCATGCATGGACAAATGTGTGGCAAGCAATCCGGATCTTTCCTGTTGTGTTCAAATGCGATTCAAACTCATTTTGGACCCGAAACTCTCTTATGGGCGATTTTGCACTATCTTCGCAAGACCCAACTTTGACGTGCCGCGAGAAGTGATTGCGATGCCCAAATCCATGCACGGAGTGATGTGGACATAGAGCAACTTCCCTAGCACAATTCCGTCTGGTCCCTTCTCTGATGGGGTCCCGGATCCTCAACTTCTAACTGTTCGAATCCGGGTTCTCGAAAAAGATGAACGAGCGTGCCAAATGGCGGAAATTTCCAACCATGGCCCAAACGGCACCGAAGAGGCATGAAATTCGAATCATGCATGGAAAAATGTGTGGAAAGCAACTCGGATCTAGCTGTGTACCATGCAGATCAACAAAACCAATTAGTCTAAGAAGAGACCTACTTCACATGACGAGAACCAAGAAGCTACAATTGCAACCGATCTAGCTTTACCATGTGGTGGAGCTACAATGCATCGATCTAGCTGTGTACCATGCAGATCAACAAAATCAATTACTCCAAGATGAGATCTACTTCACATGACAAGAACCAAGAAGCTAGAATTGCATTTGATCTAGCTCTACCACGTGGTGGAGCTAGAATGCATCGATCTAGCTGTGTACCATGCAGATCAACAAAATCAATTACTCCAAGATGAGATCTACTTCACATGACAAGAACCAAGAATCTAGAATTGCATTTGATCTAGCTCTATCACGTGGTAGAGCTGTATCCAACCTAGACCACATCGTAGAGCTAGACTGCTTTGAGGTCTAGCTCTACCATGTGGTGGAGCTAGAATTGCATTTGAGGTCTAGCTCTACCATGTGGTGGTAGAGCTAGAATGCATTGATCTAGCTGTGTACCATTCAAATCAAAAAAACCAATTACTCCAAGAAGAGACCATGACGAGAACCAAGGAGATAAACAAGTGTGTTGAATGGCACTGGGATCCAACTTTGACGCGCTGGGAGAAGTGATTGTAATGCCCAAATCCATGCACGGAGTGATGTGAACATAGAGCAACTTCCCTAGCACAAGTCCGTGTGGTCCGTTCTCTGATGGGGTCCTCGATCCTCAACTTCTAACTGTCCAAATCCGGGTTCTCGAAAAAGATGCACGAGCGTGCCAAATGGCAGAAAGTTCCAACCGTGGCCCAAATGGCGCCTAAGAGGCATGAAAATCGAATCATGAATGAACATTGTCCGGACAGCATTTTTTGTGCACGTTAACATGCTTCTACCCTGGTAAATGGCGGAAATTTCCAACCGTGGCCCAAACTCCGCCGAAGAGGCATGAAAATCGAATCATGCATGGACAAATGTGGCAAGAAACCCGGATCTTTGTTGTTGTGTTGAGACGCTATTCGGACTCATTTTGGATCTGAAACTCTATTATGGTGATTTTGCACTATCTTTGTTGGGACCCAAGTTTGACGCGCTGGGAGAAGTGATTACGATCTCCAAATGCATGCACGGAGTGATTTGGACATAGAGAAACTTCCCTAGCACAAGTCCGTGTGGTCCGTTCTCTCATGGGGTCCCGGATCCTCAACTTCTAACTGTCTGAATTCGGGTTCTCGAAAAAGATGCACGAGCGTGCCAAATGGCAGAAATTTCCAACCATGGCCCAAATGGCGTCGAAGAGGCATCATGCTAACTAGCATATACAGTATGCTAACTATCATACCTGGCATGCTAATTAGCATATCTAGTATGCTAACTATCATACTGTATATGCTAACTAGCATATCTAGTATGATAACTAGCATACCTGGCATGCTAATTAGCATATTCATTATGCTAACTAGCACACCTTTTATTTCCAATATGATCAAGCTTGCAGACTGTATGTCATGTATGCTAGCTAGAAAGCATACATTTAAGTATGGTTTCTTACCAATCTCTGGTGTGGTTTGATGTCGTTGTGTTGCAAGGTTGCACAACCATGCAGTAGGTATGCTTTTTTTGTAGAAGGGAGCCCTACATACGGTCCCAAGGGAGCATGTAGCAGCAAAGCACAAAAGGTGATAATTATGCTCATAAGGGAGCTTGACCATTGCAAGGAATGGTTGGACCTCAAGGGGCAGACCACAGCCAGTACACAGGTTTGTTCCGATGCTGTCTTGCACCTCTCTATCCTTCATAAAACTAGCAAGGGCTAGATTACTTAGGGCAGTTTGGAGAAACGAGCCCTGCAGCTTGGACTGCATGTGCATCAGAAGTTCAAGTTGGCTTTTAGAGTTCTGCACCTTGGATTTTGCAATTTCCACCTCAACCTACAAAACCAAGACAAAAAGAGCATGGTAAGTACATGAGTTACCTAAGCACATGTACCAAACATAAAGTGCAGAGATGAAACTTACGGACACTTACCAGTTTACAGGTTATGTCTATGTCACTATCTATGGGGTCATCTTCATGAAGAGGAAACCCCATAGCCTCTATGGTGTCTTTGGTTGTCTCTATTCTGACTTCAAGCTCCATCTTTCGCCGGGCATCCACATCATTACTTTGCAATAGAGCCTGCAACTCCATCTCAACTGCTTGCAACCTCTGTCTCATGGCCGTGACAATAGAAGTGACCGCATTTTTTGCATTCAAAGCCCTAGCAAGTTCCAGGCCCTCTTGCACTTTGTTTAGATTCTATTTCTCATAATGTAGCTGTGTTTTCATTTGAAGGACAGCTGCCTTCATGCACTGCCATTCCTCCAACCCACAAAATGAAGAAGCTTCCATCTCCTGTCGGCTATCTTGATGAGGCTGAAGTGTGGCCTTGGTAGATTTGGCAGTACTTTCCTGCCAATGCCATGTTTTCCTCGCAGATGTCAGCAGACTCATCCTCAATTTTTGAAGCTAAAAGCTAAAGATTGCGTAGTCTCCACTTGTTAACATGGCCCTCATAATAGCCCTTCTCTCGAATATCCTGCAAGTACTACACTGCAAACTCGGCCCAATTGAACCTAATGGCTGTCCAGCTTGCAATCACGGCAAGGCTGAATTCTTTCACAAAACCCTTTGCAAATGCGAAGGAAATTTCCATGTTGGTTGGGGCCTTCTGGTATACATTGTAGTGCAGTTTCATCATCGACTCATACATTTCGGTGTGGATGGTGCTGCATTTGATGCGGTAGTGGCTAGGATCCTTTGATTGTTTGAACACATTGTACCATTCAGCATCAGTGACCTGCTCCCACCTAACCATTTTGGGATCTAAACCCTCCATGGAAAGGCCATAAGCAGCATTGAACTCTACCAAAGTTGTACAGAATTTTTCCTGCATGGGGATCATGACCTTCGGAGCTTTCCATCGGCCTGCACACATCAAAGGGAAATGTGCTCAACTGTAAAGGAAAATGTGCTCAACTATATTGCCTAGACATGTTAACTGTATTGCATGGAGCTTCTTGTGGTATTGAAGCCGAAAGTAGAAGAGAAAACACACAGAACCCGCACAAAAGAGAGAGAGATAGAGAGAGAGAGAGAGAGAGAGAGAGAGAGAGAGAGTACCCGAGAGGGACATTGGGGAACCTTGAGATCGCTTTGCGCTTTTGCAGGGAGATGGAGAAGCAGAAGGGGCTCTGCGTTTTCTGTGTATAAGAGAAGGCGGCGCGGCTCTGCATTTTTTGGGTATAGGAGAACGTGAATGCACCGCCTTGCTTGCGGGCTCCATGGTGCTCTGGCCTTTGCACTTCATCACCCCACCACTCCGCTGTAACTCCCGTGCTAACTGGCTTCAAAGACTAGCTCGTAATTCAATATACCACAACTTTCATTGATTATTCTTTTTTTTTGAAGTGCTCATTTGAGCTTTTTGTATCAGCCAGAAGTTTTTAATATGATTACTAATATAGTGACTTACATGCCTAAACTTATGCTAACTAGGAATGCTTGTTCACACACATGTGAACTAGAATAAAAAGCGTAGCACGTTAACATGCTTCTACCCACCACACTTGTGCATCTTTTTCGAGAACCCAGATTCGGACAGTTAGAAGCTGAGGATCTGGGACCCCATTAGAGAACGGACCACACGAACTTGTTATAGGGAAGTTGCTCTATGTCCGCATCACGCCGTGCACGGATTTGGGCATGGTAATCACTTCTCTCAGCGCGTCAAAGTTGGGTCTCGGCGAAGATAGTGCAAAATCGCCATAACAGAGTTTCGGATCCGAAATGAGTCCACAACAAGAAAGATCCGGGTTGGTTGCCACACATTTGTCCATGCATGATTCAATTTTCATGCCTCTTCGGCACTGTTTAGGCCATGATTGAAAATTTCCACCATTTGGCTCGCTCGTGCATCTTTTTCGAGAACCCGGATTCGGACAGTCAGAAGTTGAGGATCCGGGACTCCATTAGAGAACGGACTACATGGACTTGTAATAGGGAAGTTGCTCTATGTCCACATCACTCCGTGCATGGATTTGGGCATCGCAATCAGTTCTCCCAGCGCGTCAAAGTTGGGTCCCGACCAAGATAGTGCAAAATCGCCATAACAGAGTTTCGGATCTGAAATGAGTCCGAATCGCATCTAAACACAACAAGAAAGATCCGGGTTAGTTTTCCACACATGTCCATGCATGATTTGATTTTCATACCTCTTTGGCGCCGTTTGGGCCCCTGTTGGAAATTTTCGTCATTTGGCACGCTCGTGCATCTTTTTCGAGAACCCGGATTTGGACAGTTAGAAGTTAAGGATCCGAAACCCCATCAGAGAACGGACAACACGGACTTGTGCTAGGGAAGTTGCTCTATGTCCACATCACTCCGTGCACAAATTTGGGCATCACAATCACTTCTCCGAGCACGTCAAAGTTGGGTCCCGGTGAAGATAGTTCAAAATCGCCATAACAGAGTTTCAGATCCGAAATGAGTCCAAATCGCATCTGAACACAACAAGAAAGATCCGGGTTGGTTGCCACACTTTTGTCCATGCATGATTCGAATTTCATGCCTCTTCGGTGCCGTTTGGGCCACGGTTGGAAATTTTCGCCATTTGGCACGCTCGTGCATCTTTTTCGAGAACCCGGATTTGGATAGTTAGAAGTTGAGGATCTGGGACCCCATGAGAGAACGGACCACACGGACTTGTGCTAGGGAAGTTGCTCTATGTCCACATCACTCCGTGCATGGATTCGGGCATCGCAATCAGTTCTCCCAGCGCGTCAAAGTTGGGTCCCAGCGAAGATAGTGCAAAATCGCCATAAGAGAGTTTCGGATCTGAAATGAGTGATTTAATTTTCATGCCTCTTCAGCACCGTTTGGGCCCCTGTTGGTAATTTTCGCCATTTGGTACGCTCGTGCATCTTTTTTGAGAACCCGAATTTGGACAGTTAGAAGTTGAGGATCCGGGATCCCATCAGAGAACGGACAACACGGACTTGTGGTAGGGAAGTTGCTCTATGTCCACATCACTCCGTGCACGGACTTGGGCATCGCAATCACTTCTCCGAGCGCGTCAAAGTTGGGGCCCGACAAAGATAGTTCAAAATCACCATAACAGAGTTTCAGATCCGAAATGAGTCCATATCGCATCTGAACACAACAAGAAACATCCGGGTTGGTTGCCACACATTTTTCCATGCATGATTCGAATTTCATGCCTCTTCGGTGCTGTTTGGGCCACGGTTAGAAATTTTCGGCATTTGGCATGCTCATGCATCTTTTTCGAGAACCCGGATTCGGATAGTTAGAAGTTGAGGATCTGGGACCCCATGAGAGAACGGACCACACGGACTTGTGCTTGGGAAGTTGCTCTATGTCCACATCACTCCGTGCATGGAATCGGGCATCGCAATCAGTTCTCCCAGTGCATCAAAGTTGGGTCCCAGCGAAGATAGTGCAAAATCGCCATAATAGAGTTTCGGATCTGAAATGAGTGATTTGATTTTCATGCCTCTTCGGTGCCGTTTGGGCCCCTATTGGAAATTTTCGCCATTTGGCACGCTCGTGCATCTTTTTCGAGAACCTGGATTTGGACAGTTAAAAGTTGAGGATCCGGGACCCCATCAAAGAACGGACAACACGGAATTGTGCTAGGGAAGTTGCTCTATGTCCACATCACTCTGTGCACGGATTTGGGCATCGCAATCACTTCTCCCAGCGCGTCAAATTTGGGTCTCGACGAAGATAGTTCAAAATCGCCATAACACAGTTTCAAATCTGAAATGAGTCCAAATCGCATCTGAACACAACAAGAAAGATCCGGGTTGGTTACCACACATTTGTCCATGCATGATTCGAATTTCATGCCTCTTCGGTGCCGTTTGGGCCACGGTTGGAAATTTCTGCCATTTGGCACGCTTGTGCATCTTTTTCGAGAACCCGGATTCGGACAGTTAGAAGTTGAGGATCTGGGACCCCATGAGAGAACGGACCACATGGACTTGTGCTAGGGAAGTTGCTCTATGTCCACATCACTCCGTGCGTGGATTCAGGCATCACAATCAGTTCTCCCAGCGCGTCAAAGTTGAGTCCCAGCGAAGATAGTGCAAAATCACCATAACAGAGTTTCGGATCCGAAATGAGTCCGAATCGCAACAACAAGAAAGATCCGGGTTGCTTGCCACACATTTTTCCATGCATGATTCAATTTTTATGCCTCTTCCGCGCCGTTTGGGCCACGGTTGGAAATTTCTGCCATTTGGCATGTTTGTGCATCTTTTTCGAGAACCCGGATTCGGACAGTTAGAAGTTAAGGATCCGGGACCCCATCAGAAAACAGACCACACCGAGTTGTGCTAGGGAAGTTTTTCTATGTCCACATCACTCCGTGCATGCATTGGCAGATCGCAATCACCTCTGCCCTAGCGCGTCAAAGTTGGGTCCCGGCGAAGATAGTGCAAAATCGCCATAATAGAGTTTCAGATCCGAAATGAGTCCGAATTCCATCTGAACACATTAAGAAAGATCCGGGTTGCTTGCCACACATTTGTCCATGCATGATTGGAATTTCATGCCTCTTCGGCGCCGTTTGGGCCACTGTTGGAAATTTTTGCCATTTACAATGCTCGTGCATCTTTTTCGAGAACCCGGATTCGGATAGTTAGAAGTTGAGGATCCTGGACCCCATCAGAGAACGGACCACACGGATTTGTGTTAGGGAAGTTGCTCTATGTCCACATCAATCCGTGCATGGATTTGGGCATCGCAATCAGTTCTCTTAGCGCGTCAAAGTTGGGTTCCGGCGAAGATAGTGCAAAATTGCCATAACAGAGTTTCGGATCCGAAATGAGTCTGAATCGCATCTGAATAAAACAAGAAAGGTCCTGATTGCTTCCACACATTTGTGCATGCATGATTCGATTTTCATGCCTCTTTGGCA
Organism: Cibotium barometz; assembly: GCF_041138505.1. Lineage (NCBI taxonomy): Eukaryota > Viridiplantae > Streptophyta > Polypodiopsida > Cyatheales > Cibotiaceae > Cibotium > Cibotium barometz. Next base: position 37,845,369 of record NC_141096.1, read on the forward strand.
CCGTTTGGACCCCTGTTGAAAATTTCTGCCATTTGGCACGCTCGTGCATCTTTTCCGAGAACTCGGATTCGGACAGTTAGAAGTTTAGGATCCAGGACCCCATTAGAGAACGGACCACACGGACTTGTGCTAGGGAAGTTGCTCTTTGTCCACATCACTCCATGCATGGATTTGGGCATCGCAATCACTTCTCCCATCACGTCAAAGTTGGGTCTCGGTGAAGATAGTGCGAAATCGCCATAACAGAGTTCGGATCCGAAATGAGTCCGAATCCCATCTGAACACAATAAGAAAGATCGGGGTTGCTTGCCATACATTTGTCCATACATGATTCGAATTTCATGCCTCTTCGGCGCCGTTTGGGCCACTGTTGGAAATTTTCACCATTTACTATGCTTGGACAGTGAGAAGTTGAGAATCTGGGACCCCATCAGAGAACGGACCATAGGGACTTGTGCTAGGAAAGTTGCTCTATGTCCACATCACTCCGTGCATGGATTTGGGCATCGAAATCAGTTCTCCCAGCACGTTAAAGTTGGGTCCCGGCCAAGATAGTGCAAAATCGCCATAACAGAGTTTCGGATCTGAAATGAGTCCGAATCGCATCTGAATACAACAACAAAGATCCGGGTTTCTTGCCACACATTTATCCATGCATGATTCGATTTGTCCATGCATGATTAGATTTTCATGCCTCTTCGGCACCGTTTGGGCCCCTGTTGGAAATTTCCGCCATTTGGCACGCTCGTGCATCTTTTTCGAGAACCCGGATTCGGACAGTTAGAAGTTGAGAATCCGGGACTCTATCAGAGAACGGACCACATGGACTTGTGCTACGGAAGTTGCTCTATGTCCATATCACTCTGTGCATGGATTTGGGCATCGCAATCAGTTCTCCCAGCGTGTCAAAGTTGGGTCCCGGCGAAGATAGTGTGCAAAATCGCCATAACGGAGTTTCGGATCCGAAATGAGTCCGAATCGCATTTGAACACAACAAGAAAGATCCGGGTTGCTTGCCACACATTTGTCCATGCATGATTCAATTTTTATGCCTCTTCGGTGCTGTTTAGGCCACAGTTGGAAATTTCCGCCATATGGCATGCTCGTGTATCTTTTTCGAGAACTCGGATTCGGACAGTTAGAAATTGAGGATCCGGGACCCCATCAGAGAACGGACCACACAGACTTGTGCTAGGGAAGTTGCTCTATGTTCACATAACTCGTGCATGGATTTGGACATCGCAATCAGTTCTCCCAACGCGTCAAAGTAGGGTCCCGGCGAAGATAGTGCAAAATTGCCATAACAAAGTTTCGGATCCGAAATGAGTCCGAATCGCATCTGAACACAACAAGAAAGATCCGGATTGCTTGTCACATATTTGTCCATGCATGTTTCAATTTTCATGCCTCTTCGGCGCCGTTTGGACCACAATTGAAAATTTTCGCCATTTGGCACACTCGTGCATCTTTTTCGAGAACTCGGATTCGGACAGTTAGAAGTTGAGGATGCAGGACCCGATTAGAGAATGGACCACAGGGACTTGTGCTAGGAAAGTTCCTCTATGTCCACATCACTCCGTGCATGGATTTGGACGTCGCAATCACTTCTCCGGGCGCGTCAAAGTTGGGTCCCGATGAAGATAGTGTAAAATCGCCATAATAAGGTTTCGGGTCCGAAATGAGTCCGAATCGCATCTGAACACAACAAGAAAGATCCAGATTGCTTGCCACACATTTGTCCATGCATGATTCGAATTTCATGACTCTTCGGCGCCGTTTGGGCCATGGTTGGAAATTTCTACCATTTGGCACGCTCGTGCATCTTTTTCGAGAACCTGGATTCGAAGATATAGAAGTTGAGTTTCTGGGACCCCATCAGAGAACGGACCACATGGACTTCTGCTAGGGAAGTTGCTCTATGTTCACATCACTCCGTGCATGGACTTGGGCATCGCAATCAGTTCACCTAGCGTGTCAAAGTTGGGTCCCGACAAAGATAGTGCAAAAACGCCATAACAGAGCTTCGGGTCCGAAATGAGTCCGAATCGCATCTGAACATAACAAGAAAGATCCGGGCTGCTTGCCACACATTTGTCCATGCATGATTCAAATTTCATGCCTCTTCGGTGCCGTTTGGGCCATGGTTGGAAATTTCCACCATTTGGCACGCTCGTGCATCTTTTTCAAGAACCCGGATTCGGACAGTTATTAGAAGTTGAGGATCCGGGACCCCATCAGAGAACGGACCACACGGACTTGTGCTAGGGAAGTGCTCTGTATCCACATCACTCCGTGCATGGATTTGGGAATCCCAATCAGTTCTCCCAGCGCGTCAAAGTTGGGTCCCGGCCAAGATAGTGCAAAATCGCCATAACAGACTTTCGAATATGAAATGAGTCCGAATTGCATCTGAACACAATAAGAAAGATCCGGATTGCGTGCCACACATTTGTCCATGCATGATTCGATTTTCATGCTTCGGCGCCGTTTGGGCCCCTGTTGGAAATTTTTGCCATTTGGCATGCTCGTGCATCTTTTTCGAGAACCCGGATTTGGACAGTTAGAAGTTAAGGATCCAGGACCCCATCAGAGAACGGACCACACGGACTTGTGCTAGGGAATTGCTCTATGTCCACATCACTCTGTGCATGGATATGGGCATCGTAATCACTTCTCCCAGCGCGTCAAATTTGGGTCCCAGGGGCAAAGATAGTGCAAAATCGCCATAACAGAGTCTCAGATCTGAAATGAGTCCGAATGGCATCTGAACATAACGAGAAAGATCCAGGTTGGTTGCCACACATTTGTCCATTCATGATTCAATTTTCATGCCTCTTCGGCGCTGTTTGGCCACGGTTGGAAATTTCCGCCATTTGGCACCATCGCGCATCTTTTTCGAGTACCCAGATTCGGACAGTTAGAAGTTGAGGATCTGGGACCCCATGAGAGAACGGACCACATGGACTTGTTCTAGGGAAGTTGCTCTATGTCCACATCACTCCGTGCATGAATTTACGCATCGCAATCAGTTCTCCCAGTGCATCAAAGTTGGGTCCCAGCGAAGACAGTGCAAAATCACCATAACAGAGTTTCGGATCCGAAATGAGTCCGAATCGCATCTGAACACAACAAGAAAGATCCGGGTTGCTTGCTACACATTTGTCCATGCATGATTCAATTTTCATGCCTCTTCGGTGCCGTTTGGGACACGGTTGGAAATTTCTGCCATTTGGCATGCTCGTGCATCTTTTTCGAGAACCCGGATTCAGACAGTTAGAAGTTAAGGATCCGGGACCCCATCAGAGAAGGGACCACACGAACTTGTGCTAGGAAAGTTGCTCTATGTCCACATCACTCCGTGCATGCATTTGGAGATCACAATCACTTCTCCCACCAGTGGGTCAAAGTTAGGTCCCGACGAAGATAGTGCAAAATCGCCATAATAGAGTCTCGGATCCGAAATGAGTCCGAATCGCATCTCACACAACAAGAAAGATGCGGGTTGCTCGCCACACATTTTTCCTTGCATGATTCAATTTTCATACCTCTTCGGTGCGGTTTGGGCCACGGTTGGAAATTTCTGCCATTTGGTATGCTCGTGCATCTTTTTCGAGAACCCGGATTCGGACAATTAGAAGTTGAGGATCTGGGACCCCATCAGAGAACAGACCACACAGACTTGTGCTAGGAAGTTGCTCTATGTCCACATCACTCTGTGCATCGATTTGGGCATCGTAATCAGTTCTCCTAGCGCGTCAAAGTTGGGTCCCGGGGCAAAGACAGTGCAAAATCACCATAACAGAGTTTCGGATCCGAAATGAGTCCGAATCGCATTTGAACACAACAATAAAGATCCGGGTTGCTTGCCACACATTTGTCCATGCATGATTAAATTTTCATGCCTCTTCGGTGCTGTTTGGGCCACAATTGGAAATTTCCGCCATTTGGCATGCTCGTGCATCTTTTTCGAGAACTCGCATTTGGACAGTTAGAAATTGAGGATCCGGGACCCCATCAGAGAACGGACCACACAGACTTATGCTAGGGAAGTTGCTCTTGTTGAAATTTGAGCATAATGATGAGCTATGGTGGATCATACACTAGAATCAACATGATTAACAAAGTGATTAGCAAATGATTAAGACGTAATTAGTGAATAATTAGCAATTAGATTAATGTAGGCATGGATACTCAAAAACCAGCAAATTCTCATTAGGGCTATGCCTCAATTTATAGAGTTTACATCAAGCATCAAATCCCATTGATTTCTCCATGATTCACTCCCAGAATATCTCCACCTTTTTCCTGATTCTCTCCACCTCTTCTCTTTTCCCTGATTATCTCCCAGAATAACTCCACACTCCTAAATTCCCTCATGCTACCCTTTATTCTCTCCCAGTAGATTCTTCTCACCTTTTCACAGGTTCTTTCACAATTACATCTCCTCTTTTACAGCCTCTATCCAAGAGCTTGTTCCCACACACACCCTATTCACTTGTATATTTCAACACCTCCCCTCAAGTGAATACTCCTAGTACACCTAGACCCTATTCCAAGTTTGCCTCCCCTTACTTAATAGTCTGCGACCAGTGTCTACTCCTCCCCTCAAGTTATCTCAGCACACCTGGACCCTGTATCAAGTTTCTCTCTTACTTGACAGTCCGCGACCAGTGCCTCAAGTCCCTAAACTCCATAGTCCTTGACACTCTCTCTCTCTATGTGTCCAAGGCTACTATAAGTGCCCGCGACCTTGACTAAAGTGCTCACACATACATCTACCACTTGGCCTACATCATCGGTGGCTCAGAGGTGGTTTTACTTTACTGGGGCAGGTTACATTGGGTTGTGGGGTCTCTCTTTCTCTCTCTCTCTCAGAGATTTTCACATGGCTCCTCACTCTTTGGAGCCTCATATCTTCTCTTCTCTTCAGTCTTCTTGTCGTGGCAGCTTCTCTCCACTCGTCCGTCTCTTCTTTCAGTCTTCTCGGGGCAGCTTCTCTTCTTGTGGCAGCTTCTCTTCTCATGTCCATGTCTTCCTTCAGATCTTCTTCTCGGTGTGGATCCTCTTCTTGGGAAGAGATATTCTTCTCCTTTCATGGCTGGGGCCATGAGCTCGTCCGTCAGGTCATTTTGCTCCATGTGAGCAACATGTTTCAATGTTTTGCTGACAGTTCCTTTGGGCTTTTTATGTTTATCTTTTGTCATTATGCAATGCAAACCCAAATTTATGCGGGAGGTCTTACCACTTGCCTTATTCTGGACAAGGGCAGTGTCTGTTCCCATTTTTACACTAATGCAATGTGCCCAATACATAATGCGTATAGCATTCATTCCAATGCACATTCTCAAATGCAACTCTGGCTATGAATAATCTTGATTTTGAGTGAGATTTACAGGCATTAACCAAGGGTTAAATGCAAAATGATGATTTTCACAATTTTATCAGCACAATTTTCCCAGAAATTACATTAAATCAAGGGTAACCAATTTGTACGGGATGGTTGGAGTATCAAACCAACTCCGATTTGAAATCAAAAGTTATAGGGATCTGTATGAGATACCTAATGGTTAATTTGAACCCTCAATTGCACCAAAATACAGTGATTAGCATTGATTAATCATTGATTAGCAAATTAATGCTCTGTTTTGTGTGCAGAAAATAGAGTATGCGGGGAGTCCAGATCTGGTGCCTTCCACTTCAAATGAGCTCAAATGCTTTCAAAGGCATCAATAGCAATGATTCTAGTAGAGGATTAAGCCAAGAAACACAAGATTTGACCAAATATTGAAAGCTTAATCTCTGTTTTACCAAAGTCACCTGCAGATTTGATGAAGAGCTTGGATCTCAATGTAGACTTGATGAAACTGAATTCTATCTTCACCAGCTTGTAGAGCATGCTTGATTACCCCTTGTGCTAAGAGGAATTGAAGCAATGTGATTTGAGCAAGGAGAAATCTGCAGTTTCCTTTAGAAAAAACGCGTCGGCTAAAACGCTGATTTCTGCTTCGTCCGTTTGGCGGCTTGCTGCGTGGAGTACATGGGCTTGAAGCTAGGGATGATGACTAGCTTGTGTTAGAAGCACAAGACATAATTTTGACTGTGCAAGGAGAATGGAGTCCTCCATTGGCTGGGGGTGAAGGGAGAATGAAAACCTCACTAAAAAATGAATTTTTTTTGCTAATTACCTACTAATCCTAATTAATTAATTAATGGGCTCATAAACCTGGTTGATTCTAGGCATGGCTCTGATACCATGTTGAAATTTGAGCATAATGATGAGCTATGGTGGATCATACACTAGAATCAACATGATTAACAAAGTGATTAGCAAATGATTAAGACGTAATTAGTGAATAATTAGCAATTAGATTAATGTAGGCATGGATACTCAAAAACCAGCAAATTCTCATTAGGGCTATGCCTCAATTTATAGAGTTTACATCAAGCATCAAATCCCATTGATTTCTCCATGATTCACTCCCAGAATATCTCCACCTTTTGCCTGATCTCTCCACCTCTTCTCTTTTCCCTGATTATCTCCCAGAATAACTCCACACTCCTAAATTCCCTCATGCTACCCTTTATTCTCTCCCAGTAGATTCTTCTCACCTTTTCACAGGTTCTTTCACAATTACATCTCCTCTTTTACAGCCTCTATCCAAGAGCTTGTTCCCACACACACCCTATTCACTTGTATATTTCAACAGCTCTATGTCCACATCACTCCGTGCATGGATTTGGACATCGCAATCAGTTCTCCCAGTGCGTCAAAGTTGGGTCCCGGTGAAGATAGTACAAAATCGCCATAACAGAGTTTCGGATCCGAAATGAGTCTGAATCGCATCTGAACACAACAAGAAAGGTTGCTTGTCACATATTTGTCCATGCATGTTTCAACTTTCATGCCTCTTCAGCGCCGTTTGGGCCACAATTGGAAATTTTCGCCATTTGGCACGCTCATGCATATTTTTTCGAGAACATGGATTCGGACAGTTAGAAGTTGAGGATCCGGGACCCCATTAGAGAACCGACCACACAGACTTGTGCTAGGGAAGCTTCTCTATGTCCACATCACTCCGTGCATGCATTTGGAGATCGCAATCACTTCTCCTAGTGCGTCAAAGTTGGGTCTCGGCGAAGATAGTGCAAAATCGCCATAACAGAGTCTCGGATCCCAAATGAGTCCGAATCCCATCTGAACACAACAAGAAAGATCCGGGTTGCTTCCCACACATTTTTCCATGCATGATTAAATTTTCATGCCTCTTCGGCGCCGTGTGAGCCACTGTTGAAAATTTTCGACATTTACCATGCTCGTGTATCTTTTTCGAGAACCCGGATTCGGACAGTTAGAAGTTGAGGATCCGAGACCCCATCAGAGAACGGACCACACGGACTTGTGTTAGGGAAGTTGCTCTATGTCCACATTACTCCGTGCATGGATTTGGGCATCGCAATTAGTTCTCCCAGCGCATCAAATTTGGGTCCCAGCCAAGATAGTGCAAAATCACCATAACAAAGTTTCGGATCCGAAATTAGTCCGAATCACATCAGAATACAACAAGAAAGATTCGGGTTACTTGCCAAACATTTGTCCATGCATGATTCAATTTTCATGCCTCTTCGGCGCCGTTTGGGTCCCTCTTGGATATTTCCGCCATTTGGCACGCTCGTGCATCTTTTTCAAGAACCCGGATTCGGACAGTTAAAAGTTCAGGATCCGGGACCCCATCAAAGAACGGACCACACGGAGTTGTGCTAGGGAAGTTCCTCTATGTCCACATCACTCCGTGCACGAATTTGGGCATCGCAATCACTTCTCCGAGCGCATCAAATTTGGGTCCCGGTGAAGATAGTGCAAAATTGCCATAACAGAGTTTCGGATCCGAAATAAGTCCGAATCGCATCTGAACACAACAAGAAAGATCCGGGTTGGTTGCCACACATTTGTCCATTCATGATTCGATTTTCATGCCTCTTCGGCGCCGTTTGGGCCACGGTTGGAAATTTCCGCCATTTGGCACGCTCGTGCATCTTTTTCGACGAGAACCCGGATTTGGACAGTTAGAAGTTGAGGATCCGGGACCCCATCAGAGAACGGACCACACAAACTTGTGCTAGGGAAGTTGCTCTATGTCCACATCACTCCGTGCATGGATTTGGGCATCGCAATCACTTCTCCGAGTGCGTCAGAGTTGGGTCCCAACAAAGATAGTGTAAAATCGCCATAACAGAGTTTCGGATCTGAAATGAGTCCGAATCGCATCTGAACACAACAAGAAAGATCCAGGTTGGTTGCCACACATTTGTCCATGCATGATTCAATTTTCATGCCTCTTCGGTGCCGTTTGGGCCCCTGTTGAAAATTTCGGCCACTTGGCACGCTCGTGCATCTTTTTCGAGAACTCGGATTCGGACAGTTAGAAGTTGAGGACCCGGGATCCCATCAGAGAACGGACAACACGGACATGTGCTAGGGAAGTTGCTCTATGTCCACATCACTCCGTGCATGCATTTGGAGATCGCAATCACTTCTCCCAGCGTGTCAAACTTGGGTCCCGACGAACATAGTACAAAATCGCCATAACAGACTTTCGGATCCGAAATGAGTCCAAATCGCATCTGAACACAACAAGAAAGATCCAAGTTGCTTGCCACACATTTGTCCATGTAGGATTCAAATTTCATGCCTCTTCCGCACCGTTTGGGCCACGGTTGGAAATTTCTGCCATTTGGCATGCTCGTGCATCTTTTTCGCCGAGAATTCGAACAGTTAGAAGTTGAGGATCTAGGACCCCATGAGAGAATGGACCACACCAACTTGTGCTAGGGAAGTTTCTCTATGTCCACATCACTCCGTGCATGGATTTGGGCATCGCAATCAGTTCTCCCAGTGCGTCATAGTTGGGTCTCACCGAAGATAGTGCAAAATCGCCATAACAGAGTTTCGGATCCGAAATGAGTCGGAATCGCATCTGAACACAACAAGAAAGATCCGGGTTGCTTGCCACACATTTGTGCATGCATGATTCAATTTCCATGCCTCTTTGACGCCGTTTGGGCCACAGTTGGAAATTTCTGCCATTTGGCACGCTCGTGCATCTTTTTCGAGAACTCGGATTCGGACAGTTAGAAGTTGAGGATCCGGGACCCCATCAGAGAACGGACCACACGGACTTGTGCTAGGGAAGTTGCTCTATGTCCACATCACTCAGTGCATGGATTTGGGCATCGCAATCACTTCTCCCAGCGCGTCAAAGTTGGGTCCGGGTGAAGATAGCGCAAAATCGCCATAACAGAGTTTCGGATCCGAAATGAGTTCGAATCGCATCTGAACACAATAACAAAGATCCGGATTTCTTGCCACACATTTGTCCATTCATGATTTGATTTTCATGCCTCTTCGGCGTGGTTTGGGCCACGGTTGGAAATTTCTGCCATTTGGCACGCTCGTGCATCTTTTTCGAGAACCCGGATTCGGACAGTTAGAAGCTGAGGATCTGGGACCCCATCAGAGAACGGACCACACGGACTTGTTCTAGGGAAGTTGCTCTATGTCCACATCACTCCGTGCACAGATTTAGGCATCGTAATCACTTCTCTCAGCGCGTCAAAGTTGGGTCCCAGCGAAGATAGTGCAAAATGGCCATAACATAGTTTCGGATTCGAAATGAGTCCGAATCACATCTGAACACAACAAGAAAGATCCGGGTTGGTTGCCACACATTTTTCCATGCATGATTCAATTTTCATGCCTCTTCGGCGCCGTTTTGGCCACGGTTGGAAATTTCCACCATTTGGCATGCTCGTGCATCTTTTTCAAAAACCCGGATTCGGACAGTTAAAAGTTGAGGATCCGGGACCCCATCAAAGAACGGACCACACAGACTTGTGCTAGGGAAGTTGCTCTATGTCCACATCACTCTGTGCATGGATTTGGGCATCGCATCAGTTCTCCAAGCGCGTCAAAGTTAGGTCCCGACCAAGATAGTGCAAAATCGCCATAACAGTTTCGGATCTGAAATGAGTCCGAATCGCATCTGAACAGAACAAGAAAGATCCGGATTGGTTTGCCACACATATGTCCATGCATGATTTGATTTTCACGCCTCTTCGGCACCGTTTGGGCCCCTGTTGGAAATTTTCACCATTTGGCACGCTCGTGCATCTTTTTCGAGAACCCGGATTTGGACAGTTAGAAGTTGAGGATCCGGGACTCTATCAGAGAACGGACAACACGGACTTGTGCTAGGGAAGTTGCTCTATGTCCACATCACTCAGTGCACGGATTTGGGCATCGCAATCACTTCTCCCAACGCGTCAAAGTTGGGTCCCGACGAAGATAGTTCAAAATCGCCATAACAGAGTTTCAGATCCGAAATGAGTCCAAATCACATCTGAACACAACAAGAAAGATCCGGGTTGGTTGCCACACATTTGTCCATGCATGATTCGAATTTCATGCCTCTTCGGTGCCGTTTGGGCCACTGTTGAAAATTTTTGCCATTTACCATGCTCGTGCATCTTTTTCGAGAACCCGGATTCGGATAGTTACAAGTTGAGGATCCGGGACCCCATCAGAGAATGGACCACATGGGCTTGTGTTAGGGAAGTTGCTCTATGTCCACATCAATCCGTGTATGGATTTGGGCATCGCAATCAGTTCTCCTAGCACGTCAAAGTTGGGTCCCGGCCAAGATAGTGCAAAATCGCCATAAAAGAGTTTCGTATCCGAAATGAGTCCGAATCGCATCTGAACACAACAAGAAAGATCCGGATTGCTTGCCACACACTTGTGCATGCATGATTCGATTTTCATGCCTCTTCAGTGCCGTTTGGGTCCCTGTTAGAAATTTCTGGCATTTGGCACGCTCGTGCATCTTTTCCGAGAACCTAGATTCGGACATTTAGGCGTTGAGGATCTGGGACCCCATCAGAGAACAGACCACACGGACTTGTGCTAGGGAAGTTTCTCTTTGTCCACATCACTCTGTGCATGGATTTGGGCATCGCAATCACTTCTCCCTGCATGTCAAAGTTGGGTCCCGGCGGCGAAGATAGTGCAAAATCACCATAACAGAGTTTCAGATCCGAAATGAGTCCGAATCCCATCTGAACACAACAAGAAAGATCCGGGTTTCTTGCCGCACATTTGTCCATGCATGATTGGAATTTCATGCCTCTTCGGCGCCGTTTGGACCACTGTTGGAAATTTCTACCATTTACTATGCTCGTGCATCTTTTTCGAGAACCCGAATTCGGACAGTGAGAAGTTGAGAATCTGGGATCCCATCAGAGAACGGACCACACGGACTTGTGCTAGGGAAGTTGCTCTATGTCCACATCACTCCATACATGGATTTGGGCATCACAATCAGTTCTCCCAGCGCGTCAAAGTTGGGTCCCGGCCAAGATAGTGCAAAATCGCCATAACAGAGTTTCGGATCGAAAATGAGTCCGAATCGTATCTAAATACAACAAGAAAGATCCGGGTTTCTTGCATGGTACACAGCTAGATTAATGCATTCTAGCTCTACCACATGGTAGATCTAGACCTCAAATGCAATTCTAGCTCCACCACATGGTAGAGCTAGACCTCAAAGCAGCCTAGCTCTACAATGTGGTCTAGGTTGGATAGAGCTCTACCACGTGGTAGAGCTAGATCAAATGCAATTCTAGCTTCTTGGTTCTTGTCATGTAAAGTAGATCTCATCTTGGAGTAATTGATTTTGTTGATCTGCATGGTACTTACATAGCTAGATCAATGCATTCTAGCTCCACCACATGGCAGAGCTAGATCGGATGCAATTGTAGCTCCTTGGTTCTCGTCATGTGAAGTAGGTCTCTTCTTAGAGTAATTGGTTTTGTTGATCTGCATGGTACACAGCTAGATCCGGGTTGCTTGCGACACATTTTTCCATGCATGATTTTAATTTCATGCCTTTTCGGCGCCGTTTGGGCCACGGTTGGAAATTTCTACCATTTGGCACGCTCGTTCATCTTTTTCGAGAACCCAGATTCGAACAGTTAGAAGTTGAGGATCCGGGACCCCATCAAAGAACGGACCACACGGACTTGTGTTGCTAGGGAAGTTGTTCTATGTCCACATCACTCCGTGCATGGATTTGGGCATCGCAATCACTTCTCCGGGTGCGTCAAAGTTGGGTCCCGGTGAAAGATAGTGCAAAATCACCATAACAAAGTTTCGGGTTTGAAATGAGTCCGAATCGCATCTGAACACAACAAGAAAGATCCGGATTGCTTACCACACATTTGTCCATGCATGATTCGAATTTCGTGCCTCTTCGGCACCGTTTGGGCCACGGTTGGAAATTTCCACCATTTGGCACGCTCGTGCATCTTTTTCGAGAACCCAAATTCGAACATATAGAAGTTGAGTTTCTGGGACCCCATCAGAGAATGGACCACACGAACTTGTGCTAGGAAAGTTGCTCTATGTTCATATCACTCCGTGCATGGACTTGGGTATCGCAATCAGTTCTCCTAGCGCGTCAAAGTTGGGTCCCGGCAAAGATAGTGCAAAATCGCCATAACAAAGTTTCGGGTCAGAAATGAGTCCGAATCCCATCTGAACACAGCAAGAAAGATCCGGGTAGCTTGCCACACATTTGTCTATGCATGATTCGAATTTCATGCCTCTTCGGTTCCGTTTGGGCCATGGTTGGAAATTTCCACTATCATTTGGCACGCTCGTGCATCTTTTTCGAGAACCCAGATCCGGATAGTTAGAAGTTGAGGATCTTGGACCCCATCACAGAACGGACCACACGGACTTGTGCTAGGGAAGTTACTCTATGTCCAGATTACTCCGTGCATGGATTTGGGCATCGTAATCAGTTCTCCTAGCGCGTCAAAGTGGGGTCCTGGCCAAGATAGTACAAAATCGCCATAACAGACTTTCGGATATGAAATGAGTTCGAATCACATCTGAACACAACAAGAAAGATCCGGGTTGCGTGCCACACATTTGTCCATGCATGATTCGATTTTCATGCCTCTTCGAAGCCGTTTGGGCCCCTGTTGGAAATTTTCACCATTTGGCATGCTCGTGTATCTTTTTCGAGAACTCGGATTCAAGCAATTAGAAGTTGAGGATCTGGGATCTGGGATCCCATGAGAGAACGGACCACACGGACTTGTGCTAGGGAAGTTGCTCTATGTTTACATCACTCTGTGCACGGATTTGGGCATCGCAATCACTTCTCCTAGCGCGTCAAAGGTGGGTCCCGGGGGTAAAGATAGTGCAAAATCGCCATAACAGAGTTTCGGATCCGAAATGAGTGCGAAACGCATCTGAACACAACAAGAAAGATCCGGGTTGGTTGCCACACATTTGTCCATGCATGATTCGAATTTCATGCCTCTTCGGCGCCATTTGGGCCACGGTTGGAAATTTATGCCATTTGGCATGCTCGTGCATCTTTTTCGAGAACCCGGATTCGGACGGTTAGAAGTTGAGGATCTGGGATCTGGGATCCCATGAGAGAACGGACCACACGGACTTGTGCTAGGGAAGTTGCTCTATGTCCACATAACTCCGTGCATGGATTTAGGCATCGCAATCAGTTCTCCCAGTGCATCAAAGTTGGGTCCCGACGAAGATAGTGCAAAATCACCATAACAGAGTTTTGGATCCGAAATGAGTCTGAATCGCATCTAAACACAACAAGAAAGATCTAGGTTTCTTGCCACACATTTATCCACGCATGATTCAATTTTCATGCCTCTTCAGTGCCGTTTAGGCCACGGTTGGAAATTTCTGCCATTTGGCACGCTCGTGCATCTTTTTGGAGAACCGGGATTCAGACAGTTAGAAGTTAAGGATTCGGGACCCCATCAGAGAAGGGACCACACGGACTTGTGCTAGGGAAGTTTCTCTATGTCCACATCACTCCGTGCATGCATTTGGAGATCACAATCACTTCTCCCACCAGTGGGTCAAAGTTGGGTCCCAGCGAAGATAGTGCAAAATCGCCAAAACAGAGTTTCGGATCCGAAATGAGTCCGAATCGCATCTGAACACAACAAGAAAGATCTGGGTTGCTTGCCACACATTTGCCCTTGCATGATTCAATTTTCATACCTGTTCGGCACCGTTTGGGCCACAGTTGGAAATTTCCGCCATTTGGTATGCTCGTGCATCTTTTTCGAGAACCCGGATTTGGACAATTAGAAGTTGAGGATCTGAGACCCCATCAGAGAACGGACCACACGGACTTGTGCTAGGGAAGTTGCTCTATGTCCACATCACTCCGTGCATGGATTTGGGCATCGCAATCAGTTCTCCGAGCGCGTCAAAATTGGGTCCCGGCAAAGACAGTGCAAAATCACCATAATAGAGTTTCGGATCCGAAATGAGTCCGAATCGCATTTGAACACAACAAGAAAGATCCGGGTTGCTTGCCACACATTTTTCCATGCATGATTCAATTTTCATGCCTCTTCGGTGCCGTTTGGGCCACGGTTGGAAATTTCCGCCATTTGGTATGCTCGTGCATCTTTTTCGAGAACTCGGATTCGGACAGTTAGAAGTTGAGGATTCGGGACCCCATCAGAGAACGGACCACACGGACTTGTGCTAGGGAAGTTATTCTATGTCCACATCACTCAGTGCACGGATTTGGGCATCGCAATCACTTCTCCCAGCGCGTCAAAGTTGGGTCTCGACGAAGATAGTGCAAAATCGCCATAACGAAGTTTCGGATCCGAAATGAGTCCGAATCGCATCTGAACACAACAAGAAAGATTCGGGTTGCTTGTCACACATTTATCCTTGCATGATTCAATTTTCAGGCCTCTTCGACGCCGTTTGGGCCACGGTTGGAAATTTTTACCATTTGGCACGCTCGTGCATCTTTTTCGAGAACTCGGATTCAAGGAGTTAGAAGTTAAGGATCTGGGACCCGATGAGAGAACGGTGTCGTGACGTGGGCGGTATCGCTGGGCAAGTGCGAGACTTCTGGCTGTGACAGTAGCTTCAAATCCCAGCAAGGAAACAAAACATATAACTCTTCAAGAGGCATAAGACATCTCCATTTCGGTTGACATGTACATGTGCCAATTCACTTCAAAGCAACCCCAAATTCAGCTTGATGAATGCATATATACGTTACGAGTCAAGAGCATGACCCGCTTCAAGCATAGATCTCCTGACCCTTTATCCAAGTGCCTCATACATAACACATGTAGGCATAGCACAAATTTCAAAAGATTCCCATATACATGTGACCATTCACATCACATGTTTCCCATAATGTCAACATCTCCATTTCAAGATGACTCTTGATCTCATGAAAACCAATAAACCTCCCATGGCTTGATGGCTTGAAAATTGTTGAAGAATGTCTCTTGTTGAAGAAAAACGTGGATGCTTGTGATAGAAATTTCAACTTGAATGTGGAGCCTTTGAGCAAGGAGAATGGTCCAAAATAAGCATCATAAACTTGTCCAAACATGAGAGAAAGCTTACTCAAGGTCTAGTATGGCATTTGGCTCCAAAACGTTGCCCTTCCATGAAGAAAAAATGGCGAAAACTGCTCGTGGGCTGTAGAATTCTCCCCCCCCCCCCGGTGCGTCACTCACACAAGGCGGCTCCAGTCGTGAGCTCCTCTTCGTCTGCACACTCCCTTTGCACGATCACCCGGGCACCTTTTTGCACAAGTCTCCAGCCAGTTTGAGTTTGCCTATTACTTCGATCAACTTCATCTACAGTTACTTGACATGTTCACCATCTTCTTATAGCAACATCATGGTGAAGTTTCAATAGCATCACCTAACAAGCTTGAGTAAGATCTTCAAAATGAGCAGCATGAAAATAGGATCACACCCCTCGTATCTCTCCACTATGAGCCACTCAGTTCTTCTACTCAACAATCCATCAGCATCTCCTCCTCTCAATGGCCAAAGGCTCACTCAATAGAGAACACGGCAACAAACAAACAAAACGACACCCAAACACTAGCTCTACGACAGCTATACAAACAAGTAACAAAACTCTGTGCTTAGAGGTGGCAACCCAACGAGAACACATATCCCTCAGCTGGCGGCAGAGCAGATACAAAACAACGCACAAAAAAAATCTGGCATCACCAGGCTCAGAGAATCGATGGCAGCAAACAAAGCAATACACATTCTCTGGCTATGAGCTGCACCCTAACAAAACAACCATGTGCTGCGCTACCAGCTGTAACAACCCAATGAATCAATACCATCAAACTCTGCGCTCAGAGGCGTACTCAATAAGAACCCCTCGTATCCCTCTACTCTGCGGCAGCTATAAAAACCCCAAAATAAACACGCCCCCCCTTTGCAAATCAATCAGAGCCCCCACCATACCAACGCGGCGACCTCTCTTTATCTCCCCGGCTGACTCCAGCAAGGCGGCCACCCTTCTTCGCCAGCTTCCAAAACATCATGCTCGCAGTCATGTTAGCTTCCACGTAGCATGCTTTTTTGGCCACATTGTAATCATCATTTTTTATTTCTTCTAAGGCCTAGAAGATGGCCATCATCTATGCTTTCACACCAATGCTCTTGCTACATTGGCCACACCAATATTTATTGCCCTCATGCTTCCACACACCTTCAAACACAACCTTTGAGTGCCCACTTATCTTAAGGGACGCGCACACAATTCCAGCTACCAAAGCAGCTGATGTCATCTGCAATCAAAACCATCTACTCTGTACACCTGGCAATGCATTCCATAGCAAAGCCTTTATTCACACGATGCACACGTTAATGGCCTCACATGCATAGTTTCACACCATAGACGTGCCATGGCATGACATCCACCCCCTCTAAACTTGCACATCCTCCGGTATGTGTGCCAAGTCATCATCAAGATCCACATATATCTGGATGTTGTCTTCATCTTGTACATTACCAGGAAGATCATCCTCTTCCTCTTCAACCATATCCATGCTATCACTATCAAGCCTCTCATCTTGAGTGTCCTACGAATCAAAAGGATCACTGTCATGCCTTCTTTTAAACATCTTGATCCTTTTGCCTGCTATACAAGATTCTTTATCTCTGTTCCATCAAGCTCGCACAGGGTATACGTGGCATTATCATGCACATGCTTGACAATGTAAGGGCCAAACCATCTTTTTGCAAACTTCCTTTGCACAGTGAACTGGTTGTCAAGACTACTATCATACATTAGGACCCAATCACCTTCTTCAATGGGTTTTGGCCGGAGTCTGTGTCTTCTATCAAATATTTCTTTATTTTTCAACCTTGCATCTTTCAAACGAGCTTTAGCAAGCTCTACATCTTCAGGCCTTCTCTCCAACTGCCTCATTCACAATGCAAGGAGGTCTTCCCTGTTCAATTCTTCCACCCAGGGTAATACATTCCAAGTTGGGACTACATCTTCAACTGGCATTACCGGCTTCTGACCATACATTAATTTTGCAAGCATGTATCCTGTCTCACTGAGCTATGAGTTGTACGGTCAGCCCATAAAGCATATGGTAGCAGCCTTGGCCACTCCCACATTCTTCCTCTGCATGCCTTAGCCAAAGCTTTAATGATTGGAGGACGTCCTCGCTCGCTTTTACCATTGCCCTTAGGGTTGTAAGCACATGTTAGGGCCAATTTGATGCCAATTCTAGAAAAGAATTCCCTTGCTTCTTCAGCATCTAGCTCACCCCTGTCAGCTGTTATTTTCCCAACACAACCATACCGGCAAATCACATCTTCCAAGAGAAATTTGCATACTGTTTCCGTGCTCTTTGTTCTAAGAGCACGTCCTTCCACCTGATTTGTCAGGTCTTCTCTTGCACCGCATCTGCCAGATTCCCAAGGGAATTGTAACTAGATCCACTACCCATTTGTAGTGCATGGCAGGTGGGTAGGTTGGTTGCAGACCATCACGATGTCGCACATTCGAGTACATTTGACATACCATGCATGTTTCCACATATTGAGATACATCCTTGTACATTCCTTTCCACCAATATCTTTCCTTTATTTTGGTAAAGGTGGCCCACACACTTCGATGTCCAGCCCAGAGACTCTCATGGAATTCTTTCATGAGCTTCCCTTGAGTCTCTTTATCACATATAACTCTCTGTGGCATAGCATTCCTCTACTTAGGATGCTTCCACAGGTACCCATTCTTTAGAAAATACCCATATGCCTTTCTGCGGAACCTCTTGAATTCTAAGTCACACCAATTTTCCTGCCTTGTCAAGGTACTCAAGTATTGGCCAATAAGCAACCAATCTCCTTCATACATTTCCTCAATAAAAGACTCAAGTGCATTTGATAAGCAAGCATGGTCCCCTTTTGCATGTGCAGTAGTATAGAACTTTGTGCCTACATCATCAATGTCACTAATCATCCCTTCTTCATCTTCATACCTGGCTCTTGATAGCATATCTGCTATACTGGGTTGTCCTTCCCTGCAATATGCTTAAACTCAGGATTTAGTGACTTGATATAGGCAATCCACCTGAGCATAGCGATATCTGGAGTGGTGCAGCTTGCAATCATCCCAAGGAGTGGCAAGCACTCAGTTTCCACAAGCACGAATGCTCCAATAAGATATACTTTTTCACATTTTAGAGCAGTGACTACTCCCAATAACTCCCTCTTGATCTGCGGATAACTTCGCTCGCGAATGCTCAATACCTTTGCTCCAAACCTGATTACATACCTGTGATCATCCTCATCATCTTGCCCTACTGCCCATCCTATCCCAATAGGACTAGTATCAGCTGTTACAATCACAGGCCTACCACACTCATAATCTACCTTCCTTAGAGTAGGTGATGATTGGAGCAGACATTTCAGCCTCCGCATAGCTTTAATATGTGCAGCACTCCATAAAAATCTCTGATTTTTCCTCAAAAGTTGCTAGAGAGGATCTGCTACATGTGCATAATGTGGGATCCATATAACATAAAAGACACATGCACCAAGAAATCTCCTCACCTCTGTAACATTAATGCATATCTCTTTCATTCTTTGTATCGCATCTATCTTGGCTGGACAAGGTCTACGCCCATTAGTACTACAAAGATGCCCCACGATTAGTACTTCACCAACCCCAAACACTGATTTCAATCCAGACAAAGTAAGATTCACCTCTTCAAGCTTGGATAGAATTTTATCACAATTTTTTATATGATTTGCCACAAACTTGCGGCACCCTTTTGAATCCAAATCCCCATCTTTATCTTTTTCATCATAGCCTTTTATGGGCACATCATCCAGAAAAGCATAGTTATTTGTGGTATGAAGTCTCATAAGACTTTATTCATTCCATTCATCATATGCGCCACTGAGTTGGTGGCTCCCTGTGGTAAGGTGCACATCCTTACCAAACCCAAAAGAGTTTTCATTGTGGTCATGTCCCTGCTTTGTATATCCAGCTGGAACTGATCATATCCCGAATACAGATCACCCATAGAGTATATAGCTTTCCCTGCAAATGCTTCTACAAACTCGTCCACAAATCGGACCTGCTCCCACATTCCTGATTGTGACCTTGTTTACAGGTTGCATGTCTTGAATGAAGCGCAATGTTCCATTTTTCTTTGGCACGATAAACCATCTGTTGGAGTATGGAGCGCATGATGGCTCCAAAATTCCCATCCTGATCTTTTCTTTTAGTAATTCCATCAGCTTTGGCAAGAGAGCTTTTTGTACTGGAATCGGCCCCGCAAGTTCCAGGGCACATGTGGAACAGTGAAGATCACCATTGGCGCTATTACGCTTGGATCAACACAGCCTATCTCATGCGGCTGAAAAGCAAAGGCCTTCCCATGTTTTACAAGCATCTCCTCAAAGCATTCCTTTTCAACTGGTAACAGGAAATCCTTGTCACCGATCTTCAGCTCTTTTAGGGTTTCTTGTGTAAACTTATGCCCAATTTTCTTCGGATCTCTGAGATTCGATTGCATAGAGGCTTCATCTATCTTCTCCTTGCTTTCTGGTGGCAGGGGCAAGGCAACTGGTTTCACCTTCTTTGCAACCGTTTTATACTTTGTATCAACACGAGCATCCATCTCACAATACCTGTTTTTACATTCCATTCCCTTAAATTCCCGGATTATATCATACATCCCCATAGATGACACTTTTACCATCTCATTCCCACCTTGTAAGCATGCGCTTTCCATGGCAAAAAGCTCACCCATAGTATCCACAAATGACACCTCGTCCAGCACACCTGAAATAAACTCATTTTTCTCCAAAAGACCACACTGCTCAAGACTTTTTTGTACATTTTGTACATATCGACGCATACCATGCTTCAAATCCTTGCTTTTTACAAAGACTATTGACCCATAGCTAGAGAATCTCTGAAAGTTTGTTGAAAAGTTATTTACTTTGATTGAGTCCTGCGAGAACTCATTGCCCCTTGTACCATTGCAATCCCGCTTCACAATGGCACCTGGCCAAAATCCCTCATCTCCCTATAGTTCATGAATTCTCTGTTTATCTTTGGGAGTGACTGTTCACGAAGAGACTCGCGGTTCCTTTCATGGTTAATGCAAACTGTTAAGATTTGAACAGCTTTCTTGCCATCTTTGCTCCTTATTCTTGCATATGCTGAGCCATCATCTAAGACTTTTGTCTCCATCCTCACAGCTGTAATATAGGGTTGCCCAAGGATGAGGGGATACGATGACATCTCTTGGATGAGGAAGTTTTGATCATCTTTCACATCCCCTATAGTTATCCTTACATTTGGATAGGCTGCATAGAGCTCTCCAGATGAACACCATATTAGTGAATTTGGGAATTTCCCAATTCCCATTTTTGAATACTTAAAAAAGGGGACATGGATAACATGTTTGTAAGTTTCTCAAAACCCTATCATATGACCTATCGTTGGAAAGCGCTTAAAAAATGGAATCTAAAGAGCTATAAAGCGCTCATTTTGGATTAGTGGTGTTCAAGTTATGGTTAATCCAAACTTTTGACCACGTGTCCCAAACTTGTGGGAAATTCCCATATTCCTCAATATGGTGTTGATGAGTTATTAGCCGCCTTAATCATCCACCCGTGATCTACATCCATTGGCCACTTACATTTGTTGTAGAGGTTTTTAGCCATAAGATTTATTTCAGACCCATGATCGATTAAGGCAACATACGGCTCTTCCAAGTCTCCTATCTTGACAAGGGTTTCTGTGGTGGCCCTTGCCCAATGGTTCCTGGAGTAATGACTTTTTGCAAGAACTTCTTTTTCATCACCCTCATCCACAAAGCGCACTTGTCGTGCCCCTCCAGTAGAGTGACTGCATTCCACCACATTCTTTCTCTCTTCCTTTCGCTGTACATGTCCTCCATGAGTCTTGGAAGTGCTTGTCTCCCCCTGTGATGGAATAGATTCAATTATGGATTGCCTTTTCCTTCGTATAATATCAATTATCTCATCATGGAATTCTTTCTTTGCAATCCCCAAGACTTCCCCTAATGTAAATTCCACCCTACTGTTTAGAATCCTTTCTTCTAGCACCTTTTTGAGATCCGTTTTACGGTTTCAATATCAGATTGGAGCTTGTAGAGCGGACTTTTCCCTTTACCCTTCTCCTTCTCATGCTTCATCTTTGCTGGCGCTTCTCCCATTGATACTTCCTGTGGAGGCTGGTTATGTGGTGGAGGCACATGTGATGGCCCAGGGTCCTTCTTTCCACTACCACGAGTGACCCTTTTTGATGACCCTCCTTCCTCATTTTCCCTCTTACGCTTTTCCTCTACCTGTGCCTCATTATTCTGGCATTTTGCAATGTAGGCATGAACAGAAAGAGAATCCACAGGTTCTTCCCAGCCAGTCTCAAGACGTATACAGTCTCCTACCTCATGGAAAGCCTCCTTAGTCACCTTCTTTGACACAATTAGCTCCATTGTTGATGGCCAAAAATCTTCATTCTCATAGTCTTCATCCTTCTTAGATTCCTGTTTTGATAGTCCGACCTTTAACCCATAGGTTGCTGCCTCAACCATAGAGATGGCATGGCTAGCAGCCATATCCTCAACCAGCTTTTTCATCCCTCCTTTCCCAAAGTTTGTGCTTAACGGAAGACCAGTCTCTGTAAGGTGGATTTTTCCATCTTTGAAAAATACAAGTTGGTTTCTGAGAGCTTCCTTATAGCTGGCACATTCTTTCTTCGCATGTTCTGGGTCATCACACCATATACATCTGAATGTAAACCCTTCTTTGCTTTGAGGCCTTTGCATAGAAGCCTGCCCTAATGGTAGTCCTTTTTCCTCAATCCTAGACATCTTCAATTTTAGGTCTCGCATGCCCTTAATAAGCTCATCCATCGGCCCTTCTACCTTTGGGATTGCAACAGGTTTTGGTAGATTCTCAGGAGTAACAGTTATAGGAGTTGCCGAGCTCATCACCATTTTATCCCTCCTTCACTGCCGCTTTGCTAGCATGGTGACCGCATCCTCAACATCATTCCAATCATTCTTTAGCCCCTGCTCTGTATCCTTATCCTCAAGGAGAATTTCCAATTTTTCTCGGAGATCTTTCCCAGCTGCTTGTAAGAAGAGCTCTGTTTTTTCCCTGTCTAAGGTTGTGCGCTCAATCCTTGACAGCTGGGCATAGTGCTTCTCAAACTCTCTTAGCAACTCTGTGGCAGAAATTCCAATTTTGGGTTTTGTAACCCACTCCAAGAAAGTTCACTTGGTCACCCGCTCGGAATCCTCCATGAAATAATCATCCTTCAAAGCAAGCTTGAACTCCTCCCAATTTTTGCCACCATGTGCTGCCTGTAATCCTCTTATGCGCTCTCTTATTTCGGGAACACATACCAGCTCAAAGCTTCGAACCATATCCTCATCAGTCACCCTGTTTAGCTCCATTTCCTTTGTGTAATTGCATAGGTACTTTGTGATGTCTTTACCATCAAATTGATCCACCTTTTTCACGATTGACTGCAGTGCTTTAGTCGTGGAAATTTGCCCCCTCTCAGCCGCTTGCTGCTCTTGCATGTACATAGTAAACATCTGAAACATTTGCATAACCCCGGGGTCAAAATGAACCCCCTGTCCCTCAGGATTCTCAGCCATAGCTTGCACTGTGTATTTCACCACTAACTCTCACCCCAGCAGTTTCACGTTGGGTTCACCAAAGCTGTCGTGACGTGGGCGGTATCGCTGGGCAAGTGTGAGACTTCTGGCTGTGAGAGTAGCTTCAAATCCCAGCAAGGAAACAAAACATATAACTCTTCAAGAAGAGGCATAAGACATCTCCATTTTGGTCGACATGTACATGTGCCAATTCACTTCAAAGCAACCCCAAATTCAGCTTGATGAATGCATATACGTTACGAGTCAAGAGCATGACCTGCTTCAAGCATAGATCTCCTGACCCTTTATCCAAGTGCCTCATACATAACACATGTAGGCATAGCACAAATTTCAAAAGATTCCCATATACATGTGACCATTCACATCACATGTTTCCCATAATGTCAACATCTCCATTTCAAGATGACTCTTGATCTCATGAAAACCAATGAACCTCCCATGGCTTGATGGCTTGAAAATTGTTGAAGAATGTCTCTTGTTGAAGAAAAACGTGGATTCTTGTGACAGAAATTTCAGCTTGAATGTGGAGCCTTTGAGCAAGGAGAATGGTCCAAAATAAGCATCATAAACTTGTCCAAACATGAGAGAAAGCTTACTCAAGGTCTAGTATGGCATTTGGCTCCAAAACGTTGCCCTTCCATGAAGAAAAAATGGCAAAAATTGCTCGTGGGCTGTAGAATTCTCCCCCCCCCCCCGGGCGCTTCACTCACACAAGGCGGCTCCAGTCGTGAGCTCCTCTTCGTCTGCACACTCCCTTTGCACGATCACCCGAGCGCCTTTTTGCACAAGTCTCCAGCCAGCTTGAGTTTGCCTATTACTTCGATCAGCTTCATCTACAGTTACTTGACATGTTCACCATCTTCTTATAGCAACATCATGGTGAAGTTTCAACAGCATCACCTAACAAGCTTGAGTAAGATCTTCAAAATGAGCAGCATGAAAATAGGATCACACCCCTCGTATCTCTCCACTATGAGCCACTCAGTTCTTCTACTCAACAATCCATCAGCATCTCCTCCTCTCAACGACCAAAAGGCTCACTCAATAGAGAACACGGCAACAAACAAACAAAACAACACCCAAACACTAGCTCTATGACAGCTATACAAACAAGCAACAAAACTCTGCGCTTAGAGGTGGCAACCCAACGAGAACACATATCCCTCAGCCGCCGGCGGCAGCAGATACAAAACAACGCACAAAAAAAATCTGGCATTGCCAGGCTCAGAGAGTCGATGGCAGCAAACAAAGCAATACACATTCTCTGGCTATGAGCTGCACCCTAACAAAACAACCACGTGCTGGACTACCAGCCGTAACAACCCAATGAATCAATACCATCAAACTCTGCGCTCAGAGGTGTACTCAACAAGAACCCCTCGTATCCCTCTACTTTGCGCGACAGCTATAAAAACCCCAAAATAAACACGCCCCCCCTCTGCAAATCAATCAGAGCCCCCACCATACCAACGCGGCGGCCTCTCTTTATCTCCTCGGCTGACTCCAGCAAGGCGGCCACCCTTCGCCAGCTTCCAGAACATCACACTGGCAACCATGTTAGCTTCCACATAGCATGCTTTTTTGGCCACATTATAATCATCATTTTTTATTTCTTCTAAGGCCTAGAGGATGGCCATCATCTATGCTTTCACACCAATGCTCTTGCTACATTGGCCACACCAATATTTATTGCCCTCATTCTTCCACACACCTTTAAACACGACCTTCGAGTGCCTACTTATCTTAAGGGACGTGCACACAATTCTAGCTACCAAGCAGCTGATGTCATCTGCAATCAAAACCATCTACTCTGTACACCTGACAATGCATTCCATAGCAAAGCCTTTATTCACACCATGCACACGTATGTACACAGGCACAGGGACTTCTGCTAGCCCTCAGAATGCGTAAAGGCATATACACATGTACATTGTGGCACTTAATCCCATGCCTCTGGATTTGCATTTAATGGCCTCACATGCATAGTTTCACACCATAGACGTGCCATGGCACGACAACGGACCACATAGACTTGTGCTAGGGAAGTTTCTCTATGTCCACATCACTCCGTGCATGGATTTGGGCATCATAATCACTTCTCCCAGCGCGTCAAAGTTGGGTCTCAGCGAAGATAGTGCAAAATCGCCATAACAGAGTTTCGGATCCAAAATGAGTCTGAATCACATCTGAACACAACAAGAAAGATCCGGGTTGGTTGCCATACATTTGTCCATGCATGATTCAAACTTCATGCCTCTTCGGCACCGTTTGGGCCATGGTTGGAAATTTATGCCATTTGGCACGCTCGTGTATCTTTTTCGAAAACCCGGATTCGGACAGTTAGAAGTTGAGGATCCGGGATCCCATCAGAGAGAACAGACCACACGGACTTGTGCTAGGGAAGTTGCTCTATGTCCACATCACTCCGTGCATGCATTTGGAGATCGCAATCTCACTTCTCCCACAGTGCATCAAAGTTGGGTCCGGATGAAGATAGGGCAAAATCGCCATAACAGAGTTTCGGATCCGAAATGAGTCGGAATCGCATCTGAACACAACAACAAAGATCCGGGTTGCTTGCCACACATTTTTCCATGCATGGTTCAAATTTCATGACTCTTCTGCACCGTTTGGGCCACGGTTGGAAATTTCCGCCATTTACCATGCTCGTACATCTTTTTCGAGAACCCGGATTCGGACAGTTAGAAGTTGAGGATCTGGGACCCCATCAGAGAACGGACCACACCGACTTGTGCTAGGGAAGTTGTTCTATGTCCACATCACTCCGTGCATGGATTTTGGCGTCGCAATCACTTCTCCGGGCGCGTCAAAGTTGGGTCCCGGTGAAGATAGTGCAAAATCGCCATAACAGAGTTTTGGGTCCGAAATGAGTCCGAATCGCATTTGAACACAACAAGAAAGATCCGGATTGCGTGCCACACATTTTTCCATGCATGATCTTAATTTCATGCCTCTTCGGCGCCGTTTGGGTCATGATTGGAAATTTCCACCATTTGGCACGCTCGTGCGTCTTTTTCGAGAACCCGGATTCGGACATATAAAAGTTGAGGATCTGGGACCCCATCAGAGAACGGACCACACGGATTTGTGCTAGGGAAGTTGCTCTATGTTCACTCCGTGCATGGATTTGGGCATTGCAATCAGTTCTCCCAGCTCGTCAAAGTTGGGTCCCGGCGAAGATAGTGCAAAATTGCCATAACAGAGTTTCGGGTCCGAAATGAGTCCGAATCGCATTTAAACACAACAAGAAAGATCCGGGTTGCTTGCCACACATTTGTCCATGCATGATTCGAATTTCATGCCTCTTCGGTGCCGTTTGGGCCACGGTTGGAAATTTCCACCATTTGGCACGCTCGTGCATCTTTTTCGAGAACCCAGATTCGAACAGTTAGAAGTTGAGAATCCGGGACTCTATCAGAGAACGGACCACATGGACTTGTGCTAGGGAAGTTGCTCTATGTCCACATCACTCTGTGCATAGATTTGGGCATCGCAATCAGTTCTTCCAACGCTTCAAATTTGGGTCCCGACGAAGATAGTGCAAAATCGCCATAACAGAGTTTCGGATCCGAAATGAGTCCGAATCGCATCTGAACACAACAAGAAAGATCCGGGTTGCTTGCCACACATTTGTCCATTCATTATTCGATTTTGCACCGTTTGGGCCACAGTTGCAAATTTCCGCCATTTGGCATGCTCGTGCATCTTTTTCGAGAACCCGGATTTGGACAGTTAGAAATTGAGGATCCGGGACCCCATCAGAGAACGGACCACACGGACTTGTGCTAGGGAAGTTGCTCTATGTCCACATCACTCCGTGCACGGATTTGGGCATCGCAATCACTTCTCCTAGCGCGTCAAACTTGGGTTCCTACGCCATTCAACACACTTGTTTATGTCCTTGGTTCTTATCATGGTCTCTTCTTGGAGTAGTTGGTTTTGTTGACTTGCATGGTACACAGCTAGATTAATGCATTCTAGCTCTACCACATGGTAGAGCTAGACCTCAAATGCAATTCTAGCTCCACCACATGGTAGAGCTAGACCTCAAAGCAGTCTAGCTCAACGATGTGGTCTAGGTTGGATAGAGCTCTACCACGTGGTAGAGCTAGATCAAATGCAATTCTAGCTTCTTGGTTCTTGTCATGTGAAGTAGATCTCATCTTGGAGTAATTGATTTTGTTGATCTGCATGGTACACAGCTAGATCGATGCATTCTAGCTCCACCACATGGTAGAGCTAGATCGGATGCAATTGTAGCTCCTTGGTTCTCGTCATGTGAAGTAGGTCTCTCCTTAGAGTAATTGGTTTTGTTGATCTGCATGGTACACAGCTAGATCTGGGTTGCTTGCTACACATTTTTCCATGCATGATTTTAATTTCATGCCTCTTTGGGGCCATTTGGTCCACAGTTGGAAATTTCTGCCATTTGGTACGCTCGTTCATCTTTTTCGAGAACCCAGATTCGAATAGTTAGAAGTTGACGATCCGGGACCCCATTAGAGAACGGACCACACGGACTTGTGCTAGGGAAGTTGCTCTATGTCCACATCACTCTGTGCATGGATTTGAGTGTCGCAATCACTTCTCCAGGTGCGTCAAAGTTGGGTCCCGGTGAAGATAGTGCAAAATCGCCATAAAAAAGTTTCGGGTCCGAAATGAGTCCGAATCGTATCTGAACACAACAAGAAAGATCCGGATTCCTTGCCACACATTTGTCCATGCATGATTCGAATTTCATGCCTCTTCGGCGTCGTTTGGGCCACGGTTGGAAATTTCCACCATTTGGCACGCTCATGCATCTTTTCGAGAACCCGGATTCGAACATATAGAAGTTGAGTTTCTGGGACCCCATCAGAGAATAAACCACACGGACTTATGCTAAAGAAGTTGCTCTACGTTCACATCACTCCGTGCATGGACTTGGGCATTGCAGTCACTTCTCCTAGCGCGTCAAAGTTGGATCCTGGCAAAGATAGTGCAAAATCGCCATAACAAAGTTTCGGGTCCGAAATGAGTCCGAATCGCATCTGAACACAACAAGAAAGATCTCGGTTGCTTGCCACACATTTATCCATGCATGATTCGAATTTCATGTCTCGTCGGCGCCGTTTGGGCCATGGTTGGAAATTTTCACCATTTGGCACGCTCGTGCATCTTTTTCGTCGAGAACCCGGATTCGGACAGTCAGAAGTTGAGGATCCAGGACCCCATCAGAGAACGGACCACACGAACTTGTGCTAGGGAAGTTTCTCTATGTCCACATCACTCCGTGCATGGATTTGGGCATTATAAGCAGTTCTCCCAGCGCGTCAAATTTGGGTCCCGGCTAAGATAGTGCAAAATCGCCATAACCGACTTTTGGATATGAAATGAGTCCGAATCGCATCTGAACACAACAAGAAAGATCTGGGTTGCGTGCCACACATTTGTCCATGCATGATTCAATTTTCATGCCTCTTCGGAGCCGTTTGGGTCCCTGTTGGAAATTTCTGCCATTTGGCACGCTCGTGCTTTTTTTTCGAGAACCCGGATTCGGACAGTTAGAACTTAAGGATCCGGGACCCCATTAGAGAACGGACCACACGGACTTGTGCTAGGGAAGTTGCTCTATGTCCACATCACTCTGTGCATGGATTTGGGCATCGCAATCACTTCTCCTAACGCGTCAAAGTTGGGTCTTGCGGCGGCGAAGATAGTGCAAAATCGCCATAACAGAGTTTCGGATCCGAAATGAGTCCGAATCGCATCTGAACACAACAAGAAAGATCCGAGTTGGTTGCCACACATTTGTCCATGCATGATTTGAATTTCATGCCTCCTTGGTGCCGTTTGGGCCATGGTTAGAAATTTTTGCCATTTGGCACGCTCGTGCATCTTTTTCGAGAACCCGGATTTGGACGATTAGAAGTTGCGGATCTGGGACCCCGTGAGAGAACGGACCACACGGACTTGTGCTAGGGAAGTTGCTCTATGTCCACATCATTCCGTGCATGGATTTAGGCATCACAATCAGTTCTCCCAGTGCGTCAAAGCTGGGTCCCAGCGAAGATAGTGCAAAATCACCATAACAGAGTCTACATCATTCCGTGCATGGATTTAGGCATCGCAATCAGTTCTCCCAGTGCAAAATCACCATAACAGAGTTTCGGATCCGAAATGAGTCCGAATCGCATCTGAACACAACAAGAAAGATCTGGGTTGTTTGCCACACATTTGTCCATGCATGATTCAATTTTTATGTCTCTTCGGTGCCGTTTAGGCCACGGGTAGAAATTTCTGCCATTTGGCATGCTCGTACATCTTTTTCGAGAACCTGGATTCAGACAGTTAGAAGTTAAGGATCCGAGACCCCATCAGAGAAGGGACCACACGGACTTGTGCTAGGGAAGTTTCTCTATGTCCACATCACTCCGTGCATGCATTTGGAGATCACAATCACTTCTCCCACCAGTGGGTTAGCAAAATTGCCATAAGAGAGTTTCGGATCCGAAATGAGTCCGAATCGCATCTGAACACAACAAGAAAGATCCGGGTTGCTTGCCACACATTTGTCCTTGTATGATTCAATTTTCATACCTCTTCGGCGCCGTTTGGGCCACGGTTGGAAATTTTTGCCATTTGGTACGCTCGTGCATCTTTTTCGAGAACTCGGATTTAGACAATTAGAAAATGAGGATCTGAGACCCCATCAGAGAACGGACCACATAGACTTGTGCTAGGGAAGTTGCTCTATGTCCACATTACTCCGTGCATAGATTTGGGCATCGCAATCAGTTCTCCCAACGCGTCAAAGTTGGGTCCCGGCAAAGACAGTGCAAAGTTGGGTCCCGGCAAAGACAGTGCAAAATCACCATAACAGAGTTTCGGATCCGAAATGAGTCCAAATCGCATTTGAACACAACAAGAAAGATTCGGGTTGCTTGCCACACATTTTTCCATGCATGATTCCATTTTCATGCCTCTTCAGTGCCGTTTGGGCCACGGTTGGAAATTTTCGCCATTTGGCATGCTCGTGCATCTTTTTCAAGAACTCAGATTCGGACAGTTAGAAGTTGAGGATCCGGGACCCCATCAGAGAACGGACCACACGGACTTGTGCTAGGGAATTTACTCTATGTCCACATCACTCCGTGCATGCATTTGGAGATCGCAATCACTTCTCCCAGCGCGTCAAAGTTGGGTTCGACGAAGATAGTGCAAAATCGCCATAACAGAGTTTCGGATCTGAAATGAGTCTGAATCGCATCTGAACACAACAAGAAAGATCCGGGTTGCTTGTCACACATTTGTCCTTGCATGATTTAATTTTCAGGCCTCTTCGCGCCATTTGGGCCACGGTTGGATATTTCCGCCATTTGGCACGCTCGTGCATCTTTTTCGAGAACCTAGATTCAAGCAGTTAGAAGTTAAGGGTCTGGGACCCCATGAGAGAACGGACCACACGGACTTGTACTAAGGAAGTTTCTCTATGTCCACATCACTCCGTGCACGGATTTGGGCATCGTAATCACTTCTCCCAGCGCGTCAAAGTTGGGTCCCGGCAAAGATAGTGCAAAATCACCATAACAGAGTTTCGGATCCGCAATGAGTCCGAATCGCGTCTGAACACAATAAGAAAGATCCAGGTTGCTTGCCACAAATTTGTCCATGTATGATTCAAATTTCATGCCTCTTCAACGCCGTTTGGGCCACGGTTAAAAATTTTCGCCATTTGGCACGCTCATGTATCTTTTTCGAGAACCCGAATTCGGACAGTTAGGATCCAGGATCCCATCAGAGAGAAGGGACCACATGGACTTGTGCTAGGGAAGTTGCTCTTTGTCCACATCACTCCGTGCATGCATTTGGAGATCGCAATCACTTCTCCCAGCCCATCAAAGTTGGGTCCAGATGAAGATAGGGCAAAATCGCCATAACAGAGTTTCGAATCCAAAATGAGTCGGAATCACATCTGAACAAAACAACAAAGCTCCGTCCATGCATGGTTCAAATTTCATGCCTCTTCGGCGCCGTTTGGGCCACAGCTGGAAATTTCCGCCATTTACCACGCTCGTGCATCTTTTTCGACAACACGGATTCGGACAGTAAGAAGTTGAGGATCTGGGACCCCATCAGAGAACGGACCACACGGACTTGTGCTAGGGAAGTTGCTCTATATCCACATCACTCCGTGCATGGATTTGGGCGTCGCAATCACTTCTCCGGGTGCGTCAAAGTTGGGTCCCGGTGAAGATAGTGCAAAATCGCCATACAAGAGTTTTGGGTCCAAAATGAGTCTGAATCGCATTTGAACATAACAAGAAAAATCCGGATTGCTTGCCACAAATTTTTCCATCCATGATTCGAGTTTCATGCCTCTTCGGCGCCGTTTGGGCCACGGTTGGAAATTTCCACGATTTGGCACGCTCGTGCACCTTTTTCGAGAACCCGGATTCGGACATATAAAAGTTGAGGATCTGGGACCCCATCAGAGAACGGACCACACGGATTTCTGCTAAGGAAGTTTCTCTATGTTCACATCACTCCGTGCATGGATTTGGGCATCGCAATCAGTTCTCCCAGCGCGTCAAAGTTGGGTCCCGGTGAAGATAGTGCAAAATCGCCATAACAGAGTTTCGGGTCCGAAATGAGTCCGAATCGCATCTGAACACCACAAGAAAGATCCGGGTTGCTTGCCACACATTTGTCCATGCATGATTCGAATTTCATGCCTCTTCAGCGCCGTTTGGGCCACGGTTGGAAATTTCCACCATTTGGCACACGCTCGTGCATCTTTTTCGAGAACCCGGATTCGGACAGTTTTAGAAGTTGAGGATCCGGGACCCCATCAGAGAACGGACCACACAGACTTGTGCTAGGGAAGTTCCTCTATGTCCACATCACTCCGTGCATGGATTTGGGCATCACAATCACTTCTCCCAGCGCGTCAAAGTTGGGTCCCGGCCAAGATAGTGCAAAATCGCCATAACAGACTTTCGGATCTGAAATGAGTCCGAATCGCTTTTGAACACAACAAGAAAGATCCGGGTTGCTTGCCACACATTTGTCCTTGCATGATTCGATTTTCATGCCTCTTCGGCACCGTTTGGGCCCCTGTTGGAAATTTTCGCCATTTGGCACATGCTCGTGCATCTTTTTCGAGAACCCAGATTCGGACAATTAGAAGTTAAGGATCCAGGACCCCATCAGAGAACGGACCACACGGACTTGTGCTAGGGAAGTTTCTTTATGTCCACATCACTCTGTGCATGGATTTGGGCATCGCAATCACTTCTCCCAGCACGTCAAAGTTGGGTCCCGGCTGCGAAGATAGTGCAAAATCACCATAACAGAGTTTCGGATCCGAAATGAGTCCGAAACGCATCTGAACACAACAAGAAAGATCCGGGTTGGTTGCCACACATTCGTCCATGCATGATTCGAATTTCATGCCTCTTCGGCGCCGTTTGGGCCAGGGTTGGAAATTTTCGCCATTTGGCACGCTCGTGCATCTTTTTCGAGAACCCGGATTCAGACAGTTAGAAGTTGAGGATCTGGGATCCCATGAGAGAACAGACCACACGGACTTGTGCTAGGGAAGTTGCTCTATGTCCACATCACTCCGTGCATGGATTTAGGCATCGCAATCAGTTCTCCCAGCACGTCAAAGTTGGGTCTCGACGAAGACAGTGCAAAATCACCATAACAGAGTTTCAGATCCGAAATGAGTCCGAATCGCATCTGAACAAAACAAGAAAGATCCGGCTTGGTTGCCACACATTTGTCCATGCATGATTTAAATTTCATGACTCTTCGACGCCGTTTGGGCCACGGTTAAAAATTTTTGCCATTTGGCACGCTCGTGCATCTTTTTCGAGAACCGGGATTCAGACAGTTAGAAGTTGAGGATCTGGGACCCCATGAGAGAACGGACCACACGGACTTGTGCTAAGGAAGTTGCTCTATGTCCACATCACTCCGTGCATGGATTTAGGCATCGCAATCAGTTCTCCCAGTGCATCAAAGTTGGGTCCCGATGAAGACAGTGCAAAATCACCATAACAGAGTTTCGGATCCGAAATGAGTCCGAATCGCATGTGAACACAACAAGAGAGATCCGGGTTGCTTTCCACACATTTTTCCATGCATGATTCAATTTTTATGCCTCTTCGGTGCCGTTTGGGCCACGGTTGGAAATTTCTGCCATTTGGCACGCTCGTGCATCTTTTTCGAGAACCCGGATTCAGACAGTTAGAAGTTGAGGATCCAGGACCCCATCAGAGAACGGACCACACGGACTTGTGCTAGGGAAGTTACTCTATGTCCCCATCACTCCGTGCACGGATTCGGGCATCGCAATCACTTCTCCCACCATGTCAAAGTTGGGTCCCAGCTCCATTCAACACACTTGTTTATCTCCTTGGTTCTCGTCATGGTCTCTTCTTGGAGTAATTGGTTTTGTTGATTTGCATGGTACACAGCTAGATTAATGCATTCTAGCTTTACCACATGTTAGAGCTAGACCTCAAATGCATTCTAGCTTTACCACATGGTAGAGCTAGACCTCAAATGCAATTCTAGCTCCACCACATGGTAGAGCTACACCTCAAAGCAGTCTAGCTCTACGATGTGGTCTAGGTTGTATACAGCTCTACCACGTGGTAGAGCTAGATCAAATGCAATTCTAGCTTCTTGGTTCTTGTCATGTGAAGTAGATCTCATCTTGGAGTAATTGATTTTGTTGATCTGCATGGTACACAGCTAGATCGATGCATTCTAGCTCCACCACATGGTAGAGCTAGATCGGATGCAATTGTAGCTCCTTGGTTCTCGTCATGTGAAGTAGGTCTCTCCTTAGAGTAATTGGTTTTGTTGATCTGCATGGTACACAGCTAGATTTGGGTTGCTTGCCACACATTTTTCCATGCATGATTCGAATTTCATGCCTCTTCAGCGTCGTTTGGGCCACTGTTGGAAATTTCCACTCTTCAGCGCTCGTTCATCTTTTTAGAGAACTCGGATTCGAATAGTTAGAAGTTGAGGATCCGGGACCCCATCAGAGAACGGACCACATGGACTTGTGCTAGGGAAGTTGCTCTATGTCCACATCACTCCATGCATGGATTTGGGCATCGCAATCACTTCTCCCGGTCCGTCAAAGTTGGGTTCCCGTGAAGATAGTGCAAAATCCCCATAACAGAGTTTTAGGTTCAAAATGAGTCCGAATCGCATCTGAACACAACAAGAAAGATCCGGATTGCTTGCCACACATTTGTCCATGCATGATTCGAATTTCATCCCTCTTCGGCACCGTTTGGGCCACGGTTGGAAATTTTCACCATTTGGCATGCTCGTGCATCTTTTTCGAGAACTCGGATTGGGACAGTTAGAAGTTGAGGATCTGGGACCCCATCAGAGAACGGACCACACGGACTTGTGCTAGGGAAGTTGCTCTGTGTTTACATCACTCCGTGCATGGATTTGGGCATCGCAATTAGTTCTCCCATTGCGTCAAAGTTGGGTCCCGGCGGCAAAGATAGTGCAAAATCGCCATAACAGAGTTTTGGGTCTGAAATGAGTCCGATTTGGGTTGCTTGCCACACATTTTTCCATGCATGATTTTAATTTCATGCCTCTTCGGTGCCGTTTGGGCCATCGTTGAAAATTTCCACCATTTGACACGCTCGTGCATCTTTTTTGAGAACCCGGATTCGGACAGTTAGAAGTTGAGGATCCGAGACTCCATCAGAGAATGGACCACATGGACTTGTGCTAGGGAAGTTGCTCTATGTCCACATCACTCCGTGCATGGATTTGGGCATTGCAATCAGTTCTCCCAGCACGTCAAACTTGGGTCCCAGCCAAGATAGTTCAAAATTGCCATAACAGAGTTTTGGATCTGAAATGAGTCCGAATCGCATCTAGACACAACAAGAAAGATTTGGGTTGCTTGCCACACATGTGTCCATGCATGATTCGATTTTCATGCCTCTTCGGCGCCGTTTGGGTCCCTGTTGGAAATTTCTACCATTTGGCACGCTCGTGCATCTTTTTCGAGAACCCGGATTTGGACAGTTAGAAGTTGGGGATCCGGGACCCCATCAGAGAACGGACCACATGGACTTGTGTTAGGGAAGTTGCTCTATATCCACATCACTCCGTGCACGGATTTGGCCATCGCAATCACTTCTCCCAGCGCGTCAAATTTGGGTCCCGACGGCGAAGATAGTGCAAAATCTCCATAACAGAGTTTCGGATCCAAAATGAGCATCTGAACACAAAAAGAAAGATCCGGGTTGCTTGTGACACATTTCTCCATGCATGATTCGAATTTCATGTCTCTTGGGCGCCGTTTGGGCCACTGTTGGAAATTTCTGCCATTTACCATGCTCGTGCATCTTTTTCGAGAACCCGGATTTGGATAGTTAGAAGTTGAGGATCCGGGACCCCATCAGAGAACGGACCACACAGACTTGTGTTAGGGAAGTTTCTCTATGTCCTCATCACTCCGTGCATGGATTTAGGCATCGCAATCAGTTCTCCCAACGCGTCAAAGTTGGGTCCTGGCCAAGATAGTGCAAAATCGCCATAACAAAGTTTCGGATCCGAAATGAGTCCGAATCGCATTTGAATACAACAAGAAAAATCCAGGTTGCTTTCCACACATTTTTCCATGCATGATTGGATTTTCATGCCTCTTCGGTGCCGTTTGGGCCCCTGTTGGAAATTTTTGCCATTTGGCACGCTCATGCATCTTTTTCGAGAACCCGGATTCGGACAGTTAGAAGTTGAGGATCTGGGACCCCATTAGAGAATGGACAACACGGACTTGTGCTAGGGAAGATGCTCTATGTCCATATCACTCCGTGCACGGATTTGGGCATCGCAATCACTTCTCTCAGCGCGTCAAAGTTTGGTCCCGCCGGGGCGAAGATAGTGCAAAATCGCTATAAAGATTTTCGGATCCGAAATGAGTCTGAATCATATCTGAACACAACAAGAAAGATCTGGGTTGGTTGCCACACATTTGTCCATTCATGATTCGATTTTCATGCCTCTTCGGCACCGTTCGGGCCACGGTTGGAAATTTCTACCATTTGGCATGCTCGTGCATCTTTTTCCAGAACCCGGATTCGGACAGTTAGAAGTTGAGGATCCGGGACCCCATCAGAGGGCGGACCACACGAACTTGTGCTAGGGAAGTTACTCTATGTTCACATCACTCCGTGCATGGATTTGGACATCGCAATCACTTCTGCCACCAGCGCGTCAAAGTTTGGCCCGAGCGCCATTCAACACACTTGTTTATCTCCTTGGTTCTCGTCATGGTCTCTTCTTGGAGTAATTGGTTTTGTTGATTTGCATGGTACACAGCTAGATCAATGCATTCTAGCTCTACCACATGGTAGAGCTAGAACTCAAATGCAATTCCAGCTCCACCACATGGTAGAGCTAGACCTCAAAGTAGTCTAGCTCTACGATGTGGTCTAGGTTGGATACAGCTCTACCATGTGGTAGAGCTAGATCAAATGCAATTCTAGCTTCTTGGTTCTTGTCATGTGAAGTAGATCTCATCTTGGAGTAATTGATTTTGTTGATTTGCATGGTACACAGCTAGATTGATGGATTCTAGCTCCACCACATGGTAGAGCTAGATCGGATGCGATTGTAGCTCTTTGGTTCTCGTCATGTGAAGTAGGTCTCTTCTTAAAGTAATTGATTTGGTTGATCTGCATGGTACACAACAAGAAAGATCCGGGTTGCTTGCCACACATTTTTCCATGCATGATTCTAATTTCATGCCTCTTTGGTGCCATTTGGGCCACGGTTGGAAATTTCGGCCATTTGGCACGCTCGTTCATCTTTTTCGAGAACCCGGATTCGAACAGTTAGAAGTTGAGGATCCGGGACCCCATCAGAGAATGGACCACACGAACTTGTGCTAGGGAAGTTGCTCTATGTCCACATCACTCCGTGCATGGATTTGGGCGTCGCAAACCAATCACTTCTCACGGCGCGTCAAAGTTGGGTCCCAGCGAAGATAGTGCAAAATCACCATATTAGAGTTTCGGGTCCGAAATGAGTCTGAATTGCATCTAAACAGAACAAGAAAGATCCGGATTGCTTGCCACACATTTGTCCATGCATGATTCTAATTTCATGCCTCTTCGGCACCATTTGGGCCACGGTTGGAAATTTCCACCATTTGGCACGCTCATGCATCTTTTTTGAGAACCCGGATTCCGACAGTTAGAAGTTGAGGATCTGGGATCCCATCAGAGAACCGACCAAACGGACTTGTGCTAGAGAAGTTGCTCTATGTTCACATCACTCCATGCATGGATTTGGGCATCGCAATCAGTTCTCCCAGCACGTCAAAGTTGGGTCCCGGCGGCGAAGATAGTGCAAAATCGCCATAACAGAGTTTCGGGTCCGAAATGAGTCCGAATCACATGTGAACACAACAAGAAAGATTCGGGTTGCTTGCCACATATTTTTCCATGCATGATTCGAATTTCATGCCTCTTCGGTGCTGTTTGGGCCACGGTTGGAAATTTCCACCATTTGGCACACTCGTGCATCTTTTTCGAGAACCCGGATTCGGACAGTTAGAAGTTGAGGATCCGGGACCCCATCAAAGAACGGACCACACGGACTTGTGCTAGGGAAGTTGCTCTATGTCCACATTACCCCGTGCATGCATTTGGAGATCACAATCATTTCTCCCAGTGCGTCAAAGTTGGGTCCCGAACGAAGATAGTGCAAAATCGCTATAACAGAGTTTCGGATCCGAAATGAGTCCGAATCGCATCTGAACACAACAACAAAGATACGGGTTGCTTGCCACACATTTGTCCATGCATGATTTGATTTTTATGCCTCTTCGGCACTGTTTGGGCTACAGTTGGAAATTTCTGCCATTTACCACGCTCGTGCGTCTTTTTCGAGAACCCGGATTCAGACAGTTAGAAGTTGAGGATCTGGGACCCCATCAGAGAACGGACCACACGGACTTGTGCTAGGGAAGTTGCTCTATGTCCACATCACTTCCTGCATGAATTTGGGCGTCGCAATCAGTTCTCCCAGCGCATCAAAGTTGGGTCCCCACGAAGATAGTGCAAAATCGCCATAATAGAGTTTCGGGTCCGAAATGAGTCCGAATCGCATCTAAACACAACAAGAAAGATCCGGGTTGCTTGCCACACATTTGTCCATGCATGATTCAAATTTCACACCTCTTCGGCGCCGTTTGGGCCACGGTTGGAAATTTCCACCATTTGGCACGCTCGTGCACCTTTTTCGAGAACCCGGATTCGGACAGTTAGAAGTTCAGGATCTCGGACCCCATGAGAGAACGGACCACACGGACTTGTGCTAGGGAAGTTTCCCTATGTCCACATCACTCCGTGCATGGATTTGGGCATCGCAATCAATTCTCCCAGCGCGTCAAAGTTGGGTCCCGGCAGCGAAGATAGTGCAAAATCGCCATAACGGAGTTTCAGATCCGAAATGAGTTCGAACACAATAAGAAAGATCCGGGTTGCGTGCCACATATTTGTCCATGCATGATTCGATTTTCATGCCTCTTCGACGTCGTTTCGGCCACGGTTGGAAATTTCTGCCATTTGGCATGCTCGTGCATCGTTTTCGAGAACCCGGATTCGGTCAGTTAGAAGTTGAGGATCCGAGACCCCATCAGAGAACGGACCACACGGACTTATGCTAGGGAAGTTTCTCTATGTCCACATCACTCCGTGCATGCATTTGGAGATCGCAATCACTTCTCCCAGTGCGTCAAAGTTGGGTCCCGACGAAGATAGTGCAAAATTACCATAATAGAGTTTCGGATCCGAAATGAGTCCGAATCGCATCTGAACACAACAAGAAAGATCCGGGTTGGTTTTCACACATTTGTCCATGCATGATTCAAATTTCATGCCTCTTCGGCGCCGTTTGGGCCACGGTTGGAAATTTTTGCCATTTGGTACCAAATGCACTATGAGATGTAGTTGGCTTGTGAGAATAGAACATGGAAATGTCTCCTCCACTAAACAAACCACCTCCACTGACATAACTCGAGCATTCTCAAGCGTGGTGGGATCTATTTCCTTTGAGCTCACATACCCATAAATGAAAAAGTACACCATATTAGCAATATGAACACCTTGCATGGAGCATTGATACGCATCACATTTTGTATCATGTAAAGTACCTCACAAGCTCACCCATCTTGTGTAAATACAATCTTTCACATCCTTCGATGCACTACGAGAAATGCTAGTAGGTAGTATGAACTAAACCCATGAGGAATGGCTGACTAGTTGCTTCTAATTCACTCACAAATTTGAAAGGAAAAAGATATTATGCACATAAAATACTTACTTGGAGCATCTTGTGCCAATCATGAGATTTCAAGACATATAATTGCTCTACACCTCTTTTCTTGCTCTTTGTAAAGGCCCCCTTCAAACACCTCATGCATCCAGTGGGAGAACAAATTGTAGTAATAGCACGCTTCACCGCCACCATCTCTAGCTTTGATAACCTCCACGGTGCACGAGGTAAAAAAACACGCCCATTTGGTCTCTCTTGTGGCCAAGCTTCACGCATCCTCCCTGTGGTACGTAGATCCTCCCTTATGCCTACGGAATCTCATGTCCCATTCAAATGTTCCCAAATGGTAGATGCCACTGGTGGTGTTGGTAAGTCTAGCGGCACTTTGGGTGCTGGCAGTTGTGATAAGGGCTGGGCCCTTGGATATCTGCACACAGATATCAAATATTTTGCTGGACCTCGTAGGAGAAGAGGGTTTTTCTTCCTCTCCAAAGCCAATGAAGCTTAGCCCTTCTTCCATGGATTCTTTGCTACTTGTTTCAATGTTGTTTCCTCCAAGTTGAAACACTCAATTGAGTGCTCACAGAGAGACTTGAGCCAACACCTTTTTGGTAGGAAGAACCTAGGTGATTTGATGCATTATTGTGGGGGGGTAAGGTCGTCTCCAATGAGCTTCTTGAACCTCAAGTGCATGAGAATGTGTTTCAACAGGCTAAATCACTACTCCAACTGTTTCACCTGGTTTTCTACTGAACTGTCTTTTCTGGTCTTGACATAGCAGACAATGGTTCACATCATGAAGTAGAAGACTGCAGTTCACATCGTGAATTGTGTTTCACGTCGCAAAAACCTGTGTTTTACATTTCAAATTTTCATCTCAAAATTACCTTAATCTGAGTTGGATACACTCCAATGGTGTAATTAGGGTACTCTCTTACCACTGGTCTAACAACCCTTAATCTGTGAATTAGCAGTCCGTGAAATGTTATTTCATGAACCGCTAATCTATGAACTAGCAGCAGCTGATAGTTCACGTCGTGAAGTAGCAGGTTATGGTTCACGTCGTGAAATAGACTATGCTTCACGCCGTGAAATAGAGTATTGTTAATGTCGTGAAGGGTTTCACTGCTATTTCATGAGATAAGATTTTTCTATTTTGTTGTGTCATATATGTCAGGATAAGAAACTCTAATTTTAGTAAGGTAATCTCAAGATTCCTAGCGCTAATTGTGGAAAGTGTTTCATGCCATGAATTAGCAGATTGTAGTTCACGTCATAATTGTTTCCTGCACTTTCATGTGTTTATAGCTGCATCAACAAAATGATGGTCAGAGGGTGATTTCCCTATCCAAATGATCTACAAATGTTTTGCCAAGGATTAGGAATGCAATACAAGTCATGAACACAACCGATGGCTCCTTGTTTTTGTAGTTTTTATGATTTTTAGAAAAAACAATGCAATACATGTCACCAATTCCTAGCTCACTCTTTAGAAATGGGTGACGAAAAAAAACAAATTTGAAAGTAAAACTAAGTGTAACTTTCCTCTAGCTACTACCAAGTACTCACCCACGCTTCCAACAACACATGATTTTCCACAACTACTATAATTCCTTCTCTACAACTCAAACCTTATCTACACAGTTTCTGCATAATGCACCTTCCAAATGTAAAGGCAATAGTGAATCTTGCATAATGGGAGCTGGAGCTCTAAGAGGATGAAAGAAACAATGGTGTTTCCTGGGCAACAGTGGTGTCAAAAATGTTATGGGCTACCACACCTCCCAAGAGAGAACTTTACCCATTCAAAATTAGAAGACGAAATAGAAAACAACTATCATTGGGTACTTACCAATGCTTTGAACTCACGTCTATTGTGAGGCTCCCCAAGCTCGCTTTTGGAAGCTCCACTCCAATCTCCACCTCCACACTATCCACTACTGTTGTAGAGTCGCTCTTACCGTAGTACAAGGCAATCTACCTCTCACTCTCCCACACACATGCATAGAAGAGGGACATGCACTTCCATACTCTCTCTCTCTCTCTCAGAGAAGACAAAGTAAGAGCTCCCATAGCACAAAGGGGGATTGTGTTGTTTCATTATTATGAGAAATTACCTTTTATACATCTGGCCTTTATTCACATGTGGGCGCCCAAAACTTACTAACTAAGGCCTTGGGTGGCCAGTATCTCAAAATCTACAACTTTAATAGTGTCTTTACATAACACTTATTAATGGTCTCAATTGGAGGACCATGTTTGTTAATCCAAAATGGGATTAATGGGGTGGTGTAGTCATGGGAGCCTTAGCTTCTCGCGATCGGATAGGAGGAGCACCAGCCCCAACCTCTCAAGTTTATAGTTTAGGCTTTCAACCTCTAAGGCAAGAGAGGGATTAATTTCCCCTTATTCTTTCCTATGTGCTTTCCGTACATGTAGCTCCTCCTTGAGGTCCTTAACTTGTTCTTTCCACTTTCCCACTTTGGTCGCATGGGCTTCCTTGAGCTCTTATCCCCCCTATCTTATCTATATTCATGGCATATTACGATGTCCTTGATAACGTTCAGCATGTCTTTTGCCCATTCGCCTAGGGGGTGCTTCTCTAGCATCTCTAAGCTATTGAGCACGTGTTTCTCCATCTTGTCAATGATTTACATTTACTTCTGAATGTAGGTCCTTCCATTTCTTGAGATCTCTTCATCTTGGTGCAAGAAAAAGAGAAAGAGGGTTATGTTGCTACCTTGGGGGCTTGAGTAAGGGTGGGTGGGAAAACGACAAAGCACGTGGTGGGGATGGTGGATGGGCATAACAAAATACAACACAACCACGACAGGGTAGGTGGTAGGGTGGTGGTCATTTGCTACATTGTAGGCAAGGCAAAATAGGGCATATCGAGGATAGGGCAGGTGGTTGGGCTATGGCGGTGCAATATGAAAGGCATAGCTAGGATAATGTAGGCGCTTAAAGTAGGGCTCGAGTGCACAATGTACGAGAGAGGGTGGGGTAGAGGCTCACGCCGTGCAGAGAGAGAGAGAGAGAGAGAGAGAGAGAGAGAGAGAGAGGCATCATTTTATAAAACCCCTATTTTCTAACCCTTTATATATGTACGTAAGAGGCTAAGAAAAAGACATAACCTTTGTGCATATCT
Organism: Cibotium barometz; assembly: GCF_041138505.1. NCBI lineage: Eukaryota > Viridiplantae > Streptophyta > Polypodiopsida > Cyatheales > Cibotiaceae > Cibotium > Cibotium barometz. The sequence goes on from NC_141096.1 coordinate 37,887,936, forward strand.
TTGAGGGGGCATTTTGTAAAGAACCTTTACATTTATAAACATCACATGCATTTAAGATGTATTTCTAAATCCCCTATCTATAAATTTTAACAGCTCAGAGAGAGAGAGAGAGAGAGAGTTTAATGTCTTGGCCAAATCAAATGAGAGCCCCCACAAGCTCACATGCACAAGCATACATAATATCTTTCTCTATATATATATATATACATAGAGAGAGAGGGAGAGATTTTAATGTCTTGGCCAAGTAAAATGAGAGTACCCACACGCTCACATGCACAAGCATAAATTATATATATATATATATAGATAGATAGATAGATACATAGAGAGAGAGAGAGAGAGAGAGAGAGAGAGAGAGGCACCATGTTTAAAGGCTCAACACGAGTTGTAAGTAAAATAAAATTTTTTGAGGCTAACTTTCTTTGAGCTATTGACCCATTCATTAAGGGACAATGTCACACATACTTATATGATAAATTTCTAACACCCTTCATGTAAGCCCAAATACCTAAGATGCTAACTAAAAAAATAACATAGCTATGCATGCATTTGAGAAGTCACTACTTAAAAACCCGATACATATAATATCACATGTAGACCTTTGAGGAGTCACTACTTAAAAACCCTATACATATAATAACATCACGCATACATTCAATATATATTTCAAAATCTCTTATCTACGAATTTTAACAATTTAAATGCATCTGTTCTAAAAATTTAGATGTGATTTTTACCCAAAAAGGCCCTTATGTATGTAAATGTTTCCACGTAAATCTAAAAAAATCAAAACCTCTTCTCTTGAGCTTATGTGCTATCTTCCATATTTTTAGGTAGATGTACTTTCAAGGTATATATAGACTTTGTAAGTAGATCTAATGAAAGAACCCATTTTTTAGGTGCTTAAAGGATATGATACATATTTTAGAAAACTTAAGTGACAAGAGAGAGAGAGAGAGAGAGAGAGAGAGAGAGAGAGAGAGAGAGAGTTTAATCTCATGGCTAAGTCAAATGAGAGCCCCCACAAGCTTGCATGCATACATACACACACATACACATAAAGAGAGAGATACATACATACATACATATATATATATATATATATATAGAGAGAGAGAGAGAGACAGGTATTAACATTGGTAGAATGCAACACGAGGGCATATACGACCAATGGTGGGACTTGAACTCGGGTGGATGAGAGAGAGGCACCATGTTTGAAAGCTCAAAACAAGTTGTAAGCATAACATTTTTTTTAAAGGCTAATTTTTGTTGAGCAATTGACCCATTCATCAAGGGACTGTGTCACATACTTATTAGATAAATTTCTAACACCCTTTATGTAAGGCAAATATGTAAGAGGCTAATTAAACATAACATATACATGCATACCTTTGAGGAGTCACTACTTAAGAACTCTATACACATAGAAACATCACACATGCATTCAATACGTATTTCAAAATCTCACATAATACACTTAAGGACCCTATACATATAAGAACATCACACTTAAGGACCCTATACATATAATAACATCACACATGCATTCAATACATATTTCGAAATCTCTTATCTACAATTTTAGCAATTTAAATGCATCCATTCTAAAAATTTAGATGTAATTTTGACCCAAGTATGGAAACTTTTAGTTAAATCTACAAAAATCGAGACCTCTTGTTTCTTTTTGGGGGGAACAATAGTTCTCTCTCTCTCTATATATATATATAATTCCAAAATCAAAACCTCATCTATACATATTTCGAAATCTCTTATCTACAAATTTTAGCAATTTAAATGCATCCTTTCTAAGAATTTAGATGTATTGAGCTTATGTACTATCTTACATATTTTGAGGTAAATGTACTTTTAAGGTATTTATAAACTCTGCAAGTAGATCTAATAAAAGAACCCATTTTTTAGGCACTTAAAGGATATGATACATATTTAAAAAAATGAATAAATGACAAGAGAGAGACCTTCTAATATCAAACTAAGTCAATTGAACTTAGGTGTACAATGATGGAACTTGCTTTGATATTAGAAGGTCTCTCTCTATCTATCTATTTACATGTATATATATATATGTATACAATGATGGAACTTGCTTTGATATTAGAAGGTCTCTCTCTATCTATCTATTTACATGTATATATATATATTAGAAGGTCTCTCTCTATCTATCTATTTACATATATATATATTTGTATATACACATACAGAGGGACTAGAGAGAGGCTCCACCCTGGCTTTTCTGAGCTGAGCTATCAAGGGGGAGCGCGTCACACGCTGGTACAGTTCCACGCATTTTGGCCCTTCTCCTATTTATCCGAGATGGTGGACTTCCGTGCCATTGTGTTTGTAATACGCTCTCTAAGTACTTGAAGCCAATCATGAGTACTTGCTGCAACGCATGTGCCAACAAGCCTTCTTTTGGTTTTGCCTTAAATTAAAGCTATCTAATCTGATTCTTTGTCCATAATTATTAGACGCGTAGATTAGCATGCAGACCATTTAATTGTTAGGGTAACTTGTGTGTAAATATGTAAGCGGAATACAGCCGCTGATAAGCGTCTTTTCATTAGCAATGTTTCACGAGTAATGCAGATCATTTATTTTTAATCTTAAGTTTTAAATCATCATTTTGAATTCAATAAATACATTAAAGTAACATCTGCATTTATGTTTGGCAGGTGAAAAAACAAATTACTGTAACCCTCAAAGTATTCATGTATTGTCAAGGGTGCCGCAAGGATGTCGTGAAGGCTCTTCGTCGAATGGAGGGTAGCAATATTATCCTTCTTCTTTTTCTCGCTAAGCTAACACAGTTGCTTGCAATTTTAATGATGCTAACCAATCACATAATTAATGTTTGATTGTAAATTCTGGTCATTTTATGCAGAGTGATTGTAAATTCTGGTCATTTTATGCAGAGCTAGACGATTTTAGTGTGGAACTAGATCAACAAAAGGTGACAGTTACAGGCACATTTAATTCAGATTGTGTGGTTAAAAGGCTGGCTAAGAAGTCTGGGAGAAGGGTGGAGCTTTGGCCAGGACCGATGGTGGACAAAAAGCCAGAGGTAGAGCCCACTACCTGCATGGACTATTACTTCAGTGATGAGAACCCAGCTGCATGCAGTATCATGTAAGAAATATACACCATATCTAGTTTCATGATGAAATGTACACGGCGTTTGATGTAACACCATATCTAGGTTGATGATGAAATACATACACCTTGACATACATGGTCCTCCACCACTCACTCTACAAAAACAAGAGGAGAGTCAGTTCTAAATTATGCACCCTAGTCCTCCAAGTCCCAGCTATGCAATATGCCATACATTAATGACTCCACAATGCCATGAGATTTTCCTCCACTATGTTTTTCTCACTTTGCCTTGTTTGCCTTTGGCAAATTTTGTAAGTTCTATGTGACCCAACATAGCATGCACAATAAATTCTAAGAAAACATAACAAGTGTCATGACTAATTTATTTTGTTGCCTTGATGATGAAATCAATGTCCGTAGGTTTGTCTACATGCATATATACATAAGATGTACATAGATACACATGTAAGAGTGTGCATGCATACATACATACATATATAAGAGTGTGCATACATACATACACATGTAAGAGTGTACGTGTATACATAAATATGTATGTAACAGTTTCCAATCTAGTGGGAAATCATGCAAGTTAAATCGTCAAAGATTCCCTCAAATATCTAAAATAATTTGCTAGTTTTAAAAGCCATTAGTAAAATATAAACTTCAGTTTTGAAAACAACTAAAATTATGTATTCTTAAATTTATCAATGAAAAAACCAAAAGCACCACTTTTTTTCTGAGGTCCTTTTTGGAACACCTTTACGATTGTAAACTCTTCACTTTCAAACTATTCTCAATTCAAAACAACTTAGTATTACGCGTAAAAGCAAGAAATGTACTATAAGTACAAGGTTAATGGACCCAATATTATGAAATTATTTTTTACAAAAAGAAGTGCCACATTTAGTAAGTTACTATGTATGAAATTTTAAACTTACCTTTTCATGCTAGAACTATATATGCAAGTCTATAAAGTTATCATTCCTATGATAATTTAGCAATAACTTGGAAGCTATATGATAGACAACAAACCTCCCGGAAGACATGCAAGACCTTAAACCCCCCCACCACTAACACACACACACACACACACATGTACACAGACTCACTTGACACACTTGTTCACTCACTCACTCAATTGTTTGCATGGGCATGAAGTGAGCTTTTGATAGAGCTAACTTTCTTAATCATTGTCTCTCTCTATCTCTCCCTCCATGTCTCTCTCTCTCTCTCTCTCTCAAATATCTAAAATGATCTACTAGTTTAAAAAACCATTAGCTTTAGTTTTGAAAACAACTAAAATTATGTATTCTTAAATTTGTCAATGAAAAAACCACAAGCACCACTTTTTTTGTGATATACTTTTTGGAACAACTGTACAATTGTAAACTCTTCACTTTGAAACTATTCAAAATTCAAAACAACTTACTATTACACGTAAAAGCCAGAAATGTACTGTAAGTACAAGGTTAATGGACCCAATATTATGAAATGATTTTTTACAAAAAGAAGTGCCACAGTTAGTAAGTTACTAAGTATGAAATTTTAAACTTACCTTTTCATGCTAGAACTATAAATGCAAGTCTATAAAGTCATCATTCCTATGATAATTTAGCAATAACATGGAAGCTATATGATAGACAACACCCCCCCAACACATGCAAGACCTTAAACCCCCCCACCACACACACACACAAACACACATACACACACGCACACACACAAATGTACACACACTCACTCAACACATTTGTTTGCTCACCCACTCAATTGTTTGCTCACTCATTCACTTGCTCACAACACCCTTTATGAGAATAACAAAGGACTTTGTCCAACCTCATAAGTGTAACCCGCTTTCTAATTATAGCATGGGCATGAAGTGAGCTTTTGATAGAGCTAACTTTCTTATTCTTTGTCTCTCCCTCTCTTTCTCTCTCTCTCTCACAACAATCTCCCCCAAACACACGCATGACCCGGATTACCACCGTAAACACCCACAAACACATACACACATGTGCACGTGTATACGTATATACGGAATTTATTTTGCCACGCCTTGATCATGAAATCAATGTAGATAGTTTTGTCTACATGCATATATACATAAGATGTACATCGATACACATGTAAGAGTGTGCATGCATACATACACACATTTGTAGTGTAAGAGTGTGTGTGCATACATACATACATACGTATGTAAGAGTGTGCATACATACATACACATGTAAGAGTGGCATGCATAGTTTACTATATAGGGATTTTTTGGTAGTTTATTTGCTATATGGTAAGCAATTTACTTGAATGAAGAACTAGGAAGTGCTCCACTTTTCCTAGATCCGGACTTTTACTAGATATGTTCATTTTTTCTAGTAAACTATCTAGCAAAATATATTTTTTTTGCTATATAGGAATGTGTTAAAAGTCCCTTGTGGGAGAAGGGTGGAGCTTTGGCCAGAACCGATGGTGGACAAGCCAGAGGTAGAGCCCACTCCCTACATGAACTATCACTTCAGTGATGAGAACCCAGCTACATGCAGTATCATGTAAGAAATATACACCATATCTAGTTTCATGATGAAATACACAGCCTTTGATGTAACACCATATCTAGGTTGATGATGAAATACATACACCTAGACATACATGGTCCTTCACCACTCACTCTACAACCCAATGCATACTCCTTTAAAAAAAGAGGGCATTCTCTTCTAAATTATGAACCCTAGTCCTCCACAAGTCCCAGCAATGCAATATGCCATACATTAATGACTTCACAATGCCATGAGATTTTCCTCCACTACTTTTTTCTCACTTTGCCTTGTTTGCCTTTGGAAAATTTTGTAAGTTCTATCTGACCCAACATAGCATGCACAATAAATTCTAAGAAAACAAAACAAGTGTCATGACTAGTTTATTTTGTTGCCTTGATCTCATGAAATCAATGTAGGTAGGTTTGTCTGCATGTATATATACATTAGATGTACATAGATACACATGTAAGAGTGTACGTGCATACATACGTATATATGTAAGAGTGTGCATACATACATACACATGTAAGAGTGTGCATGCATACATAAATATGTATGTAACAGTTTCCAATCTAGTGGAAAATCATGCAAGTTAAATCGTCAAAGATTCCCTCAAATATCTAAAATAATTTGCTAGTTTTAAAAGCCATTAGTAAAATACAAACTTCAGTTTTGAAAACAACTAAAATTATGTATTCTAAAACTTGAAAAAATCAGAAGCACCACTTTTTTATGAGGTCCTTTTTGGAACACCTTTACGATTATAAACTCTTATCTTTCAAACTATTCTAAATTCAAAACAACTAAGTATTATGCCGCGTAAAAGTCAGAAATGTACTCTACGTACAAGATAAGAGTTTGAAACTATAATATTGGGTCCATTAAGAAATGTACTCTACGTACAAGATAAGAGTTTCAAACTATAATATTGGGTCCATTAAGAAATGTACTCTACGTACAAGATAAGAGTTTCAAAATATAATATTGGGTCCATTAAGAAATGTACTCTACGTACAAGATAAGAGTTTGAAACTATAATATTGGGTCCATCAACCTTGTATGTATAGTACATTTCTTAATGGACCCAATATTATGAAATGATTTTCTACAAAAAGAAATGCCACATTTAATAAGTCACTATGTATGAAATTTTAAACTTACCTTTTCATGCTAGAACTATAAATGTAAGTCTATAAAGTCATCATTCCTATGATAATTGAGCAATAACTTGGAAGCTATATGATAGACAACACCCCCTGCCCCCCGAAATACATGCAAGACCTTAAACCCCCCCACCACTAACACACACACACACACACACATAGACACACATGTACACAAACTCACTTGACACACTTGTTCGCTCACTCGCTCAATTGTTTGCTCACTCATTCACTTGCTCACACAACACCCTTTATGAGAATAACAAAGGACTTTGTCCAACCTCACAAGCGTAATCCCCTTTTCTAAACATAGCATCGGCATGAAGTGAGCTTTTGATAGAGCTAACTTTCTTAATCATTCTCCATCTGTCTCTCCCTCTCTGTCTCTCTCTCTCCCTCTCAAATATCTAAAATGATTTGCTAGTTTTAAAAACCATTAGCTTTAGTTTTGAAAATAACTAAAATTATGTATTCTTAAATTTGGCAACAATGAAAAAACCAAAAGCACCACTTCTTTTATGAAATACTTTTTGGAACAATTGTACAATTGTAAACGCTTCACTTTGGAACTATTCAAAATTCAAAACAACTTACTATTACATGTAAAAGTGAGAAATGTACTGTAAGTACAAAGTTAATGGACCCATTATTATGAAATGAATTTTTACAAAAAGAAGTGCCGCATTTAGTAAGTTACTATGTATGAAATTTTAAACTTACCTTTTTACTAGAACTATAAATGCAAGTCTATAAAGTCATCATTCCTATGATAATTTAGCAATAACTTGGATGCTATACGATAGAAAACACCCCCCCAACACATTGCAAGACCTTAAACCCCCCCACCATTAACACACACACACACACACACATACACAGACACACATACACACGCACATGTACACACCCTCACTCGACACACTTGTTCACTCACCCACTCAATTGTTTTCTCACTCATTCACTTGCTCACAACACCCTTTATGAGAATAACAAAGGACTTTGTCCAACCTCATAAGTGCAACCCGCTTTCTAAACATATCATGGGCATGAAGTGAGATTTTGATGGAGCTAACTTTCTTATCCATTCTCTCTCTCTTTCTCTCCCTCTCCCTCTCTATCTCTCTCTCATCACAACAATCCCCCCAAACACACGCATGAACCTGATTACCCCCGTAACACCCACACACACATGTGCACCTGTATACATAATTTATTTTGCTGCCTTGATCATGACATCAATCTAGGTAGGTTTATCTGCATGCATATATACATAAGATGTACATAGATACACATGTAAGAGTGTGCATGCATACATACATACATATGTAGTGTAAGAGTGTGCATGCATACATACATACACATGTAAGAGTGGGCGTCATACATAAATATGTATGTAACAGTTTCCAATCTAGTGGGAAATCGTTCAAGTTAAATCAAAAGATTCCTTCAAATATCTAAAATATTTTGCTAGTTTTAAAAGCCATTAGTAAAATATAGACTTCAGTTTTGAAAACAACTAAAATTATGTATTTTTAAATTTATCAATGAAAAAACCAAAAGCACCACTGTTTTTATGATTTGGAACAACTATATGATTGTAAACTCTTCTCTTTCAAACTATTGTAAATTCAAAACAACTTTATGATTTGGAACAACTATTTGGAACAACTGTATGATTGTAAACTCTTCTCTTTCAAACTATTGTAAATTCAAAACAATTTAGTATTACACGCAAAAGCGAGAAATGTACTGTAAGTACAAGGCTAATGGACCCAATATTATGAAATGATTTTTAACAAAAAGAAGTGCCACATTTAGTAAGTTACTATGTATGAAATTTTAAACTTACCTTTTCATGCTAGAACTATAAATTCAAGTCTATAAAGTCATCATTCCTATGATAATTTAGCAATAATTTGGAAGCTATATGATAGACAACACCCCCCTACACATGCAAGACCTTAAACCCCCCCCCCCACACACACACACACATGTACACACACTCACTTAACACACTTGTTCTCAATTATTTGGTCACTCGTCACGTGCTCACAACACCCTTTATGAGAATAACAAAGGACATTTTCCAGCCTAATAAGTGTACATAACCCACTTTTTAAACATAGCATGGCCATGAAGTGAGCTTTTTATAGAGCTAACTTTCTTAATCATTCTCTCTCTCTCTCTCTCTCTCTCTCTCTCTCTCTCTCTCTCTCTCTCTACACCCCCATAAAGTTATCATTCCTATGTGTTTAGCAAGAACTTGGATAGTATGTGGTAGACAACAATCCCCCTAAACACACACATGACCTCGAGAACACCTGTAAACACACACACACACACACATGTGCACGTGTGTGCATAAATACGCACGATAATGCTTGCTCACTTGATCACTCATTCACTTGCTCACTTTATGAAAATAATTCAAGAACTTTGTTGAACCTTATAAGTGTGATCCCCTTCCCAAAAAGGGCATGGGCATGAAGCTACCATCACAGAGCATTTGAAACATGTAATTTTCTTAGCCATTATCTCTCTCTCTCTCTCTCTCACACACACACACACACGCACACACATTTTGTTGTATGAGTAACTAACCTTGGTTTGGGTAAATTAATCATTCCTTTTATGGTTATTTCTTTGTGTGTTGCTTTCTTCGTCTCCACTTCAACAGTGATGTATGTGGTCCTATGAGGACACCAACGATTATAGGAGATGTCTCTACTTTGTGACTTTTATTGATGACTACTCCAAGAACACCTGTGCGTATCTATTAAAAAAAAGGTTTTTACATGCTTTACACACTTTGTGATTTTATTGATGACTACTCCAAACACACCTTGGTGTATCTATTGAAAGAAAAGCTAGAAGTTTTTACATGATTTAAAAACTTTGTTTAAATGAATAATGTCTGAAAATGTGTCTATATGTAGAGCTGTCGCCCTTCATACAAATCGAGAGGGGCCGTATATGTCAAAAGATTCTCATGTATATATGGCTAAAAGAGGCATAAAAGATTAATGCAACATGGTGCCTTACACACCTTAGCAAAATGATGTGGCTAAAAGGAACAACATATCTCTCATGGTGGAGATAGCATGTTACATGGTTAAAGAATAGGAAATTATGTTGAATGCAATTATGTGTGCCACTTATCTACTAAAGCGATACCTCACCAAGGCCTGTTTTGAATGTCAAGATGCCCTTTATGGCTCATTTGTGTGTTTTTAGTTGTCTTACTTATGCTCTTGAACCTAATAAATAATCCAATAAGTTATATGATAAGGCCATAAAGTACATTTTTACGAGAAACATCAAAAAAGAAAAAGGGTATAGGCTCTACCATCTGGCCATAAAGTAAATTTTGTTGTTGAGTAAACATGTTATCTTTATTGAGAACTTAATTCAATCCATGATCTTATGCAAATAATAACAAAATGTATACTCATAAAATATCTGTGTATACTCCTACCTTTGTACAATGTCAGGTAGTCATATGTGGAGCAAATGAATGCTCAACAAGGTGTTGCAAATAAGCCCATACAAGAAGAAAATTAGCTCACATTTAAGCCATCACAAATAATCCCATACCAGCTAAAAATTAGCTCACATCTAAGCCCTCAAATCAACTTATTGATGAGGAAATTAAGGATGATCCATACAGGCATCCAAGAGTATGCCAAAATGGTTATTGGTAGAAACAGTTTGTGCGATAGCAAATTAGCTACTCCTTTACCTAGCAGGATACATGCAAGTTCTCATCATGCATCTTATTTTTTTGTGGATCATGCTCTAATTTCTAGTATAGGAAATGAAGAGGAACCTATTTACTTTGAGTATGTAGGATAAGGAAAGCTTTATATGGCCGTAAGTAGGCTCCCAAAGCATGGTATGAGAAGATAAATGTATACTTAGTTGTAAATAGTTTTTGCAACAATCTAATTCAGAGTATTGAGAGTACCCTCTATGTAAAGAGGAGTAAAGATTATTTTTTTGTCATCATTTTATACGTTGATGGCATGCTACTCATAGGCCCTAATAAGGAGAAGATTTCAACTCCTCCAAGGTTGAATTACATGTATCATTTGAGAAGACAGATTTGGGCTCATTACATTTTTATTTGGGTATATAGCTTCTGTAGCATGATGATGGTCTTGTAGTGTTAAAATCAAAGTACATACATAGATTTCTTATAGAGTTTGGTCTTTAAAACAATAAGCTTGTTGCTACACCAATAGAGATAGGTGCTAGGCTCAGTCTATCTAGATATACGTAAACCATTTGACGCGTCACTATATCAGTAGACTATCGGATGCCTCATTTATCCATGTGATATGAGGTCAAACATTCAGTTTGGGATCTCCTAGTTGATCAGGTTTATGTATAGTCTTGGAAGTAAGCATTGTCAGGTTGTCAAGTGACTGTTTCAATACTTATGGGGCACTCAACCCCTTGGCCAATTCTATGCTAAGGGGGTGATATTTAGTTGCATGATTCCAATGACTTCTATTCATTTTGATGCTAATGACACATGAGTGTCCATTGGTGTCATTTTACTTTCATCTTGGTGTTTCATGTATATCATGGATCATCAAAGGGAACAACCACTTTAAGTTTGGAAGCTGAGTACAAGGAAACTTTTATAATAACTATGGATTGTATTTAACTAAGAAACCTTTTGGTAGATCTTGGTGTTAGAAAACATCCATCCACCTCCATTTTCATGAACAACAACAGAGTGCATCAACTTTTTTACAAGGATCCTAGTGTTTTATGTTCCTAAAAAGCACATTGAGACACATGTCCATTGGAGACGCTCATTTCAAGGAAGATTAGCTTAGTTTATGTCTCTACACACAACAATGTGGAAACATATATTTTCACAACCTCTCTCTCATAAGAGAAGTTTGGAGCTTTTACAAAGCTTTAGGCTTATTTCCATTTAGGTATTGATTTGCAGACATTTATATTGTATTGATGTGTGGATGTAGGCTAAAAATGGGTAGGGTAGTTTTTCCCTCTTTACGAGGTTTTTTCCCCCTCGTGTTTGTACACACTCTTATGAGTGTGTGTGAGAGTGAACTTATCATGTCACTTCACTTATACTTCAAGCATTCTTATCAATCCACTTTGAGTGTTGTGACTTCACTCTTATCAGTGTGTGTAAGTGACTTTATCATGTCACTTCACTTATACTTCAAGCATTCTTACTAATCTACTTTAAGTGTTGTGTCTCTCTCTATCTCTCCTTTCTTTGAGTGTTATACTTTTTATACTTTGAGTGTTGTGCTTCTCTCTCTCCCCTTACTTGCTGCATCTTTGTGTGTTGCTACGTTGTCGTGCCATGGCACGTCTATGATGTGAAACCGTGCATGTGAGTTCATCAAATACACATCCAGGTGCATGAGGTTATGTGCCATGACGAGTCATTATATGATGCCATGTACATATGTTCATATTGTATATGAGGTTCAATAAGACAAGCTGAGGCTGAGTCAGATTTAGGAGTTTTTTGTATATGAGTATGGAGGATGATGTTTTTACTGTTACTCAGAGTTCATGGGCAAGTTAGAAGCATCCAGATATATATGATGGCATGAGGGCATACCAATGCTCAAAGGAATGCATTTATAAAGGCATGAAGAAATACTTGAATGGGCAATTGGAGATTCTAGAGTTCATTGAATGTTGGGGAAATGTTCGGATAGAAAACTGCACTTGGATTTCATGGATCATCATGTAGAAGCATATGTATTTTACGTATATCTAATGCGGAGAGTGGAGATAGGGAACATGGAGCTAGTAAGTATGTTTTCATAGAGGTGCTAATGCCTTGGGAGTCTTGTGGTTAAGGTTTGCTACCTTAATGCTAAGGTTATGTTTTATAACCTTAGTGCTAAGGTTAACAAAATGTTGGGAGATTTCTAGAAAATGCGCAGCCTTTCCTTATGGCATGCACAGCTGGCAGAACGTGGTGGGGGGGCTACCAAGATCGCCGCGGGAAAAGGGAAAAAAGGACCGGAAAGAAACGTCGATTGCAGAGAGTGAGGAAAAAATATGCAGCGTTGAAGTTCAGCGTCGAATCAACCAGAGAATTTAACTCTTTGAATATAATATCTGCTTATGCTTTGTAGGTGCTAGAATTAGAGAGTAATTCTAGAGCTACTCAATGATGTAATTATTGGGAAAATCATTTTCAAACCCGTCTGCAGCGATGCTTCTCCACTTGATTTTCCCTCGCATAATCGGCGAGCTGTATATGTTTGGAAAAACAAATTAGAAGATCCACGTGTGCAAATCGTAAGTGGAGTTTTCTTTTTGTTATTTATTCTCTTAAACTTGCTCTATGTGAATGGAGAAAATCGAATGTTTGAAACATCAAAAAGAAAATGGAAATAAATAGTGAGACCATGGGGAAAAGGCTAAAGAATTTGAAGCTCGGTGATTGGTGAAAAATGCATTGAAGCTGAGGGAAATTTGCCTTACTTTCTTCTCATATGGATTTGAAAATTATGAGTATGTCAAAGCTATGCCAAATGCAAAATTTTGCTTGTGAGATGTTAGGATATTAAGGCAGGTTTTCAGGTGATAAAGGATATCTCGAAATAATGGTTTTGAGGGCACTGGATGTAACACATGTATACTGGAAAAATTAGAAAGCTTTATTATGCCCACATGAAAATGGTTCAAAGGATTTCATGCAAATCTGTGCATTCAGCTGAATGAATTCAAGGATGTATTGAGGGAAGAGGACACATGTATTTATCAATGGAAATAATGATGTTCAATACTCCTTGGGGAATCTTGTACGTGAAATACCTTGTGGGATTTGACATTCACTCTCACAGCTAAAAGTTTCGTACTTTCCCGGCTATACCGCCCACGTCACGACAACTTTGGTGAACCCGACGTGAAACTGCTGGGGTGAGAGTGTGGTGAAACATACAGCGAAGCTATGGCTGAGAATTCTGAGGGCCAGGGGGTTCATTTTGACCCCGGAGTTATGCAGATGTTCCAAATGTTTTCCATGTACATGCAACAGCAACAAGCTGCTGAGAGGGGACAGATTTCCATGACCAAAGCCTTACAATCAATTGTGAAAAAGGTAGATCAATTTGATGGGAAGGACATTACAAAGTATCTGCGCAATTATATAAAGGAGATGGAGCTAAATAGGGTGACCGAGGAGGATATGGTTCGAAGTTTCGAGTTGGTATGCGTTCCTGAAATAAGAGAGCGCATAAAAGGATTGCAGACAGCACAGGGTGGCAGAAATTGGGAAGAATTCAAACTTGCTTTAAAGGATGAATACTTCATGGAGGATTCTGAGCGAGTGACCAAACGAACTTTTTTGGAATGGGTCACAAAACCTAAAATGGGAATTTCTGCCACAGAATTGCTAAGGGAGTTTGAGAAGCGTTATGCTCAGTTGTCAAGAATAGAGCGTGCAACTTTGGACAGAGAAAAGACAGAGCTCTTCTTGCAGGCAGCTGGGAAAGATCTCCAGGAGACATTGGAAATCCTCCTTGAGGATAAAAATACAGAGCAAGGATTAAAGAGTGATTGGAATGATGTTGAGGATGCAGTCACTATGTTAGCAAAGCGGCAGCGGAGGAGGGATAAAATGGTGATGGGATCTGCAACCCCCATAGCTGCTGTTACCCCTGAGAGTTTATCCAAGCCAGCTGCCACAATTCCTAAGATAGATGGGCCGATGGATGAGCTTATCAAGGGTATGCGTGATTTAAAATTAAAGATGTCCAGGATCGAAGAAAAAGGTCTACCATTGGGGCAGGCTTCTATGCAAAGGCCTCAAATCAAATAAGGGTTTACATATAGATGCATATGGTGTGATGACCCAGAGCATGCAAAGAAGGATTGTACCAGCTATAAAGAAGCTCTTAAGAATCAACTTGTGTTCTTTAAAGATGGGAAAATCCATCTTACAGAGACTGGTCTTCCGCTGAGTACAAACTTTGGGAAAGGAGGGATGAAAAAGCTGGTAGAGGATATGGTTGCTAGTCATGCCATTTCTATGATCGAGGCAGCAACCTATGGATTAAAGGTTGGTCAACAAAAGCAGGGATTTGAGAATGATGAGGATTATGAGAATGAGAATTTTTGGCCGTCAACAATGGAATTAATTGCATCAAGGAAAGTGTCAAAGCAAGCTTTGCATGAGGCAGGTGATTGTATACGCCTTGAGACTGGCTGGGAGGAGCCTGTGGATTCTTTATCCATTCATGCCTATATTGCCAAATGCCAAAATAATGAGACACAGGTAGAGGAGAAACGTAAAAGGGAAAATGAGGAAGGAGGGCCATCAAAAAGAGTTACACGTGGAAGTGAAAAGAAGGATCCTGGGCCATCACATATGCCTCCACAGCAAAGCAGACCTCCACATGATGTTTCAATGGAAGAAGTGCCAGTTAAAATGAAGGAGAAGGGTAAAGGGAAAAGTCCACTCTACAAGCTTCAATCTGATATTGAAGTTGCAACAGATCTCAAAAAGGTGCTTGAAGAGAGAATTCTAAACAGCAGGGTGGAATTCACACTAGGGGAAGTCTTGGGGATTGCAAAGAAAGAATTTCATGATGAGATAATTGATATTATACGAAGAAAAAGGCAGTCCATAATTGAATCTATTCCATCACAAGGGGAAGCAAGCACTTCTAAGACTCATGGTGTACAGGTACAGAAAAAGGAAGAGAGAGAAAATGTGGTGGAATGTAATCACTCTGCTGATGGGGCACGACAAGTGCGTTTTGTGGAAGAGGATGACGAAAAAGAAGTTCTTACAAAAAGTCATTACTCCAGGAGCCATTGGGCAAGAGCCACCACTGAAACCCTTGTCAAGATAGGTGATTTGGAAGAGCCATATGTCGCTCTAATTGATCATGGGTCTGAAATAAATCTTATGGCTAAAAATCTCTACAACAAATGTAAGTGGCCAATGGATGTGGATCATGGGTGGATGATTAAAGCAGCTAATAATTCATCTGGAGAGCTTTATGCAGCATGTCCAAATGTAAGGGTAACTATAGGGGATGTGAAGGATGATCAGAATTTCTTTGTTCAGGAGATGTCATCGTATCCCCTCATTCTTGGGCAACCCTACATTACAGCTGTAAGGATGGAAACAAAGGTTTTGGATGATGGTTCAGCTTATGCAAGAATAAGGAGTAAAGATGGCAAAAAGGCTGTTCAGTTTTTGACAGTTTGCATTAATCATGAAAGGAATCGTGAATTTCTTAGGGCACAGTCACTCCCAAAGATAAACAGAGAGTTTATGAATTACAGGGAGATGAGGGATTTTGGCCAGGTGCCATTGTAAAGCGGGATTCCAATGGTACAAGGGGAAATGAGTTCTCGCAGGACTCAATCAATGTAAATAGTTTTTCAGCAAATTTTCAGGGATTCTCCAGCTATGGGTCACTGGTTTTTGTAAAAAGCAAGGATTTAAAGCGTGGCATGCAAAAACATATACAAAATGAACAAAAAAGTTTTGAGCAGTGTGGTCTTTTGGAGAAGAATGAGTTTATTTCAGGGGTGCTTGATGAGGTGTCATTTATAGATACTATGGATGTACTTTTTGATATGAGAAGAGCATGCTTACAGGGTGGAAATGAAATGATAAAGGTGTCATCTGTGGAGATGTATGATATAATCCAGGAATTTGAGGGGGTGGAATGTAAAAACATGAATTGTGAGATGGATGCTCATGTTGATACAAAGTACAAAACGGTTGCAAAAAAGGTGAAGCCAGTTGCCTTGCCCTTGCCACCAGGAAGCAAGGAGAAGATAGATGAAGCTTCTATGCAGCCAAATCTTAGAGATCCGAAGAAAATTGGGCATAAATTTACTCAAGAAACTCTGAAAGAGCTGAAGATTGGTGAGAGGGATTTTCTGTTGCCAGTTGAAAGGGAATGCTTTGAGGAGATGCTTGTAAAACATGGGAAAGCTTTTGCCTTTCAGCCGCATGAGATTGGTTGTGTTGATCCAAGTGTAACAGCACCAATGGTGATCTTTACTGTTCCACATGTGCCCTGGAACCTGCGGCCAATTCCAGTACCAAAGGCTCTCTTGCCAAAGTTGATGGAATTACTAAAGGAAAAGATCAGAATGGGAATCTTGGAGCCTTCATGTGCCCCATATTCCAACAGATGGTTTACTGTACCAAAGAAAAATGGGACATTGCGCTTTATTCAAGACATGCAACCTGTAAACAAAGTCACAATCAGGAATGTGGGAGCAGGTCCAATTGTGGATGAGTTTGCAGAAGCATTTGCAGGGAAAGCTATATACTCTATGGGTGATTTGTATTCGGGATATGATCAGTTCCAGCTGGATATGCAAAGCAGGGACTTGACCACAATGAGAACTCCTTTGGGATTAGTAAGGATGTGTACCTTACCACAGGGAGCCACTAACTCAGTGGCACATATGATGAATGGAATGAATAAAGTCTTACGGGACTTCATACCACAAAAAACTATGCCATTTTTGGATGATGTGCCAATAAAGGGCTGTGAGGAGAAAGACAAAGATGGGAATTTGGATTCAAAAGGGTGCCGCAAGTTTGTGGCAGATCATATAAAGGATTGTGACATGATTCTATCCAGGCTTGAAGAAGTGAATCTTACTTTATCTGGGCAGAAATCAGTGTTTGGGGTTGGTGAAGTGCTAATAGTGGGACATCTTTGTAGTACTAGTGGACGCCGTCCTTGTCCAGCCAAGATAGACGCAATACAAAGAATGAAGGAAATATGCATTAATGTTACAGAGCTGAGGAGATTTCTTGGAGCATGCGTCTTTTATGTTATTTGGATCCCACACTATGCACATGTAGCAGATCCTCTTTATCAGCTTTTGAGGAAAAATCAAAAATTTTTGTGGAGTGCAGTACATATTAAAGCTATGCGGAAGCTGAAATATTTGCTCCAATCATCACCCATTTTGAGAAAGGCAGATTATGAGTGTGGCAGGCCTGTGATTGTTACAGTTGATACTAGTCCTACTGGGATTGGATGGGCAGTAGGGCAAGATGATGAGGATGATCATAGGTATGTAATTAGATTTGGAGAAAAGGTATTAAGCTTTCGGCAGCGAAGGTATCCACAGATCAAGAGAGAATTATGGGGGATAGTCACTGCTCTAAAATGTGAAAAAGAATATCTTATTGGGGCATCTGTACTTGTGGAGACTGATTGCTTGCCACTTCTTGGGATGATAGCAAGTTGTACCACTCCAGATATTGCTATGCTTAGGTGGATTGCTTATATCAAGTCACTAAATCCTGAGTTTGAGCATATTGCGGGAAAAGATAATCCAGTTGCAGATATGCTATCAAGAGCCAGGTATGAAGATGAGGAAGAGATGGTTAGTGACATTGATGATGTGGGTACAAAGTTCTATACTACAGCATATGCAAAGGGGGATCATATTTGCCTATCAAATGCACTTGAGTCTTTTATTGAGGAAATATATGAAGGGGATTGGTTGCTTATTGGTCAATATTTGAGCACTCTGACAAGGCAAGAGAATTGGTCTGACTCAAAATTTAAGAGGATCCGCAGAAAAGCATATGGTTACTTTCTAAAGGATGGGTATCTCTGGAAACATCCTAAACAGAGGAATGCTATGCCACAGAGAGTCATATGTGATAAAGAGACTCAAGGGAAGCTTGTGAAAGAGTTCCATGAGAGTCTCTGGGCTGGGCATAGAAGTGTGTGGGCCACTTATACCAAAATAAAGGAAAAATATTGGTGGAGAGGAATGTACAAGGATATTTCCCAATATGTGGAAACATGCATGGTATGCCAAATGTACTCAAATGTGAGGCATCGTGATGGCTTGCAACCAACCTACCCACCTGCCATGCACTACAAATGGGTAGTGGATCTAGTTACAATGCCTTTGGGAATTTGGCAGATGCGGTATATAGCACTTGCAAGAGAAGATTTGACAAATCAGGTAGAAGGGCGTGCCCTTAGAACAAAGAGTACGGAAACAGTATGCAAATTTCTCTTGGAAGATGTGATCTGCCGATATGGTTGTGTTGGGAAAATAACAGCTGATAGGGGAGAGCTAGATGTTGAAGAAGCAAGGGAATTCTTCTCTAGAATTGGTATCAAACTGTCTCTAACATGTGCTTACAATCCTGAGGGCAATGGGAAAAGTGAGCGAGGACATCCTCCAATCATTAAAGCTTTGGCTAAGGCATGCAGAGAAAGGATGAGAGTGTGGCCAAAGCTGCTACCATATGCCTTGTGGGCTGACCGTACAACTCATAGCTCAGTGACAGGATACATGCCTGCTGAATTAATGTATGGTCAGAAGCCAGTGATGCCAGTTGAAGAAGTAATTCTAACTTGGAATGTATTGCCCTGGATGGAAGGATTGAGCAGAGATGACCTCCTTGCATTGAGAATAAGACAGTTGGAGAGGAGGCCTGAAGATGTAGAGCTTGCTAAAGCTCGCCTGAAAGATGCAAGGCTGAAAAATAAAGAAAGATTTGATAGTAGACACAGACTCCGGCCAAAACCTATTGAAGAAGGTGATTGGGTTCTAATGTATGATAGTAGCCTTGACAACCAATTCACTGTTCAAAGAAAATTTGCAAAAAGATGGTTTGGCCCTTACATTGTCAGGCATGTGCATGGAAATGCCACATATACTCTGTGTGAGCTTGATGGAACAGAAGTAAAGAATCTTGTGGCTGGCAAAAGAATCAAGATATTTAAAAGAAGGCATGATGGTGATCCTTTTGATTCACAAGAGATTCAGGATGAGAAGCTTGACAGTGAAGGTATGGATATGGTTGAAGAGGAAGAGGATGATCTTCCTGGAACTGCAGAAGATGAAGACGACATCCAGCTATATGTAGATCTTGATGATGATTTGGCACATACCAGAGGATGTGCAGGTTTAGAGGGGGTGGATGTCGTGCCATGGCACGTCTATGATGTGAAACCGTGCATGTGAGTTCATCAAATACACATCCAGGTGCATGAGGTTATGTGCCATGACGAGTCATTATATGATGCCATGTACATATGTTCATATTGTATATGAGGTTCAATAAGACAAGCTGAGGCTGAGTCAGATTTAGGAGTTTTTTGTATATGAGTATGGAGGATGATGTTTTTGCTGTTACTCAGAGTTCATGGGCAAGTTAGAAGCATCCAGATATATATGATGGCATGAGGGCATACCAATGCTCAAAGGAATGCATTTATAAAGGCATGAAGAAATACTTGAATGGGCAATTGGAGATTCTAGAGTTCATTGAATGTTGGGGAAATGTTCGGATAGAAAACTGCACTTGGATTTCATGGATCATCATGTAGAAGCATATGTATTTTACGTATATCTAATGCGGAGAGTGGAGATAGGGAACATGGAGCTAGTAAGTATGTTTTCATAGAGGTGCTAATGCCTTGGGAGTCTTGTGGTTAAGGTTTGCTACCTTAATGCTAAGGTTATGTTTTATAACCTTAGTGCTAAGGTTAACAAAATGTTGGGAGATTTCTAGAAAATGCGCAGCCTTTCCTTATGGCATGCACAGCTGGCAGAACGTGGTGGGGGGGCTACCGAGATCGCCGCGGGAAAAGGGAAAAAAGGACCGGAAAGAAACGTCGATTGCAGAGAGTGAGGAAAAAATATGCAGCGTTGAAGTTCAGCGTCGAATCAACCAGAGAATTTAACTCTTTGAATATAATATCTGCTTATGCTTTGTAGGTGCTAGAATTAGAGAGTAATTCTAGAGCTACTCAATGATGTAATTATTGGGAAAATCATTTTCAAACCCGTCTGCAGCGATGCTTCTCCACTTGATTTTCCCTCGCATAATCGGCGAGCTGTATATGTTTGGAAAAACAAATTAGAAGATCCACGTGTGCAAATCGTAAGTGGAGTTTTCTTTTTGTTATTTATTCTCTTAAACTTGCTCTATGTGAATGGAGAAAATCGAATGTTTGAAACATCAAAAAGAAAATGGAAATAAATAGTGAGACCATGGGGAAAAGGCTAAAGAATTTGAAGCTCGGTGATTGGTGAAAAATGCATTGAAGCTGAGGGAAATTTGCCTTACTTTCTTCTCATATGGATTTGAAAATTATGAGTATGTCAAAGCTATGCCAAATGCAAAATTTTGCTTGTGAGATGTTAGGATATTAAGGCAGGTTTTCAGGTGATAAAGGATATCTCGAAATAATGGTTTTGAGGGCACTGGATGTAACACATGTATACTGGAAAAATTAGAAAGCTTTATTATGCCCACATGAAAATGGTTCAAAGGATTTCATGCAAATCTGTGCATTCAGCTGAATGAATTCAAGGATGTATTGAGGGAAGAGGACACATGTATTTATCAATGGAAATAATGATGTTCAATACTCCTTGGGGAATCTTGTACGTGAAATACCTTGTGGGATTTGACATTCACTCTCACAGCTAAAAGTTTCGTACTTTCCCGGCTATACCGCCCACGTCACGACAACGTTTGTCGCCACTTCAGAAAATTTTCCTTGAATTCTTTACACATTTCTATTTCCAAAATTTTATCTTAGTAGCAGTATTAGATGGGTGTAAAACCAAAGTTTCACACATGAAGTCTCATTGAATTTGAGTGCTAGTTATGAAAATGTTAACACATCACCTTGGATTCCATTTGCTAACACTACAAATAAAACCACACACTTGGAATCAATTAACTCTCATGTACCTACCTCCACTATCATTACATAGATTAAGGGACTTCTTTCTTTCCATCTCTCTCTCTTTTAAAAAAAATCATTCCTAAATCATGTGATTCAGTTACTGCCTCCCCACATGCCTTAGTGTAATAGAAGGCTACCCATTTTCAGTAATCATAAGGCTTTCATAGACTGCCTATTTAGGATGATGGTCATTGTAATAATAGGGAGAGAAAGAGAAAAAAATATTGCACTCATGATGGAGTACCACATGCACTCAAGGGACTACCACCATAGCCATAGAAGCATGGAGCTCCAAGAAGTATGATTTGATTAGGTAAAAAGTAAGTAATGCCCCTAGTTACAATATTCACTTATATACTTGCCCACCTTTTCACACATATCTTGCTTTTGATATGTTAAAATTGATCGTTATTATGAATATAAAAATGATTGTGTAGTACCTTAAGATATGTGAATTTAATCTCAGGCTATTAATTTTCATAAGGTTGTATGCACAAAATTAACTAAATCATCTAAAATTGAATGTTCTACTAACGCTAGGGCACAAATTTGATTTAGATTGCAAAATTAGATTAATTTTTGAATAGGGAATATTCTCTACTCTCATTTCCTTTTAAAAAATAGAAACTTAATTGGTCATACAAATCACCTAAGCCTAAGATAAATTAATTAGAATATGCCCTATTTATTGTGGATAGTTTTATAAATTAAATTATACATAAGATACACATGAAATTGTTTGATGATAATAATTATGGGTAGATTTATATTAGTACCCTAGTCGTAAATTAATGTAAATAAATTGTTTGATGATAATAATTATGGGTAGATTTATATTAGTACCCTAGTCGTAAATTAATGTAAATAAATTAACCTTAGGTTAATTTAATAATATGACCTTAGGATAAAATTATTGGTAGATCTATATTAGCACCGTAATCATAGATTAATGTAAGTAAATTAACCTTGGGCTAATTTAATTACTAAGAGATTTAAAAAAACACTATATTTTGGTATTTATGTATCTAAATTTTGGAGATTGAATCTTAGTAAGGATAAGTCAACACTACTTTGGTAGCTCAACATGACATAAATATGTCTCTAAAAAACTCATATCTTGTTAATGGGAGCGGTATTTTAGCATTTCTCTTTTAAGTCCTGTCTTCATGAATGTGTAAAACCTTAGAAAATTATTAAAATGATTTAAAAAACCTTAAATATTATTGATCAATCACCATGCGTAGAGGTATATCTAGCACTATAAAGGTTGAGACAAGCCCATCTTGTAAAGAGACAAAAGGCTACCCTAACAAGGGTAGTTGCATGGTTGGAATACCTCATTCAAGTGTAGGATTGTACGTCAAAAGTAACGTTTAAAGAGCCTTCAAGAGACTTAATTAAAACACTTTTGATAGAAAATAAGAACCAGAACTAAAAATAAGAACAAGAAAAGTAGGGATTGATGTGCTTAACTGAAAGAGGCCCAATCCTAAAGATATGTGAAGATAATTGAACTTGAGAAATCAAGATCAAAATAAATTTGAGGGACATTCAAAGAAGAGAAGTCCTTAATATCCTTATGAACTACCAAAGTTCCTTAGAGATTTTTGATATAAAGTTAAGCCCTCAATAAGAAGTAGGTCAATGACCTTAGAATGACCATCTTTGAACACACAAAGGACCTTAAGAAAAGCTGATTAAATTAGCTCATAAAAAGCTTAGAAATGATTCCAAGAAAGAAAGATCTTTAAAAGACCTCACTAGGATATGTTATGGTGGTAGGAGAAATTCTGCTTACTCAAAGTTTCAACTAGAGGGCTATAATGTCTCGTCAAACTTGTGATGGTTTACGCTATTTCAAATCTGAATATGGTGTATTTTGATTGAAATTCCATCGATCTATTTGAGATACTATATTCATGTGATGCATATGTGTTTATTTATGGAAGGAATCCTATGAAGGTACAACATAGGTTTATGGATAGATGTGTGGGTGTCGTCCCCTAGGGTTCACCACACATCGAGATGGTCATCCAAGACCTTGACCCCTCTTGACTGAATGTGGGTGTGCTCCTGGCAGAACTGTTGTGAGGATAGGAAGTGACTGTAGAGTGAAATGGGCAGGATAGTGCTAGTACTAGACACATGTTACTGTTAACACCAGTACTTGGAGTGTTCATGCTTCTAGGATAGGTGATGATTAATAGAAGAAACTCCTAGGATAGGTGATGCTTCTAGGATAGGTGATGATTAATAGAAGAAACTCCTAGTGGCTAAGTATGTGTGATGGAACTAGACATATGTAACTCCTTCTGACACCAATACTTGGAGTGTTCATGCTTCTAGGATAGGTGATGATCAAGAGAAGTGGCTGCTATGATTATTTATCTTCTGTTGAGCTGGATGTGAGCCATTATGGGCTCCTTTAGTCATCATGGTGGTTCATGAGTGTTTCGGCTCATTGGTATGTATTGTCTTGGTTTAAGGATCATGGTTGTGGTACGAGGAATTATGATAACATGACACTGATGTATTATATGGAAATTTGTTATGTGATGTGTCACATGTATATCTAATATATACATTATTTGAGAAAGAAAAATATAATGTGTGATTTCTTTTTAAGGGTAAATTTTACAAAGAAGTGTGCATGTGTACTATTATTTTTTAAGTGATGTGTGTTATTGGAACTCATGGTGGATCCAACATGATGATGAATCTCATGGTGAAGGGAAAAATTAGACTAAGTAAAAGAGATTAAGATTGGTAAGAGAAGTTGTTTTCTCTCTCTCAGTTTTGCCCCATTTCGCATGCGTCCTGTGCCCTCCCCCTTTCGTGTTTGTCTGCATCCCCACAGGCTTTTTCTCTACCCCCTGCAAGTCCGTCTATGCCCCCCTCCATCTTCTTTTCCCCTCCTTCACCCCCCTTGCTCTACTGGTTTCCCCCTCCCCCCTTTGCACATTTGTTGTTTGTGCCCCCTTTGCCTCTTCTTTGCCCCCCCCCCCCCCCCCCCCCCCCCCCCCGCGCGATCGCCCACCCTACCTGTTCACCCCCTCTCCTAATTCACTTATGTGTGTGCTACCTTTCCCCTTCTCTATGCCGCCTTGCATAGTATCCTCCTTCCTCTCACATGCCCCTTCCCCTTCCCTTTCCTCTTTCTGCTCCTTGTTTGACCCCCTCTTCTTTGCATCACCCCCCTTCCCTCTTTTTTGCCTCTTTGAACTTCCCCCCTTGTCTCCCCTTCTTCATGTTTCTTCCTGCCCAACACTTCCTAGCCACTACCCCCCCTTTTGGCCTTCCTTTCTGCCTTTTCTCTTTTTCCTCTCTTAACACCATATTAGTGAATTTAGGAATTTCCCAATTCCCATTTTTGAATACTTAAAAAAGGGGACATGGATAACATGTTTGTAAGTTTCTCAAAACCCTATCATATGACCAATCGTTGGAAAGCGCTTGAAAAATGGAATCTAAAGAACTATAAAGCGCTCATTTTGGATTAGTGGTGTTCAAGTTATGGTTAATCCAAACTTTTGACCACGTGTCCCAAACTTGTGGAAAATTCCCATATTCCCCAATATGGTGTTTCTTCCCCTCTTTCAACCCATCCCCTTCTTCTTGGATCCTTGCTTTGCCTCCTCCTTAGCTTTTCTCCCTGTTTATCCTTCCTCTCCCTCTTCCTGCAGATGGATATTTCAAGCTCTTCTTGGCTTTTTCATCTTGGCAAGTCTCAGCACTTTTTGTTGTTCACCCTCGGAAGGATTCAATGGTAGCCGCTTCATCAACTCCGATTGAGTCCGTTATTGCTTTCTTATCTTTTTCCAAAGCGAACCTTCAGATCCTCACTAATGCTTGTTGCAGCATTAGATGCCTTCACCTTGGTTTGGAAAATTGTTGGGGGCAACTGCCCTGCACACAGACAACTCGTAGATCTTTTCCAAGTGAGCCTCATTGGTGAGCCTACAAAGATCACAGATATTCACCCTCTGGGGTGTGGCTACTAATAGTGTAGGTGGAGTTCAATTCGGTAGCGGTGTCAGACCGAGTCATGGAGCTGAGTCCCCTCACATTGCGTACAACCCACACATTCTTTGCATGGCACGTCTTCGATCCTGTGTCCGACCCTCTAGCTAGTGTGTCCGGCTTCCCAATGACAGTTTGCTTCCTACACATTAGGGAAAAAATACCTTTATCTTCTTCTGGTGATTGGTGGTGCCATCAAGAGAGTGATGGAATCCCCTCCATTGCTACCTCATCCCTTGCACGAGCAGTCGACATTCCATCCCTTTGCATCTATGTTACCTCATCAGATTTAGTGCCTCATGTTCTATCTATTCCTTACCTTTGGGGAGACCCCAAATATAGGATTGATCATGGTGGTAGACACAAGATTAAGCATAAGATTAAGGTGGATTAAACCATTAAAAAATCCATGACTAGAGAGAGAGATAGATTGCACACTCAACAATAGCTCTATTGCATTCCCATGAACCATACAATGAGGCTTCTAATATAGATAACCCTCATGATCTCACTTTACATGTGCATATCCATGTGGCAGACTCTTTTCCACTCTTTTGGTCAACACTCACACACTATACAATATCCTATGTGGCATTCTTATCTTACCACAATATCTTGCACCTCTTGGGTGCTTTCCCAGATAAACACAACACCAAAGCTTGTGTGTCTCTCAGCACCCTGTCTTAAATGAGGTGTTCTACAACTCACCCATCACCCACATGACAATAGGCATTTCACCTTTCTACACTCCCCCTCAATTCTATTTGAGTGTTACATCACATTGTGCTAGGGAATGAACATGCAAACTATCTACTTTTGAGTCTCAACTTGGGTAGGAATACACCCTCCACTTTGAGGACTTATTATTGCTCATGCTAGGAAAATAGTTCCATTTTTAGCACCATACATCCCTTTTGAGACCATCACCTACGGTGGGAGAACTCTCATGCATTGGGTAAATACAAATTCTTGTTTTGAGCTTCTTGGGTGACCTTGGGTATGGTTATCCTCATACCATGGATGAAAACATACAATTCCTTTTTGGCCAAAGCTGGGGTAGAGTACCCATTAAATCTAAGATAAAATATTCTTGAACAATCTCGTTGACTTGTGTGTGCGAATAGGACTTTAAAATTAGAGTTCTAGATCCATGTGAACTAACTCTTAAAAGCCTTTGCGTGTGAAAGTGGCCTTAACTTATTAAGGTTTAACTAAATCCTATTTTTTAAATGACTTTTTGAAGTGCTGGTGGAATCCTGTATAAAAAGGCTTTTATCATTAGCATGTTGCGCACCAAATTTGTAACGTTGGCAGCTTCTCGAAATCTTTTCAAATTGGGTGGATGCACTGAGCTTGGGACCCACCATGTGCTTAAATGTTACACGCCAGAATTGAGGACATATGTGGACTGTAGTTTTGCAACTTCCTTTATGA
Organism: Cibotium barometz; assembly: GCF_041138505.1. Lineage (NCBI taxonomy): Eukaryota > Viridiplantae > Streptophyta > Polypodiopsida > Cyatheales > Cibotiaceae > Cibotium > Cibotium barometz. The sequence goes on from NC_141096.1 coordinate 37,914,924, forward strand.
CCCTGATCCCATTTGGGCCTTCATCCTCTTCACAAAGTACTTCTACAGCTTTCTGCCATAGCCATGCTAAAAGCTTTTCTTGCTTCTCTGTAGTTGTTCTCTCACAAGAGCTTCTCTACTGCTGTCACTATATGCATACAAGGTTGCAATGCTAGTGATGCGATCATTGCTTCTTGCTTTCTCTACAACTTTCACCATCCTTACAACCCTCTTGTGACTTTTCTTACCTTACCATGTGTCAGGCGTTTTTTTGAGAAGTATTTTGGGCTTGTGTACATACGTGTGCATGGCATGTGTGAAGAGTTTGGCTTTGAAGGTTGCAATGCTAGTGATGCAATCATTGCTTCTTGCTTTCTCTACAACTTTCACCATCCTTACAACCCTCTTGTGACTTTTCTTACCTTACCATGTGTCAGGCGTTTTTCTGAGAAGTATTTTGGGCTTGTGTACATACGTGTGCATGGCATGTGTGAAGAGTTTGGCTTTGAATGCATTGGCAGGTGTTCAGCGTGGATGGTTTTGATTTGGGTTTGTTACAGGCCTGTCCGAAGTAAGGTTCAGCTAGAGATGATATCAGCTGCTCGGTCTCTGAAGTGTGTACGCGTCCCAAAGAAAATGAGCGGGCATCGTGGGTTGTGTTTGAAGTATATGAAGGCATGGGGAGCAATTAATATTAATGGGCCAAGGTAGCCTTTAGATTGGTGTGAAATGGAAGGAATAAGGGTGGCCATCCATTAGGCTTTAAGCAAAATAATAAAATATAATATTGATGTGGCCACTAGTAAACATGACCATGTGGAAGGTTTACACTACTACCAGCGTGCACAATCCAGAAGCTGGCAAGGAAGCGAAAAGTGGGTCGGGTCGTCAGAGAGAGTGACCGCCTGGTGGATGAAGGGTCGCCTTCCTAAGGCGCTGCAGACCCGAGAGCCGTTGGGGCACAGACAGGCACATGCTGTGAGGAGACCGCCTTGTGGGTTAGCGTAGTGCAGAGGAGCCGCCTTGGGCTAGCTGACGGCCTCAGAAGCATAGGGGCCCGGGCTATGCAGAGCAGCTGGGCGTAGCCGCAAGCACACACAAAGTAGAGGTTGCCCTGGAGAAGAAGCCGTAGGTGTGAGCAGAGGGAAGCGTGCTAGAGGGCGACGACTGGAGTGTGCCAACTAGAGAAGAGGAGCCGCCTCTAGGTTCGTTGTGAGGCAAGATTGGAAAAGCCATCGTGTAGAGGCTGGGGGGCGTTACCAATACGGGGCAGCTACAGCTGGTACGAGCCGCCGTGATCGAAGAGACGTGATGGAGTTTCGACTACAGTAGAAGGTAGCCAGTGGCTGCTAGCAAAGACAATGCGATGTTTTTTGGCAGGCTGCAGATGTGGCAACGTCGACAGGTTTTGGGTGAGAGCTGCCTTTGGAGCCGGCTATGACTGAGCAGGGAAGCGGCCTCGAAGGTAGAGGTCACCCTGGGGGTTAGTTTTTGGCAGCTAGAGGAGCTGTCTGGCGAGGGGTGGTGCCAAGGTGTGGAAAACCGTCTCAATGGAGAGATACTGGCGATGGGCTAGAAGGTGCCGACTATGGACAGGCAAAGAGGAGAGGTTGGATACCAGGAGGGCTCGCGACCAGTGGAGGTTTGCCGTGAAGAAAGGAGAGGGAAGCGTGTGGCTGTGGATATGGTAGAAGGCTGGCGGCTGTGAGGAGTTCGCCTAGGAGAGACAGGACAGTGGACAGCGTGAGCGGGTGCCCAGTGAAGCAGAGAGAGATGAGGTGTCGCTGCTGAGCTGGTGGGGCCGGTAGCATTGCAGAGGAAGAGGTGGCAGAGGATTAGCGCACAGACATCTGGAGTCTTGGGTTGCATGGATCTAGTCACTGCCATGGCTAGTGATTTGGCCGCTTGTGGTTGGCCGGCATACTACTTGCTCATCCAGAGCTTGAATTTCCACCGTGTTTACTGTGGATTAATTGGATGGGAAAGCCTAGGCTCCCTCTATTTTTGCTTTGTGCTTTCTCCATATTTTACACTTTGACTTCTAGTGGCCTTGGGAATGGCAATAGAAGCATGTGTGGACACACCTTGGGGAACCGGGTGGAACGTTTTTGCTTGGGCGGAATTGGGGTCTGTGGTAGTGGTCAGGCGTAGCCATTGGTGGCTTGGTGGGTTGGACTACAACCACCATTGGAGGTTGGGGTACCGCGGTTGTGAAGGGGCTCTGTACCAACAGGCTTCATTTTTATGTGTGATCCTCTTGTAGATGGTGCACCAGAGTTCATTCAAGCCACATTTATCAGCTCCGTGCCCATAATTGTGACATTTCACCTCAGGGGGTGGACCTCAAAATATGTAAGTCTACCACGTGCGATCATTAGGTGGGGTTTTTTTAATCCAAAATATTGGGTAAATTTACAGAAATACAATTACAAGTGGGGTATTTTAATTGTACTTTGGAAAAAAACCGTAAGTTTATAAAGAAAAAGGGGTAGTTTTATTAGCTCAAAATTCACAGATAAGGGGATTTTTAAATACTGCTTGAATGCACGTCGTAGGAGGGGCTTCCATATAGTGGACCCCCCGAGCATTTCACACACCAAATGTCTTCCCAGATGTAGGAGTGGGCTTTGCACCTTTACTGGCCACCAGCAGAGCTTTGGCTGCAGCCAGGTTCCTTGGTTGTCTTCCTACCTTCTTGCTCTTGGAACTAGACTTGCGATCTTCCTCCTCCTCCTTTGATTCCTCACTGGCTGTGGAATCACTGGAATCATCCTCTTTGTCCAAAGATTCCAATGAGGATTTCTTGGACTTCCTTCTACTCTAGCAATTTTGTTTGCTTTGCTAGGGCCTACTAGCACTCACTCTGTCTACAAGCTACTCAATGTTGAGGGTAGTTAAGTCGACACACCAACAACGGAGCGTTTGAGTTGCTTGTTTGCTGAGGCCCTTCATAAAATAAGAATTGAGAATTTCCTCTATAGGTTGATTAGCTGCATCTAACCCTGCAAATAAGTTTCCAGAACTTTGCAACATAATCTTCCACTGTCATTTTCCTCTGGTTCATTTTGCACACCAGGACATGCACGGATGTCTTGTCTTCTCTAAAGCATTGAAGGAATGCGTCCTGGATGGCATCATAAGTGGGGAAATATGCATACTCATACTGAGCAACCAAGAGAGCGGCGCTCTTCTAGAGTGTGGGAACAAAGGCAGCTTTTTTGAGTCGTTGGTCATCAACTAGGCTAGGTATATTGATACGCCAAGTTGTGTCAAACATTAGGATGTGAGCATTAGCATCATCTAAAGATTTCACGAAATATTGGGGTGTTTTACGTTGATAGTTGGTCACTACATGTTGTACTAGTGGAGGGGGCGAGGCTGCGGGGTGGTGGTGGTGGTGGTGGTGGAGGTGGTATGAACGATGGTGTGGTGAGGTCAGGGTAGTAGGGGTGAGTGGTTATTCTTTTGAGTGGGATGCGGGTTGTGCTGGCAGTGGGTTAGTCTTCAGGGTTGGCGAACAAGAATTGATGAGCTTGGATGCGCTCCTAGTAGAGCCTTTCACGTGTTGACATGAGGGATGAGTTTGAAAACAAGGGGAGGAGATTCAAACACAATGGCAAGTAGTCAGCAAATCGAACAACAAGAAATAACAAAAAGTGTCATGGTTGCCAAAGTGTTGATGTAAAAATATGATCGCTTATTCCCTCATGCAACCTATTGAGAATCACTGGTTATGCACGCAGCAGCATACACCAGAGAATCATGGATCTAACACAAAGACAAATACAGCATGCCCATCACTGAAAACTACTGGAATGACCACTTAATAAACAATGCAAGAGCACAATAACTTAATAGATAACTCTAACGGCCATAACATATGAAGCGTAAATGAATACACGAAGACCTAACAAGAAGATGAATGTACAAGAGAGAGAGAGAGAGAGAGAGAGAGAGAGAGAGAGAAAAGAACAGTCTTACTTATATCAACCAAAAAAAAGGAAAATGATACAATCGGCAGAGCCAGCCCTTACAATGCTGAGGATCCATCATTTTATACAACACCTACTTATAGTCTCAGTACTGACAGTGATAAGGTGTGTTGGGTTGGGTATTAAAAAAGGGATGTTTCCTACAATAAATTAGGTGTGCCTTGACATTTGACAGTGCTGACATGAGGCTGTCCAGCTACTACTACGGTGCTAGCCCATGGCTTAGGCTAGCCTATGGCTAACACCTCCAACTCTTCCCGCACAAGAATTCCATCTGCTCCGTCCTACCTCCACCTCTCTAGAGCACTCTCGTCAATCCCCAGTAGCCCTTGACCTGGAGTGAAGGCAGGGGTGAGTTTTGTTTGTCACTTGATTCATCATTTCTCTGAATCGGTTGAGTCTACCATTGCAGCTTTCTTGGTGAGGGCCCTCTTGCTAGAGTCCCCAGGTGGGCCCCTCGGGATCTTGGGGCTTCCTCTGAATTATAGTTTCTTTTGATGTCTTCCAGGAGAAGGGATATATATATTTGAGGAAACAGTAGCCCCTATTCAGATATGTGTGGCTTTTTAGTACTCCAGACCCTCTAGGCCAGAGAATGGCGCAATAATCTTCTCTTTCTCTTTGAGTGCAACTACAAAGGTATGCCGTAGAGGGTCGGAGTATGACTCAAAGTCGGTTGCCACCACCATCAAGGGATAGGTAGTTGAGCTCTCCCATCATCTTCAGGATCTTCACATCACCAACATACTAACCAATCTAAGGGGCCATTGGCTAGGATGAAGCTTAGAGGCTCAGGCCATAGACACTAGGACCTCCAGCCTCGAGGTGATGCTTTTTGCATTCATGCATATTTCAGCTGTTTTGCAGTACCTCTCCCCCCTTCTTATAGGTACCTCCATTGTGATCGATGGAGTTTGGAGTATGCATACTCTCGCGCTTGGACAGAGTGGCGTCACATGGAGGAAAAGATCCATGCCCACTTGGTGTGCCTTTGTCTTAGGATGGATTGTGATTATTAACTGTCTAAACCCTTGCCCAAGACTCTTCATGTTGAGGGTAGTTCTGCTAGTTCCACCTCACACAGAGATTGATATGCGGATAGTCTCATGGAACATTCAGGGTTTAGGGGGCGTGAGTGCTTTCAGAGATGAAGCGTTCTCAGAGAAGAGCCTTAGAGAGCTACAATTGGGGGACTTATCGACATCCTTCTCGTCTAGGAGCATCACCTTTTGTAGGGGCGTACCCACGGATGCGGGAAGATTTTACCAAGTAGGAGACACTTTCTAGTCTTCATCCTTCATCCCTTCAGGGGACACATGGAGGAGCTTCTATTTTTGTAAGTGAGTAGCTTTTGCTGGTAGTGAGATAGGCTCAGGAGTAATAGTTCTTGGGCAAGCACAGTGGGCTACCATTTTGATTGGAGAGGATAGCATTGGTGTCCTCAATGTCTATACCCTGAACGCCACTACAGGTAGAGCCCTCTTCTGGAGTACAGTTTGGCAAGCCCTTCCCTAGGCTGACATTTGGTGCATGGGTGGTAGAGGCAGCAAAGGATATGTTGGCTATATATAGAATGTCTCTATATATAGCCCTAGGATCTCCTCTATATATACTCATCTATTGTATGTATTCCACACACTTTGGGGATTCAATCTTATGTCTCGTGTGCTTCTCTCTCATCTCTCTCATGCTATCGCCTCCATCTCCAACATGGTATTAGAGCATGTGCAATTCATGGTGATCACGGTTCTCTTCTTCTTTCCATATGATAAGCAAGATAAGTCTCAACACGCTTCTCTTTTTCTTTCCATACAACATACATGTTTCTTTTCCATGGCACGCATTCATATCGTATGTGTGTGCATACAAGGCCACACGCAAGAGAAGGGATGGACGTGTGTGTGTGTGGAGCTTATTGGATGGCAAATGAGCGAAAGGGAGAGAGAAATTGCTGCCATGAGATAGAGAGATTGGATCTATTTTGCAAAGCAGAGAGAGCGGTGTGTATGTGTGTGTAAATACAAGCACACACAAGGCTGTGTACTACCGTGTGCAGGTATGCTACTATTTTTCCTTGGTGTTTTTCACCAGTGTGTGGGTTTGATTTGGCAGCGCCCAAATCAAAGACGCCGAAATTGGCAGCCTGGAACCCTAAACTAGTGTAGAAAACCCTAAACCTGTCTTGATATAAACAAATTGGCGCTTTCGAACAAACAGGAAAACCCAAGAGAATCGCTTGAGCAGAAAAGAAGATGAATTTGGAAACCCTAAAAGCTTTATGTGATGCAGCACAGCCCACAATTCTGCGACTAAGAAGAAGGTGAACGGATTGCTAATATATAAGCGGAGATCAATGACGAGGTTCGCTGATGTTGATGTAGATTTGCTGACGATGGTGTGGGCGATGCAATGGTGATGTAATTGATGAACAGGAAAAGGGTAGGATGTTTTGTGCTGTGTTGATGCAGATTTGCTGACGATGATGTGGGCGATGCAATGGTGATGTAATTGATGAACAGGAAAAGGGTAGGATGTTTTGTGCCATGTGGAAAGCAGAACGCACACAGATGAGCTCCAGCCCTTAAAGATGATGCTGCCCAGGGGATTGTTTGGCTGGTCACCTCCACATGTACAGCCATTGACTCCTGTCTCAGAAGTTTCTTAACCACCAGAGTCTCTTTCTCCCTACTTGGACGTGGGAGCGGATGCCATCCCTGTTGACGAAGATGGACTACCAGAAGAAATGGAAGAGACCGAGCCTCCACCTGTTGTGCGGTTCCTTTCTTCAGGCTGTTTGCATATGCCACCCCATTTGACTGGTTTCTGATGGTCATTGCTGCCATAGCAGCTGCAGCTCATGGAGCCGCTTTGCCAGTCTATCTGCACTTCTTCGGATAGATTATCAATATGTTCAACTCGCAAGACTTGACTAGTTCTCAGCTGTATCATGAGTGCACCAAGCATTCTCTTTCCATTCTGTACGTTGCAGTGAGTGCCCTAGTTGCAGGCTGGATTGAGGTATCATGATGAATCTATATGGGAGAAAGACAGACAGCACAGATACGCTCCAGTTATGTGCGTGTCTTGTTTAACCAGAATATGGGATTCTTTGACACTTATGGAAATAATGGGGATATTGTCAGTCAAGTTTTGAACGATGTAGTCCTCATACAGTTTACCTTGAGTGAGAAGGTGGGAAATTATATACACAACATGGAAACTTTCCTACGAGGGCTTATCGTGTGGTTTGTTGGCAGTTGGCAAATTGCTCTGGTTACTTTAGGGACTGGGCCATTTATTGTGGCTGCTGGAGGCATTTCAAATATCTTTTTACACAAGCTTGCTGAAGATATTCAAGATGCATATGCTGAAGCTGCCACAATAGCCGAACAGGCAATCACTTATATTCAGACACTCTATGTGTTCGCAAATGAAACACTTGCCAAGTATTCTTATGCAAATGCTCTTCAAGCTACACTGCGATATGGTGTGCAAATCAGTTTGGTACAAGGGCTTGGTTTAGGTTTTACATATGGACTTGCCATCTGCTCGTGTGCCTTGCAGTTGTGGTTTGGGCGATATCTTGTGACAAGAGGCCTTGCAGATGGGGGCGATGTAGTGACTGCATTGTTCTCCATAATTTTGAGTGGCTTGTAAGGAACTTTCTTTCCTTTACCTTAGCCCTATTTTAAAATTTCTTTGGGTACAAGCAGCACGGCTAAATATGGTTGAAGAAATATGAAATGCATCTACTATAGTAATGTTGTTGGTGTGCTCTGGACTCAGTTCTCTATGAGGTGCTAAGTATGCACTTTTCTTCTATAAGTGGCTTGAATCAGGCAGCATACCTGCTAGAAAGACAGTTGCCTTGGTTGGAAGGCATGGTTCTAGCAAAAGCAGTATAATTCCTCTGGTAGAGCGTTTTTATGATCCCACATTAGGTGATATTCTGCTAGATGGAGAAAATATCAAGTAACTACTATTTTACACAAGTTCATGCTAATTTTACCTTTCTCACCCTGCATTTGGTGTCGAGTTTGATATGGCTATCGTAGCCTGCTAATTTTGACATCTTTTAATGGAAGCTATTCAGGAGTAGTTTGTGACCCTAAGGAAGATCTTGTGGAGACATAATCCTTATCTCCATCATACAATGGTAGCATTGGTTCTCCATCACGAGAACTGCTATATGGGTAGGTATCCATCAAGTGCGTGGAGGATACTCAAATCTCACTTTTCAGATGAGGAGCTGATAGATATGATTCTCATATTAAATCCTCAAGAAAAGGTATGTCAATTGTTTCTCCCATATTGATTGTGATGCTTTTAAATGCATCTTGTTTCTTTCATATTGATGGAATGTGCATCCATTGACTTGGTTTACCTTTGTATTAATGCTTTGGTGTTGGTTTCCTTCCATGATGATGGTTACACGTTTCCTCAAAATGTCCATGATGCCATGGTGCTGTTTTATGATGATTTTTCAAGCATACATATGGATGTTTTTTTTGGTCAAAATGTCCATGATGCCATGGTGTTGTTCCATGATGATGGTTACATGTTTCGTAGATGATGGTTGACTACATTTCCATGGATTGTATCCATGATTCCATGTTGTTGTTCCGTGATGATGGTTACATGTTTCGTTGATGATGGTTGACTATGTTTCCATGGATTGTATCCATGATGCCATGGTGCTGTTCCATGATGATGGTTACATGTTTCAATGATGGTTGACTATGTTTCCATGGATCGTTGTTCCATGGTGATGGTTACATGTTTCGTTGATGTTGGTCATTCCCCAAGCTACATGTTTTGTTGATGTTGGTTCACTTGGCTAATCTATATTGGCTGATTGTGTTTCCAAGGATTTTATCCATGATGCCATGGTGTTGTTCCATGATGATGGTTACATGTTTCATTGATGATGGTTGACTACGTTTCCATGGATTGTTTCCATGATGCTATGGTCATTGGATGCACCGTGCCTTGGCTTTGGCTCATCAGATTGTCTAGGTTTATTTAAGTCTATCAATGTCTTTTGTGGTCGACAATGCAACCATGCAGGTCTAAATGGCTATAATGGTGGTCAAGTCTTGGAATTCAATCTATGGCAACTAACAAGAAATTCCGTCGAGCATATTTCCCGAGAGGTTTGATTTCTCATCCCGTCAGCTTATGAGGTTTATGTTCACGTCATGTCATCCTGACTACATGTGAGAGGTTTGATTTCTTGTCCCATCATCTTACAAGGTTGGTTTACGTTCACGTCATCTTACGAGGTTGGTTTACGTTCACGTCATGTCATCCTCACTACATGTCAGAGGTTTGATTTCTCTTCCCATCAGAGGTTTGATTTCTCGTCCTATCAACTTATGAGGTTTATGTTCACATCATGTCATCCTGGCTACATGCTGCCTACGGCGGATGTCAAAGGTTTGATTTCTCGTTCTGTCATCTTATGAGGTTTACTATCTTGATTGTGAATGTCACACGTTTGATTTCTCGGCCTATCATCTTATGAGGTTTACTTTCAAGTATGTCATGTAGAGGTTTGCTTTTTCGTCCCGTCAGAGGTGTCTACATCCTAATTATTGTTTCATGTAAGAGGTTCGCTTTTTCATTATGTCTGGTCATCCTACCTATGGACGTCAGAGGTTTGATTTCTCGTCCTGTCATCTTATGAGGTTTACTTTCATATCATGTCATCCTGGAGGTTTGATCCAAGTTATAGTTGTCTCATTATCTTGACTCATAATATTGGAGGTTTGATCTTATGTCATAGATTTTTCCCATGGCAAATATATGATTCTAGCTTTCCATGATATCCTTACTAACTAGAATGAGTGTCATTTTCTATTTTAGTGTTTATTGACAGGTCAATCTTCCAAGTCAACTTCTCCAAGTAACCAGATTCTCTTACCAAATCTAGTTCATTTGCCATTGATTGGATGATCTTCCACAAGTTGACATTGCCATGCATGTCCTTGCGGATGGATTATATTCCTAAGCAACCATATAATAGATACCTTTATGTCTATTTCTTTGTGTACATCTCATATTTCTATAACAAAATTATGGTTTTCCATTTGTTATGGAGACTTCTTCCATATTACACGGTTTATGGATCAGGATTGTATTAATTTTGGATATTGTTGAGCTTCAATATAGAGAAGAGACTACAAAAATATTATTTGGCATCGTCATGAAGATAGACTTGCACCCAACCTACATGAATGGATCAAGACAACATGAAGATGGATGATGATGACTCCTTCAAAGCCTTCATGGCTATTGTACACATAAGAGTGATGAAGTATGTATGGGAGTGATGTAGCTCCTTCATGGCTATTGTATATATGGGAGTGATGTAGCTCCTTCATGGATATTGTGTATATGGGAGTGATGTAGCTCCTTCGCAGCCTTCATGGCTATTGTATATATGGGAGTGATGTAGCTCCTTTGAATAATACTTTGTAACTATAAAATAATTTAATATAGTCGTAGGTGTATATAGAGCTGTGGGTTTTTCCCTTGAGTCCCCAAGGTTTTTTTTTCATCCACAGTTAGAGACCCTTCTTTGAGCGGGGGTGTTGGCTATATATAGAATGTCTCTATATATAGCCCTAGGATCTCCTCTATATATACTCATCTATTGTGTGTATTCCACACACTTTGGGGATTCAATCTTGTGTCTCGTGTGCTTCTCTCTCATCTCTCTCATGCTATCGCCTCTAATGTCTCTATATATAGCCAACAGGATAGACTTGGAGTAGGCTGAAAGATCCCTGTCCCCTTCGCGCAACAAATTCTCGGGTGCTAGCAACGGAAGCATCACTTCTTGCGCGCGGGGCAGGGTCCCTCACTCAGGGCCTCTCCCATGTATATCCAGACAAGAGACTAATCCCTGGGTTCTTCCAAAACCAAACTCGGAAAAACTTCCCTCGCCCGAAAAGCACGGGCGATTCCTCCAGGATATTTTTACTCTAACATAGTCAAGAGCCTTAACTAACTTAACTGATCTGACTAAACCGATAAGTCCCATAGTCAGATCAAGGAAAAGACTTGCACTTGGATCATAGAGACCAATGCTTTTTTCCTCATTAAGAGGCACAGCCGTTGATTCTTTTCCATAGAACAATTTTTATCTATCATACTATAATAGAATTGAGTCTTATTTTGGGGATCCATCAGTCCAGCCTAACCCCATCTAGTCTCGTGGGTTAGCCAAATGCCCAACCACTGTAGTGATGGGATCCATTTAAGAATTTGGTTAGGTTTTGTCCCGGATACCAGGGAAAAGATTTCCCAGGCCCCCTAGCCAGATATTCATGCAAACTTAAAAAAAGTCACACCACTTACACACCCAATATGAAATTGCCTTTTTCACAAATTCAGCTGTCTTTAAAACAATCTTTTAATGAAACTATAGTATCAGTGATCATAAATCTCCAAAATATCCGGTTGAATCCTAATTTCTAATTTTTCCTTCATCGGTGTACCTATGGCATCATTGGGAACCAGAACGCTCACCACCTATCCACTCAGGGGCCTTTTCAATAGTTCCTAGCTCATAATAACCGGTAATATTTTCACTTATAAAAATCAAAATGGAATATCCGTTGAAGATCAGCAAGATCAACCAACAGATCCATATAAAAGAGCAATGGACTCATCTCTGTTGAGGACCACCAAGGTTAATCAACCAGATCCATGCCAAAATTCAGAAAACAACTCTTACTCGTTGTTCCAATATCTTCCCCGACGCATGTGTGGGTATCTTCGGTGACCTAGAGCCCAAGCACCATATGGTCAGCACCCTCTACGATCCTTCATAACTCACCTAGCACTTCACTCATAGGCCGCTTCCTTGGTTCCTCATCCACCGTACCGAAAGCTCACCATTTAAATCGAATGGAGGCTGGTCAAGGACCTTGCTACGCAAGACGTCCTCCATTGACTCTCTGTCAGCTGTTGCAACTTTATTAGTTAGGTCTCCACGACCTCATTCACAAGATGATCAAAATGCTTCCCCAGCATTCTTGACACAAAACAGTCATTTAAAAATAGGTCAAAAATACAATTTCTATAACGAACTCTCATCTTTCCACATTGTTCCACATGAATCGACATTATTTAATCCACATCCGTTTCATATGTATTCCCATTCTCATCCAATCACATCATTTTCATCTCATCACATCTTTCCTCATTTATCCTCATCAGATCTCATCCACTCGCATCTACCCATATCCACATCACATTCATTCACATCTCATCCATGTTAAAATTACAGCAATGTGATGAGCTATGGTGGATCAAATGCTAGAATCAACATCATTAACAAAGTGATTAGATGATAATTAAGACATGATTTAGTGAGTAATTAACTAATAGCTTAATGTAGGCATGGATAATCAAAAACCAACAAATTCTCATTAGGCCAATGCCTCAATTTATAGAGTTTACATCCATGCATCTAATCCCACTGATTTCTCCTTGATTCACTCCATCTCTTTTGCTTGATTCTCTCCACCTCTCCCAGAATATCTCCACACCTTCTAAATCTTCTCATGCTACCCTTTATTCTCTCCTAGTAGATTCTTCTCACCTTTTCACAGGTTCTCTCACATTTACACATTCTCTTTTACAGCCTCTTGCCAAGGGCTTGTTCTCGCACACACCCTATTCACTTGTATATTTCAACATCTCCCCTCAAGTGAATACTCCTAGCACACCTGGACCCTATACCAAGTTTCTCTCTTACTTGATAGTCCGCGACCAGTGCCTCAAGTCCCTAAACTCATAGTCCTTGACACTCTCTCTCTCTCTATGTGTCCAAGGTTACTACAAGTGCCCGCGACCTTGACTAAAGTGCTCACACATACATCTACCGCCACGTGGCCTACATCATTGGTGGCTCAGAGGTGGTTTTACTTTGTTGGGGCAGGTTACATTGGGTTGTGGGGTTTCTCTCTCTCTCTCTCTCTCTCTCTCTCTCTCTCTCTCTCTCTCTCTCTCTCTCTCTCTCTCTCTCTCTCAGAAAAGATGATCCAACTCCAGTTCCTTTTGAGCCTCCATGAAGTTTGCCGATGTCGTTCCTTCTCCAACCACTAGGTTTGCTGTAGCAGTCTCTTGCCATGTGTCTTGGCTTTCCACAGTTGTGGCAAGTGAAGGTCCTTCCTCCTACTCTGCCTCTTCTTCATCCTCGTCCTCGAGAGAATCCTCCTTGGGTGAAGAATGCTTTTTCTTCTCCTGCTATTGAGTCGAGCCATTTCTTCTCTTTGCCTCTGCTCTCTTGCTCTAGTAGAGATCCTTCTATCTCGTGTAGCTTCAATTCAGGTACATTCTTTAGTGTTGCTACAATGTTTTCATATTCACCTTTGTCCACACTCTTCAAAAGCACTGCTAGTGCCTCATCATCTTCTATCTTTTTGCCAATAGCTACCAGTTGTTGCTTGTTGCTTTTATATCTGTTCAAGTGTGTGATTAAAGGTTCACTTTCCTTCATATCCAATTTGTAAAATTGCATTAACAGATTTATCTTTGAATTTTTAGCTTGTGTGCCAAATAATTTATTGAGTTCATCCCATGCATCTTTTGCCCATTGTATCCCTGTGATGTGATGAATGATTTCATCATTTAAACTGAGTGCAATAAGTCCCAATGCTTTTTCATTCCTACTCTTCCACTCATTTTTCCCTCTCACCTCTGGGCATTCATCTCTTCCCTCAACTAGCCCCCATAGATTTTTCCTCATGAGCAGATACATGGTTTTTGTCTGCCATGTGTAAAACTGCTCCCCATTAAATTTGGCTATCTCTTGTGCTATACTCATGATGATGTGAAGGGGGTCCTACCTCTTGATCCAATTTAAAGATTCAAGGGGAGTGTCTACCCTTTTACAACTCAATCTGGTGTTTAAGAGATGATTACAACATATTTATCAGCATGAAATCACCAGAAATTACATTAAATCGAGGGTAACCAATTTGTACGGAATGGTTGGAGTATCAAACCATCTCCGATTTGCAATCTGAAGTCATAGGGATCTGTATCAGATACCTAATGGGTTAATTTGAACCCTAAATTGCACCAAAATATAGTGATTAGTACTGATTAATCCCTGATTAGCAAATTAATCCTCTGTTTTGTGTGCAAAAAATAGAGTATACGGGGAGCCTAGATCTGAGGCCTTAGAGTTCAAATGAGCTCAAATCCTTTCAAGGCCATCAATAGCAATTAGTCTAGTAGAGGATTAAGCCAAGAAACACAAGATTTGACCAAATATTGAATGCTTAATCTCTGTTTTACCAAAGTCACCTGCTGCTGCTGCTGCAGATTTGATGAAGAGCTTGGATCTCAGTGTAGACTTGATCAAATCAATTTCTGACTTCACCAGCTTGTAGAGCATGCTTGAAAACCCCCGGGGCTAAGAGGAATTAGACCTATTTCATTTGATGAAGTAGAAATATCAAATTCCCTTATGAAAAATGGCGCCTGCAAATCATGCTGCCCGCCGCCGGTGTTCTGCGTTGAAATCCTTCAATTCCTTTGGGCTGTGTGTAGGCCCTTGAGTCTTGAATGAGTCCCTAAAAGGGCTTGGGCAATGGTTGAGCCTACAAGGAGAGGGAGCTCCTCCACTGGCTGCGGGCACAGAAAGCTTCTTGAAAATATCTAAAAAATTGATTATTTTCTAATTATCTACTAATCCTAATTAACTAGATAATGGGCTCATAAACTTGATGGATTCTAGGCTTAGCTCTACTTGTCCTGGGACTGGGGAGTAAATGATATTGGAGCAGGCATGGCCACAGTCTCACGAGTAGAGTACTTGGCCTCCTCCGAGTAGATGATATTGGCACTATCCATTGGATAGGAGGAGCACCGGCCTCAACCTCTTGCAGTTTGTTTTTTAGGCTTTCAACCTCCGAGGCAAGGGAGAGATTAATTTCTCCTTATTATTTCATTTGTTCTTTTCATACATGTAGGTCTTATTTGAGGTCTTCTACTTGTTCTTTCTACTTTCTCACTTTGGTTGCATTGGCTTCCTTGAGCTTTTTAATGTCCTTATCTTGTCAATCTTCCTCACATATCAAGATGTCCTTGTTGATAACTTTTAGCTTGTCTTTTTCCCATCCATCTAGGGGGTGCTTCTATGGCTTTTCTAAGCTAGTGAGCACATGTTTCTCCATCGTGTGAATGATTTCATCCAATTATGAATGTAGGGCCTCCCATTTTTGAGATCTCTTCGTCTTGGTGCAAGAAAAAGAGAGATAGGGTTATTTTGCTGCCTTGGGGCTTGCGTAAGGGTGGATGGGAAAAGGGCAATTAAGGTGGTAGTGGGGATGGTGGATGAGTAGATCAAAATAGAGCACAACCATGATAGGATAGGGTCCATTGTCCACATGGAAATAAAGGTAAAATAGGGCATGACTAGGACAAGGCAAGCGGCAAGGTGATGGTAGTGTAGGTAAGGCGATGGCGGTTATGGGTAGGGTGCGAGTGCACAATGCACAAGAAAGGGTAGGGTAGAGGATCATAACATGCACTTAAAGAAAGAGAGAGAGAGAGAGAGAGAGAGAGAGAGAGATGGCTTCCTTCTCATAAAACTCCTATATAACCTTTATATTATAGAGGATGATAAAAACTAGGTATAATTTACATGTTTTGTGCAATATATAAGTATACATACTTAAAAGATAATTTTATAACCCCTATGTAATGAACATAACCTTTGTGCATATCTTTTAGGGGCCATTTTGTAAAGACCCTATACATTTGTAAACATCACATGCATTTAAGATATATTTCTAAATTCCTTTATCTTGGCCAAGTAAAATGAGAGTCCCCCCAAGCTCACATGCACAAGCATACATTATATCTTTATGTATATATACATAGAGAGAGAGAGAGAGAGAGAGAGAGACTATGTTTAAAGGCTCAACATGAGTTGCAAGTAAAACAATTTTTCTAAGGCTAACTTTTGTTGAGCTATTGACCCATTCATTAATAAGGGACCAAGTCACATACTTATAAGATAAATTTCTAACACCCTTCATGTAAGCCCAAATACCCAAGAGGCTAATAATAAAAAAACATTTTTATTGAGCTTATGTTTTGTCTTACATATTTTTAGGTAAATGTACTTTTAAGGAATATATAGACTCTCTAAGTAGATCTAATGAAACACATCTTTTAGGTGCTTAAATAATATGATACAAATTTTAAAAACTTAAGTGACGAGAGAGAGAGAATGAGAGAATTTAATGTCATATGAGAGCCCCCACAAGCTTGCATGCATATATATATATGTACATATATATACATATATATACATACATACATATATATGAGATATATATATATATATATATATATAGAGAGAGAGAGAGAGAGAGAGAGAGACCATGTTTAAAGGCTCCACGTGGGTTATTTCCAAGGCTAGCTTTTTAAGCTGACCTATCAAGGGGGAGCACGTCACATGCTCGTGTAGTTCCATGCATCTTGGCCCTTCTCCTATTTATTCGAGATAGTGGACTTCTGTGCCATATTGTCTTTGTGATACGCTCTTTAAGTCTCGAAGCCAATCATAAGTTGTTGTAACGCATGTGCCAACAACCCTTCTTTGGGTTAAATTCTTAAATTAAAGCTATCTAATCTGATTCCTTGTCCATTTTATTAGAGGAATAGATTAGCATGCAAATCATTTCATTCGGGTAACTTGTGTGTAAATATGTAAGAGGAGAGTCTCTTCTAAATTGTGCACCCTCCTCTCCACAAGTCTCATGTATACAATATCCCATATATTAATGATTCCACAATGCCATAAGATTTTCCTCCACTATTTTTTTGTCACTTTCCCTTGTGTGCCTTTGGCAAATTTTGTAAGTTCTATGTGATCCAACATAGCAGGCAAAATTATAATAAGTGTCATGACTAATCTTGCTGCCTTGATCATGAAACCAATGTCGGTAGGTTTGTGTGCATGCATATATACATAAGATGTACATAAATACACATGTGAGAGTGTGTGTGCATACATACATATGTATGTAACAAAGTTTCCAATCTAGTGGGAAATCGTGCAAGTTAAATCGTCAAATATTCCCTCAAAATATATAACTAAAATAAGATAGTTTTAAAAACCATTAGTAAGATATTGACTTCGGTTTTGACAACAACTAAAATTATGTATTCTTAAATTTATCAACAAAAAAACCAAAAGCACCAATTTTTTTTATGAGAAACTTTTTGGAAAAAACTTTACAATTGTAAACTCTTCACTTTGGAACTATTTTAAACTCAAAACAACTTATTATTACACGTAAAAGCAAGAAATGTATTGTAAGTACAAGGTTAATGGACCCAATATTAGGAAACATTTTTTTACAAAAAGAAGTATCACATTTAGTAAGTTAATATGTATGAAATTTTAAACATACCTTTTTATGCTAGAACTATAAATGCAAGTCTATAACGTCATCATTCCTATGATAATTTAACAATAACTTGGAAGCTATATGATAGACAATACCCCCCCAACACGTGCAAGACCTCAAACCCCCCCACCACTAACACACGTACACACACACGTACACACACACACACGTACACACACTCAATCAACACACTTGCTCACTCACTCACTCACTTTCTTGCTCACTTGCTCACAACTGTTGAGAGAACGTGGTGCTTATGCTAGATTCAAAATGAGTGGAGGAGAGAGACACAAAATACAAGAATGACTCTTGCTTATTAAGTTGCTCAAAATACAACTAAGCTTCATGCTTCATCCTTCATCGAAATTCCTTTGGCATGTGCCTTTAAGTAGGCTTGCTACTAGTGGCCTAGGGTTAGGTGGCTCCCTTAGGACCATTCACACCCACATACCTTCTACACCCTTGTTTACTAAGGCTCCAAGGCCTATATCTTAATACCCCCCCTCAATAATAGCCATGAAAAAATGTGCTTGGAATGGGTGGTATTGGAAATATGAAAAAAAAGGTGCCTTTATAGCATTAGGCTTACAAGAATGTTCATGGTGGTGTGGTTATCTAGGACTTACAACTATGTTCCTAGAGCCTTAGAGGCTAATACAATGATGCCATCTAAGTCTTTATTTGATGTCGATGAAGATGTACACCTTAATGATGGTGCACCCCACTCTTTGTGCTTGCTTGGCCTCTTGTAGTTGACATGCTTTGGACATACATGCCATTGCTTCCACATGCTTTCCATGACCATTCTCACACAATGATCAACACAAGGCTGCCACCCTTGCTTAAGTGGTTTGCACATAGATGTTCCTTCAACATGCTTGATGCTTCTCTGCATACCATACCTCCTCCATGGGCAATGAGGAAATTCCTTAGAGTAATGGTTATAAGGTAGATTTATATGGGAAAGGCAAAGGGAGGGTCTTACCAGTTGCCTTATAGACTGGTCAAGGGCGGTGTCTACTCCATAGTTACAACAAGAGCTTTTGTGCATGTTGGTTACATGATACCCATTAGGGTTTGAAAGTACAAGCTTAATGAAAGTGAGTAAGTGGCTGAGGTAAATGCTCAAACCAATAAGGTACATCATTCTTGGCTCAAGAAGGTGAGGGCATGGCTCATAATGTTGCCTATGCCTCTTACAAAGACAATGCTAAGAAATGTTTATCAAAAACATGACAATCAACAAGGTAGAGCAATTAGAAATGCTATGCTCAACCTTCAAACTCATCTTAGAAGATGAAAATGCTGAGTATGTAGTGGAATAACATGCCTTGGGCTTGGGAAATGAGAGCATATGGCTTATGACATGCCTATGCTTCTTACAAACAAGAGCCTCAAGGGTGATACACAAAAACATTAAAGATGAGCACTTAGTGTACATGTGCCTATCTTTAAACCACTCAAGGAACTGATTTTGATGATGAAAAACCATAAAACTTCAACCTCTTTGGCTTCTGGGATGAAGACAATGGCTTATGGTTGCACCATTTCTCCTTGGAAGCTTACCAAGGTAAGCATAGAAGCAGGTTGATGATGAAGACTTATAATGTGGCACTTATGGTGTGTGCCTGGCCTCCAATACTGATGAAGAAGAGCCTCCTTAGTGTTAAATACTTGACACACTCAACCTTCTTAGGATTCAACATAATGCCTTCCTTGCTCACTATGTGTCCAAGATACTCAACCTTTTATGCCATGAACGTACATTTACTCTCCTTTTCATACAAGTTGTTGGCTCTTAAAGCACTAAGTTGTACTATACATTTAGGAGATTCGTGTTACACGACGTGAATAATGTTCGTTTTATACATTTGCCCTGTTTATATGGTCGTATTATACGGTGACACATCATGTATTTGGGTTATATGTTTAGGCTCTTACATTTCGATTGATAAAGTTATCGATCAAAATAAGTCACTATAAAAATAGTACATCATTCCCAATGTACTATGTGCACAACTTTCGATATCTGAAGGCTGTAAGTTAAAAAAAGAAGCACTTTCTTCCAAGGTAGTGCTTCTAAAATTAGAAAACTAAAAATATTTCTAATATAATAAGTAAAAGAACCTTAGATATAGGTTTAGATACATGTGTACCTGTGTTCAAAGTTTTCTTCACACTTGTACATATATTTTAGAAAACAAAAATTAGTTTTGTGTCTCATTGTGTTGCAATCTTGCTTCACACTTGAAAGATAAAGTCTTAGGAAGAGGATTTATCTTTTATTATGTTCAAGATTGTTTCACACATAGAAGATAAAAGTTTAGGTTTAGGATTTATCCTTTATTGTGTTCGAAGCTTGCTTCACGCTTTAAAGATAATGTGAAATATAGGTAGCAGGTTTTATCCTTTATTGTGTTCAAAGCTTATTTCACACTTTAAAGAGATTTTTAGAGTTTAAAATTTATATTTTTTGTGTTCGAAGCTTGCTTCACATTCTAAAGATAAATATTCATGAGTGCATTTTATTTTATTCTTTGCATGAAGTCGGAATCTTCAATATTGCATGCCTATGAACGTAAGAGTCATTAATTAGGAGCATGGGAGTTATTATCACGAAGTCCCCATGGTAACCTAGGGTAGCCCATGTCTTACCATCACCCTCTTCGGAGGTACAGTTTTAGTGATGGTGAGAATGTGGAAAGACTTCCGGCCTCCATGGGTAGACCAACAGGTGGTCTCAACTGCACTGTTTTATCATTAACTTTTTCTTGATATCATATGCTTTCTTTTAATTTGTTAAATTAGGGTAATATTGCTCATATCTAATATTCTTCCACACATGTTTTCTAGATCAATCGGCTAAAATGGTGAGTGGTCCTAAATGGGATTATGTTGATGAGATAAGACAAGGAAAAACATCATCTCATGTGTGGTGTAAAAGTTGTGGTCATGCATTTCATGGTAGCGCTACTAGAATCAAAGAAAATTTATTTGGCATTGGTAATAATATTAAACATTGCACAGTACCCCTTGGTGACTTACATACTAAACTACAGAAGTATGTAGCAAAGCTTAAGGTCAAAGGGGATGTAAATATTAAAAGGAAATTGGGCTTTCTAGTACGACCAATGGAAATGGTCAAAGAAGATAATACACGTGTCTGTAAGTAAATGTATGCCATCTTGTGGTTCGCCACATGAATCAATAGCACATGTTGGTCAATACAACACTTGTCCATCCATAAGTATTGCGTCTGCATCAGGTCCATCCACCAATACTCTGTCTACATATAAGATGCAAGGTTCTAGCAAGAAGAGTCGTAAATTAATCACATGATAAATTTCAAACATTAATTTCATTACATGATTTTTTACCAAGCAACATTGTATGCAATTTTATTGCACAACTTAAAAATTATAGGTGACATACGATTGATCATATGACACAATGTATGACCCGTGAACCTAAACTATAGGTCAACACACCTAATATTAAAGTGGGCATACCTAACCTTACAGTGGACATGATAAGGGATCCTATATAGTGAACTTAAAGTGGACACAACTGGTTAGTAAAGACCAGGGTGGACACAACTGGTTAGTAAAGACCAGAATGGACACAACTGGTTAGTAAAGACGAGAGTGGACACAATAAGTCTCTTCTTGTTGTGATGGAAAACTTAAAAGTGGACACAACTGGTTAGTAAAGACCTGAGTGGACACAGTAATCGCCTTCGTACGACGATAACTTAAAGTGGACACAACTGGTCGGTAAGACCAGTTGTTGTGGACACAACTGGTCTTACCAACTAGAGTGGACACAGTAATTTCCTTCGTACGATGATAACTTAAAGTGGACACAACTGGTCGGTAAGGCCAGAGTGGACACAGTAAGTGGATTTCATGTGAGGATAACTTACAGTGGACACAACTGGTCGGTAAGTCCAAAGTGGGCAGAGTAAGTGGCTTTCGTGTGAGGATAACTTAAAGTGGACACAATTGGTTGGTAAAGACCAAAGTGGACACAATAAGCTTAAACAATTATTAGTGTTTAACTAGAGTGGTCACAACTATCCCATATGGGTGCTAGAGTGAACACAACTACCTTTTAAAAAAAAGCATGGAACGAAAAACAAAAAAAACAAAAAAGAAAAAGTTTTGTAATTATACGTGCTAAATCAATCTCACTAAGTACTCTCTTTACTAATTAGTCTCTCTAATCACTCTCTCACTAATTACTATCTCTAATCACTCTCTTACTCTCTTGAAATTATAATCGATCGAATAAGCATTTGGCGGCTTATAACGATAGTTTTTCAATTGATAATATATGATCAATAAAATTATCGACGATCAATAACATTATCGATCGATAATGTTATCAATCGATAATTTTATCGATCAAAAATTTAAAAAAATATTAGTTGTCTAATTAAACGAGAAAACGATGAACAGCCCGTGTTATGCGTACTAAATCCATTATACGACCTGTATAATGCTACGTAGCGAAAGCATCCAAAATAGCCTTTAAATGCATTAAGTGCTCTTTCTCCCCTTTGCGATATATCAAGATATCATCAAAGAATACAAGCACCCATTTGTAGAGAAAAGGTCTAACAACCTTGTTCATTAAGGCTTGAAATGTTGCTCACTCATTACACAACCCAAATGGCATAACTAAATAATTATAGAGACCTCTCTTGGTGTGAAATGCCATTTTGTACTCATCACCTTCCTTGATTCTTAATTGGTGATAGCCTGAGTCTTAAATTAATCTTGGAGAGAAATCATGCACCTCTCAACTTCATCAATGCATGGAATAAGGAATCTATTCTTCATTGTAGATTTCTTCAAATCCCTATAGTCCTCACACATGCAAAAAGTTCCATCCTTCTTCTCTTGACCAAGAGTATGGGTGATGCAAAAGATGATTGCCTAGGAGTAACCCATTCCATGTCCATAAGCTCTTGCACTTACTTTGCAACTTCATCCTTCTCCACTTTTGACAATCTATTAGGCGGTTTGTTAATGGACTTGGTATATAGTTCAAGCTCTATTCCACGATCCACCTTACTTTTTGGTTTTGCAAGCACTTTGTCATGTGGAACACATCCTTATACTCCTTTAACAGTTCCTTCATACCTTTATGTATAACCTCACTCTTTTGCTCATTGCTTTCTTCCTTTACAAAGCTATAAAACATATACGCATCCCATTTTCTTCAGCTCCCTCTTGAGTTGTGTTGATTGATCATCTTGATACTTGGAACATGATTTCATTAAATGTAACCTCATGGTTTCCATGCATAAAACTCAAATACCATTACGATAAATTCATGTGAAACAACCCACCAAGAGTTGCCAACAAAACGCATCCCAAAACAATGTCAATGGGACCCATATCCAATACAAGTAATCAGCCTTGCAAGTATAATCATTTGTGAGAATCAGCCTCATATATTTGCATACCATTTTGTAATCCATATTTTCTCCATTAGCCACTTGAACTTCATGCCACAAAGATAAAGCTATGGGCTGTAATTTGAGACTGCACATGGATTTGGTGTTCATAAAGCTATGTGTGCTTCCACCCACTATAAATTAAAACATGTGCCACCATTCCATTAATGCATGCCTTCAACCTTAATGTATTTTTCCCTTTGTAAATAGCATACGCATCACTTGAGATATTGCATAGGGTAGCCATAATGTCCTTGTCATGAGATAAACACACATAGGCAATGGTAACCCATCATCATACTCAACATCTCCATTGTTTGATCCACGGGGTCAAAAGGGAACTCACCATCCTTTTCTACATCCTCAACTTCAATGTTGGTATCTTCAAAATACTCCTCATATTCCTCCACATCCTTCTTAATGTCTTCATGGCAAGGTTTGGTGAGAATCATACTTAGGGTCATCTTCTTGGCCTTACAAACCTCCCAATGATCCTTGTTCCATTTTTCACCATAGTTGAAGCACAAACCTTTTTCCTTTAAATCATTAATATGATTTTCTTGAATAAACTTTATCTTGATAGATGCTTTCGCATCAACTTGCTTTCCATAAACATTTGGAGATCGAGGAATCAAATTTGAAATTTTCTCTTTCACCTCTCCATAGACAGTTGGGAATCTAGGAGGACCTAGAAACTCCACTTGAAGATTTGCCCAAACTTGAAGTGCCAATATCAGCCCTAAATTGCCTTGCTCCACTAGCATGTGTATCATAGGTCACCACAAGAAGCATGGCCTCCTTGATGTTTTTAGGTCTTTGAGAATCCACATCAACCTTGACGTTGTTTTTTTAGCCCTTTGATAAACTTCCTCAATTTTTACTCCTCACTCAACCCTTCAACATGAAGTGAGAACTTGATGAGCTTGTTCACATAATCCTTGACATTGTGCATTTGAGTGAGATCATCCCATTTCTCCACATACTTGATCTATTACAGGCTGAAATAAAGGTTCTTCTCATCTCATTCTTGAAATCTTCCCAAGTAGTGATCAAATAGGCATGATCATTCAAGTGCTACCACCATGCATGGGCATAACCTTCTAGATGCAAAGTAGCAAAGAAAACCTTGGCCCTATCACTACGAGGGCCAATTTCAAAGTAAAGCTCTATCAAGTTATCAATTCATTCTTCAAACTTCTCATTGGTTGAGCCTTCACCCTTGAATTTACGAAAGTTAACTTGTCCTTCACCCTTGAATTTAGTGAAAGTTAACTTGTCCTTCACTCCCTTGAACTCATCTTCATCACCACCTAGATGATGAATATGTTGTCGATGCTCAATTGGTCTAACATGATTGCCCCCAAACTCATTGAAGTGATGAGGTCTACCATGATTAGGTTCCATCCAATTAAAATGATGACCCATCTCATCAAAGTGATGACCACTCATGTGTGAAGGATGATGACCCATCTCATCAAAGTAATGACCACTTATGTGTGGATGATTCAAATTTCCATTCACCCTTGATTCTTCCAAAACTATGACTTTGCTTTTCTTCACATTTCTCCCTTGCATTGAAAAAACCCCATTCATAGGACCATGCATAGGCATACCGGGCATACTTGTTTCACCTTGATGCATTAATGACAGAGGCATCTTGTCCTTTCCAAGAATAGAACCATGATTCACATCAACATGGTGCATACTTTCTTGAGGAGTATGCAATTTGCATGTGAAGGTCCCGTAAAAGGTCCATAAGCTCATGGCCCCATTGGTGGAAAAGTGTTGGGTGCATATGGATGCAACTTAGGTCCACCGTAAGCTTATTTTCCTTTAGCCACATATTGCCTCAAGCTTGTGATCCCATCATGCAACTCCTTGCTCATAGGGTCAAACTTGTCCACACCATGAGCTGAAATCTTTGGTCCATCCTTTCAATCATAGCTTTCATGAGATACATCATGTTGTTCATTTTCATGTCCTTGCCTTCTTTAGGTATTTGTGGAACATTTGCCTCTTGATGCACCCCTTTGTTGAAATTTCCACTAATTTCTTCTTGCATAGCTCCTTGAGCATCCTTATTTTCTTCTTGTCTTGCTTCAATGTGTCCGCTTCATACTCAAGAGCTTTCTTGTAGTTCCCCTTATTGAGTTTGGCCTTCAGCATCATCTCAATTGCTCAAAAGACTTTTGAAAGCGTTCCCAAACTCCAAATTGAATGGTCTTTGGCTCTATGGTGGATAGCTAATGATGTGTACTAACATGATATACAAAAACAAAAAGATTTTGGATGAGGAAAATACTCTCTATTTTAGGAATAATGAAGTATTGCTGAATATGGAAAGTTGACTATAAGATGACAAAAACTCAACCAATTTTGATGATTTATAGCTTGTTGGAACTATCTTAACATTTACTTTCATTCCCCCAAAGAGTTTGACCAAAGTTAAAGTGAAACTTAACTTTGTTTTGACTTTTGCCAAAAAATCAAATTTGTCACTTTGACCTAGCAAATGAAATCGAAATCTTAGAGTTAAGGGCTTAATTAGTAGGTCTACAGAAGTACTAACAAGATATTTAAAGACCCATGCGCCACGATCTAGGATTTATGTCTGAATTAGGGTTTGGTGATTTCTAGAAAACCCTAATTTCACCCCAAATGATGTCTGAATTAAGATCTATAAAGCTTGACGTGAAGTACTTGTGGAGTATTACAAGAGGGTGCAAAGACCTAGGTAAGACCTAAAAACCCCTATGGCTGAATTTAGGGTTTAGGTTCCAGGTATGCAGGGGAATTTTTGGGAATTTCGGGATGACCTTTGAGCAATTTTGACCAAAATTCACTCTAAATTGTGATCACAATTGATGCCCAAGCATATGAAAATACCAATAATTGCAATCTTTTCCCCCCTTTTCTCATGTAATTGCCTTGTTTCAATTGCAATTACCAACAAAATGATTGCTAATGCTACTTTGCTTGTGCCATTACTTTTCTCCAAATGCAATTTCCCACAAGATGATTGTCGATGTAGCACTTTCAAGCTTCCTAATGTCCCGGCCAAGCTCTTCCAACCCCCTTACTCAAGTTTGAAATTCAAGAGCAAGGGCTTAGGAAACGTCTTCACCACCATTGTATCTAATCCCCCACCGTACCACTTTACCATGGCATGGTGAGTTCAAGACTTATTGCCAAGGTACCCTCACCACATATTTAACTTTCTAGTTATGCAAGAATCAAATGAAAGCTTAGAAATGGATGAGAGTGTGGGTCACGAAATCTTATTTGTATCAAGTCCCAAATGCCATAAAAGGTGAGTTACATTCAAAATGCCATAATAGGTGAGCTACATTGAGTATGGAGTTACACTGTATCACACAAGATTAAGTAATGTTAAAACACAAACTACATAAATTTCTAAAAGCTTATAAAACCAAAATAATATAAGCTTACAATGGGCATATCTTCATAGTTCAAAGCTACACCCTATTGTGGCCGAGATCCCATTGCGACGATAAGCAAATTCATACTCCTCACAAGAAGAAGAACGGCCAAAAAATGAGCATATTGATCATTAATTGTATAGTCTCAAATCACATGATTCGCATAAGATGATGCAAGTACGCACATAACTATATCTATTTTTTGGGCACTCCTCGGTTTATGTTGTGTGGACTATGTTTTGGGCAAGATGAGTTTCAATCAAAACTATCGATTTGTGTGATTGGTATAAAATATAGATTTGAAATTATCTATTCTTATTTAATTTATCATTTCTCCCTTTGTTCAATAGGTAGAAAGCGTCAAAGGAGATTCATCTAGATTCCATTCAGAAGGATCAAGTTTAGTCAATTAATGTGGCGCGTATGATTGAATAAAGCTTTCCAAGAAGCAGACTCACAACTCAATTGTACTTCTAGTATATTTGGTGGATGAGGTGGCTATATGTGGCATTGTTCATAGCTCATGGATGTTCTTTCTTGAATGCTTCATGAAAACCTTGAAGGTATTTTTGAGGCAAAGCCATGGTAGAGGGATGGTTGGTGCAAGAATCCCTCTTATACATCTCTGAATATTTGAAAGATTCATTTATGCCTAGATTCGTGCATAACGACGAGGATGAACGAATGGTGTCACATGTGCCACACATGGAAAAGGACGAATTCAAAAGATAGATGAGTCCATGCACAAAAAGGTCATTATATTTTTTCTTCTTAACACTTTTGTGATGGAAAAGTGGATTAAGAAGTATGAATATGCAAAAAAGATAAGGATAGATGAGAGAATAGCATTTAAGAGATCAACACAGAGGCACATGGCATACCCATCCAACCTAAAGACTCTTCCAAAGGATTGCAATATTGAATGGAGATTGCAATATTGAATGGAGATTGCAATATTGAATGTCTTAGAGATGTCCTAGAGTAAGCCGAAAGGACAGGATAGGAGATTACAAGAGAAGAATGGGAGTATGCAAGGGGATGCGACTAACATGTAAGTAAAGATGGTTGGCTAAGACATATAATTTTGATTACTAAATTGCTTACATATAAGCTATATTAAAGATTTTTTATTGGGTTGTAGTATAAAGTGCATGGTAAAACATTTTTGCACTCAACGTGTGGACTCCAAGAGAATCACATATGATTGTGGTGTAATGGTAAGTTTTGACCAAGAAAATTGAGCTACTAGAAGAGATAATAATATTATAGCAGAGAAACATGAATATTGTGGAACAATTCAAGACATCTTGGAGATTGGATTTAGAGCTTTCAAAGTATTCACCTTTGATGTCAAGTGGTTCAAAGTGGTATATAGAGGTACTCAAGCAACCTTCAAGAAGCATCCAAGTAGATTTGTTTCAATTGACTCAACTAAATTAGGGCAAGATTCAAGAGACACATACGTTCTACCACAATATTGTGAACAAGTTTACACTTGATTTTCAATTTTGATGAATCTATAGATAGAAAGAGGCATTGTATATATTTTCTTGTAAATTTTTTTCATTTAGACCAAAGAGATCTTAATTTAGTGATATGTAATACAAGTAGTTCCTTAATCTAAACCTATATTTCAAGATCAAGATGTTGAAGAAGAAATGCATAATAGAAAATCAATGGAGGATGCAAGTAAAAATCAATATGATGACCATGATGGTAATACCTTTACATCTCTTCAAGTAGTGAAATAAGACTTTGTATTGATATAGGAGCCATCGAAATGATGGATTTAGAGATAGAACAGTTGGCATGCTTGGATTTATTACAAAATGGATTTGATGGTGGTACAAATTAAATATATATCATCACAACATATGTACATATTGATTGGTTTGTGTAACGATTTTATGATTTTGTTGTTTTATTTTAAAATAGTCGATGATTGTCAAGATTTCTGGGTTCTAATTTATTTTAAGTTTTTATTTCCACTTAATTTCAACGTTCTATTTTTTTCCTAGTGTCGTTGAGTGGCCTTTATATAAAATCACTTATAGCGACATTTTTACAGTACCCCTGAGTGGTGCTAATAGCAGTGAGTCTCAGCGTGGCACTGTAAAAATGTCGCACTTAGGTGTATTATTACATTGGCAACACATCATGGTTGGAATGTACACTAGTTGGATATCAAGACTTCCTTCTTGAATGATGCTTTTCATAAGGAGACTTATGTTTCTCAACCTCATGGGTTTTTTGAGAAGGTAAAAGAGCGTACTGAGTCTCACATGGATAAATGAGGCACCCAATAGCCTATTGAGACTCGCTTTTCTTATCCTACATACTTTAGACTCTTTTCCCTTCTCAAAAAATCCATGAGGTTGAGAAACATAAGTCTCCTTATGGAAAGCATCATTCAAGAAGGAAGTCATGATATCCAACTAGTGTACATTCCAACCATGATGTGCTGCCAATGTAATAATACACCTAAGTGTAGTCATACAATACCTGGGTGCAAATGTCTCATCATAATCTATGTTCTTTTCTTGGGCATAACCCTTTACAAAACGGGCGCCCTTGTCTTTTAGAACTCACAACACTACCATTCAACTTTACTCTTAAGCTTATAAACTTACTACACCAATGGATTTTCTACATGCTAAATACCAAGTGTCATTTTTTAAGGATTGAGTCATACTAATCCTACATGGCTTGTATCCAATGATAATTATCCTATGCATTCTTAAAGGCAATAGGTTCTTCACTAAATATACAATAAATGAAAGCATGATCCACAAAAATAAGATGCATGGTAAGAACTTGCATGTGTCCTACTAGGCAAAGGAATAGCTAATTTGCTATCGCACAATGTTTGCAACAATAACCATTTTGGCATACTCTTGGATGCATGTATGGATCATCCTTAATTGCCTCATCACAATAAGTTGATTTGAGGCTTTGCAACACCTTGTTAAGCATTCATTTGCTTCACATATGGCTACCGGACATTGTACAAAAGTACAAAAGTAGGAGTGTACAAAGATATTTTATAAGTATACATTTTGCTATTTGCTTAAACAAAATCATGGACTGAACTGTGTTCTAAATAAAGATAACATATTTAGTCACCAAACTTTACCTTTTGGCGAGATGGTAGAGCCTATATCCTTTGCTTTTTTATCTATTTTCCATAAAAATGCATTTTATGGCCTTATCATCTAGCATATTGCATAATTTTTCTTAGGTTCAAGAGGATAATAAGATAACTAAAAACACAAAAATGAGCCATAATGGGAATCTTGCCATTCAAAACAAGCCTTGGTGGGGCATCTCTTTAGTAGATAATAAGTGGCACACATAATTGCCTCCAACAAAAAACATGAGGATCCTAACCTTTAGCCATGCAACATGCTATCTCCATAAGAGATATGTTCTTCCTTTCAGCCACACCATTTTGCTAAGTGTGTAAGGCACCATGTTGCATTAATGATTTATACCTCTTTCAGCCATATATACATGAGAATATTTTGAAATATACTCCCCCCCCCTTGAGTTCTATAAAGGGTGACAACTTCACATATAGACACATTTTCATCCATAGAAGCAAAGTGCCTAAAGCATGTAAAAAAGTCTAACTTTTCTTTCAATGGATACACTCACGTATGCTTGGAGTTGTCATCAGTAAAATTATATAGTGTGAAAAGCATGTAAAAAGATTTTTTTAAATAGATACACCTCAATTTTCTTGGAGTAGTCATCAATGAAAGTCAGAAAGTAGAGATATCCCCTCATCGATGGTGTCTTCATACGACCACATACATCACTGTTGGAGTGGAGATGAACAAAGCAACACACATATAGATGTAGCAAGGAAGGTGAGATAGAGAGAAGCACAACACTCAAAGTAGATTGATAAGAATGATTGAAACACAAGTGAAGTGACATGATAAGGTCACATACACACACTCATAAGAGTGTGTACATATGCTCGGGAGAAAAAACCTCTTAAATTGAGGAAAAGTTCCAGGTAGTATTGAATTAGATGTTACTTCAAAGGATTGTATAATTAATAATTCAATTAAGAAATGTATACATTCTCTTGAACTAACATCTTTGAATTAGATGCTAGTTCAAAGGAATCTATAATTAATAATTCAATTAAGTGGATTATCTAATGAATGCAAGAAATAACCATAAAAGGAATGATTAATTTACCCAAAAAGTGTTAGTTTCTCATACAAAAATGTGTGTGTGTGTGTGTGTGTGTGTGTGTGTGTGTGTGTGTGTGAGAGAGAGAGAGAGAGAATGGCTAACAAAATTACTTGTATCAAAAGCTCCCTTTGAGAAGGTCGCTCTTCATGCCCATTTCCTTTTTAGGAAGGGCATCAAACTTATAAAATTCTTCAAAGTTATTGAATTATTTTCATAAAGTGAGCAAGTGAATGAGTGATCAAGCAAGCTAGCATAAGCATGCGCATATACGCATACACGTGCACATGTGTATGTGTGTGGATGTTTAGGGGGGGGAAGGGGGTGTGCAGGGTGATGTGTGTGTTTGGGTGGATGGTTGTCTACTATATGGCTTCCAAACTCTTGCTAATTCACATAGGAATGGTATATGGGGGTAGAGAGAGAGAGAGAGAGAGAGAGAGAGAGAGAGAATGATTAAAAAAATTAGCTATATCAAAAACTCGCTTGATGCCCATGCTATGTTTAGGAAGCAGGTTACGAGGGTAAAAAATAAGATTCCTCCATATGAATATATAAGTGTATGTGGGTTGGCAATTATTCCTCCTATATAAATCTAAAATTATAGAAAATGGGGTGAATGTTTTCAAAAAATTCCCTTAGATGTCCAAAATTGGGTGAATATTTTCTAAAACCCTTCCAAATGGCCAAAATTTGGGTGAATGTTTTAAGATGCAAGGTGATTTTTTTTCTTTGCAAAAAACCCCAAAAAAAATAGCCAATTGGCGAGGTTGGACAAAGTCCTTTAGTATCCCCTATTTTTTTTCTTTATGGGTTACACTTATGAGGTTGGACAGAGTCCTTAATTATTATCATAAAGGCTATTTTAAGTAAGTGAGCAAACAAGTAATTATTTCTTTATGGGTTACACTTATGAGGTTGGACAGAGTCCTTAATTATTATCATAAAGGCTATTTTAAGTAAGTGAGCAAACAAGTGAGCGAGTGAGTGAACAAGTGTGTCGAGTGAGTGTGTGTGTGTGGTGGGGGGGGTTGAAGTCTTGCATGTGTTGGGGGGGTTGTTGTCTATCATATACCTTCCAAGTTATTGCTAAATTATCCTAGGAATGATGACTTTATAGACTTGCATTTATAGTTCTAGCATAAAAAGGTAAGTTTAAAATTTTATGCATTTTTAAGTAGTGACTCGTTCACAGGAATGCATGTTTTTTTATTAGCTATATTTACGTATTATATGTATAGGGTTTTCTCAAAGGCATGCATGTTTTTGTATTAGCCTCTTATGTATTTGGCTAACATAAAGGGTGTTAGAAATTTATCTTATAAGTATGTGACTGAGTCCCTTGATGAATGGGTCAATAGCTTAACAAAAATTAGCCTCGAAAAAAATTGTTATGTTAACAACTTGTGTTGAGCCTTTAAACATGGTGCCTCTCTCTCTCTCTCTCTCTCTCTCTCTCTCTCTCTCTCTCTCTCTCTATATATATATATATATATATATATATATATATATTTATGTGTGTATATTTATGCATGCAAGCGTGTAGGGGATCTCATTTGACTTGGCCATGCATTACTATAAGATAATCAAATACTGACATTTTTCCAACGTAAAACAATTGCTTGTAAAATCTACGATCGTCTTTATGTGCGTAAAAATATCAGTGTGAAAACATTCGAGAATCAGTATATAAACATTAGAATGATTGTCTAAATTAACATAAAAAATTATGTGAGAAAGGTCCCTGCAAAAAGCATCGATGTTAACATAAAAAATAATTGTATTCCAACGATTTTTTTTGACATCTATATGGACGTCGATTTCAACATATATACTAATGGATGTAGGAATTTACCAATGAATGCAAGAATTTACCGACAAAAGTACCAACGAATGCAAAGAATATCTGACGTTCATACGCGACAGATGTAGGTTTTTTTTGGGCATAATGGTGCATGTAGGTACACTTTGGTACCTGGATGCACCATTATGCCAGATATCTAAAGATTTTATTGCATTTAATTGAAATTTTACATAATCTTAAAGAATTGACACAAACAAAGGTACATTGATGTACAAAATCAAGTTTCATTACTTTGATATCAAACTACAGTGATACTTTGGTCCAAATTACATGATATCAATACTTGTACAGTAAATGTTGTATACAAAAAAGTTGCCGCATATATGTGAGCGAACTATACATGCCCAAAAGGAATGCAAAAATGATCTATACAATTCCAAAACTATGCGAGCTAATGTGGTGTCCAATCTATGAGCTCGCCTCAACGTCGAGGCTGAGGTACTGCTCTCTGCAAAAACAATGCAATACCCACAAGTTAGCACATATAGAAACTTTCCAAAACCTCAAATTGGCATATAGTACAAAACACTTATCAAAACCATAGTTATCTAATCTACATTTCCTCAATCTTGCTCAATATGTTCAAGCAAGGCATAAGTTCCATACTTCAATGCATAATGTTCCTCCAACTCGATAGTCTAGCATCCAACCACCCTCTCCTGCATACATTACAACAAAACATAAATAAAAACATACAACTATAAACTAGTTGACATACAAACTAGAGGCTACAGAGAGAATGGATACTTACAAAATACTCATAAAATGAGTCCCATCCACCACTCCCGAGGTGCGAGCTCCCCACACTCTCTAGTCGCATTGCGGTTGCTTCCTCTTGTTGTGAGTATCATCGAGGGCTTTCAGCGTGCTTCCACGTCTCCTCATCTCATCTATCTCAGTCAATGAGCCAAGGCTTTTCTCCCCCTATTTTCATCGCTTGGGTGACATGGGACCTCTTGTGTTTCATACAATATCTCATGAGATCATAGATCCACTTGTTAGGTACTTCCTTGCTATCTGGGGCAAGCTTGAACTCATTCTTGATTTGATTACAAATTCTTGTTTTCTTCTCCGATGCAAGGTGGAGGAATTTGGTCACAGTTTCATGGGCAAATACTATGCCACATAGCTCCTTCACTCGACTCCGCATCTCATGATAAACATCATTAAGAACGACCTTCCCTTCCCGCACCGTGTAAAGATGTTGATTTGCATTGGGGAGAGGGCTAGTACCAAAGGGTTGACTAGATAAGACGCGATGAGATGGGGGTATCGGCCACACTATGTATGGGTGGATGCTCTTGTGGAAGGGTAGATGCATCCATGGCACTACCCCACGACTATGGTTGGAGGAACAAACCAAGGGTGGGGGGGTTTGACTAGGGGATGGTATGGGTGTGGGTGTGGGTGTGACCGTGGTCGCAGTTCCCAATGGGCTTGTTGCACCACCCGGCTGGCCATGGGTAAAATAGGCTCTAGAAGCCATGGCTATGTGCTCGGGGTGGCTTGTGCAATGAAGGAAAAAAACTAGTAAGGTCTCATAACACATGGAGTAGGTGAGACAGTTTGTTGGGAGTAATGTCGAGGGTGATTTTTGGGCTATATATGTGGTCCTCCATGTTCATATGTGCATGGATATGGTTATATAGGTGGATATGCAAGTTATGCACGAGCATATGAACATGTGACAAATATATTTTAAAAAATCATAAGACCATAGGGCTTACCCTCTATTATCAGAGTTCCTACATCATAAAAGCATCAAACCTACACTAATAAGGTATATTTTAAAAGCATAAAATAAAATAAAAATGGTGAGATTAGGGAGGGAAAAAAGGGGCTTTCCTCTGAGAGATTAGGGATAGATAATAGAGATATGCAACCTGCAAAAAAAACCTTTAAAAAAAAGATTAGAACACTATGCAGGTGTAAGAAAACATGAAAGCAAGAAAGATAGTGGTGTAAGAGTGTGCAGGGATGTAGGAGAGAGAGGATAACCAATAGGTCATGTGGGAGGGTGAAGATATGTAGGAGGGATGCAGGGATGAAGGAGAGAGGACAACCAGTAGGTCATGTGGGGGGGTTTGAATATATGCAACCTGCAAAAAATAGATTAGAACACTATGAATCTGTAAGAAATTATGAAAGCAACCAAGATGGTAGTGTAGAAGAGTGTATGGATGTAGGGAGGGGAGAGAGAGAGAGAGAGAGAGAGAGAGAGAGAGAGAGAGAGAGAGAGAGGACATGCAATAGGTAATGTGGAGGGAGGGTGGGAGATGAACTTAACAGCGTCCCCAAAAAAAATCTCGAGAAATGATGAAAACAAAGTCCACATTTTGGCTGTGTTTTTTTTTCCAGTGTTAGAATATGTGTTGGAGATTGCGCTGGAGAAAACGTCAGTAAAAACTTCAAAAAAAAGCGTCGAGTAACAGTGTCAGCAAAAAAGATTTTCAAAGTTATCATCGACGGCTTATTCGACATTCTTTTTGATAACAAAAAATTATATATAGCAAAAATGTACACAACCTTTGAAATTTCCTGCCCCCACATCTTTCCCATTAGAATTTAAACTTTGGCCGATTAGACTATGGCCTAATATATAAAGGGCCATTCCCTCCATCCCAAAAAAGATATGGATGGTGTGAACACTACAAACACATCGAAATGCTCAAACGTAGAGGAGAAATGCTTGTGAACACTACAAACACATCAAAACGCTCAAACGTAGAGGAGAAATGCTTGTGCCCTTGCAATCGGTGCAAGTACAAAATCTCTTGATGATGATGGAGAATTTGCAACGACCATGTAAAGAAAAAGGGTATATTTCCAGTTAAGCATCTAAATGCCTTCATGTTACAAATGTGTTTCCTCAAAATGGGTAACAGATAGACTGCTTGGACCTTTAACCTGAGCGGAGTACCAGATGAATAACGACACAAGCAAGTATTAATGAGCCTCATCTTGAAGAAGAAACTATGGTGGACTCTTCGACGTATTTGGAGAAAGACAGATGACATGATAGATGCTCTACATGACGTAGGAGATATTGAGTGAGAAATAACACAGGAAATGGGTGGTGTCCATTGACACCGCGAATGGAGCATGCCGCAAGAGAAGAGTAAGGGCTGTGTAGTCTAGCTCGTACACCTTTGTATCATGGTGCATGTATTTCTTTTTTGCATATATGCCTTGCAATGCTAAACTTACAATAGATATTTGCATGGTTTGATACTAGCCTATAAAAACTTTTTATGTAAGTACTTTTCACCCTTTCCATTTTTTATCTCTTTATTATACCTTTTTAAAATCATCGTTCAATATCACAAGTCATTGAGAGACCAAATATTTCCAGAAGGCAATGAGATGCCTGTGGATTAAACACATGTAAAATCCATATTACAATCCATTGGTATGGACAACAATTCTTACCATGCTTGTCTGAATGATTGTGTTATATATTGGCATGAGCATGCAGGTATTGCACAATGTCAAGAGTGTGGAGAATCCTAATATAGGAAAGATGTCCAAAGAGAAAGGTTTCCTACAAAAGTACTCAGGCACTTCCATGTCATTCCACAGTTTCAAACCATGTTCAAGTGTACAACCATGGCATGTATGATGTCTTGGCATCGAACCAGTAGATCCATGGATGATGTTATGCATGTCTCCGCCTGCTAATTGCCCTACATGGAGACACATTTAAGATAGGTGGCCAGACTTTAATGAGAGGAACCTCGTAATATTTTCCTTGAGCTAGCTATGGATGGTGTGAACTCATTTGGTCTTAAAAGTTTAACATGGAGCACATGGCCAGTTTGTCTTGTGAACTATAATCTTCCATCGTGGTTAGAAATAAAGAAGGGACATATTTTTCTCTCATTAATAGTCCCTGAGAAGTACAATTTAGCCAACATGGATGTGTACTTATCCCCGTTAATAGAGGAGCTACAAAGTTTGTGGGAAGAAATTGATGTTCATGACATGTCAAAGAGGTTTGGGCAAAGGGAGTTCTCATTAATGAGGAATACTAATGTGGACTATGCATGATTGGCCAGGCTATGAAGAATGCAGTGGTAAGATATTTTGTTATTTTGTAATAGCTATTGATATAATTGTGAATGGTTGTATAATATTATTTGTTTTATTGCAAGCCTATCGATCTTTGGATGCAATGCATGCCCTTTGTGTGGACCTATACTAGATTCTCGTTATTCAAGAAGCTTGAGAAAGGATAACAAGATCTCCAGCTTAAAATCACATGATTCTCATAAGTTCTTGCAATTTAGCTTGCCTTTGGGGCCACATAAAAGGTTGCCTCATCGACAACATAAGGATACAATATACAAGATTGGCACCACAGTTTGTTGTATTTCATTGAAGGAGATAATAAAAGACAATTTGGAAGTAGCCCACTTAGGAGATGGTTCCTCTTCTTCCACATCATCTACGACACTAGGAGACTCACAAACATATTACATTGAAAGAATCCCATATTGGTGTGCAGCATGCCATGGCACTCATCAACGAATGCGACGCATATGTTTTGCCCATATGGAGCAGTATGGTCCATGTCCTGATATGCCACCGCAAGAGGAATGGGAGCATCCCATGGTAAGTGATGTCATTTTAGAACTATGTATAAATTCATATCCAAGTTTACTCTGCACTATTAATCGTGTTCCATGTGTGTCTCACCCTTCATATAATCAACAAATGATGCATTATTCAGCACGTACCAGTTCTACATCCTCCATTTCATGAGGATTGTGAAGACCATGGAATTGATCCTTCATTCCTTCCACGCACACGATATGGTCAAGCCGTTTTTCAGTTGCAAATGGAGGCATCATCAACTTCTTTGCCCCTCGGTGCCCAATCAGAGACATTGGGTGATCATCCACCATTGCCTGATCGTCTTCTATCTCTCATTCAAACGTACGATCGTAGATGCTATGGAGGATGGTTGGGAGCAGCCCTTCCAGCAAACGGAGAGGTTTTCAGCTTTTGGGGTGCTCGATATGTGATTGCACCATCTACCATTCCCAATGGTGGATGAGGTCTCTTTATTGCACAGGATTTACGCATGCCTGCAAACTCAGAGGTGACTCTTATGTCATTTTGTGGGCCCATTTATGGTTGGGGCGCATGGCATGCACTTGTTCACTTTATCAGAAGTATGACAACATATGGGCTTTGTGCTAATGCGGCCTCGCTCACCAAAAGAAACATTAGATATAATTGTGGATCGCGGCTTTATATTGATGGAAGACCCTATGCTCAAGGAAATATAGCAGGGCTAATCAATAGTAGTAGAGCGAGAAATGAGAGAACAAATTGTAACTTTATGGAGTGTGAGAATAGTCACGAGCCATGTTATATGATTAGAGATGTACCCATATATATAGTGTGTGTTACAAGATCATTACAAGCTGGCGAGGAATTATTTGTAAATTATGGATGGTGTCGGCCATCACCAGCCCATCTTTGAGAATGAAATTTGAGATGAAGTGTCGGCCTCTTAAATTATGTATGTTTCAAATAATGTATCTAGCTTTGTAGCCCAATCAGCATTTAATTTTGACAAATATTTGATGATATATTTCATTGTCTCGTCAGTAATACAACTAAGGGTATTTTAGTGTCTTGTCTAAGGTTATCTTGAGTATAGATTTTTGCTGCTAATATGCTTGAATTGTGTTGTAAAAAGGGTTTTAATGTTATGATTATATCACTTAATAATTCGATTGTTGTTACTTTAAATCATTTCTTCATGTAGACTATGTTTATACATGCAGTGTCCAGATGTTGAGGGTGGGTGTATCTAGCTCTCACCGAAGTCACCATATCTTGCCAGAGGAGTACATGAGGCTTTTACATACACAAGATCCAAGTACATATCAACGACTTAGAGATGAGTACAATGCAAAATGCAGAGAAAAAACGACCAATGAGGGACATGTTGATGATGACATCAAAAATGAGTTTATCAACGATTGGTTCCAAGCAAGTAGTGAAGAAGAAACTTGTCCGCATGAAAAATTCCTACGAGAAGAAGCTTCAAGGCTCATCTACGATGGTGCATCCATATCAAGATTGAGTGTGACCTTACTCATCTTGAATCTCCAAACGCACTACCAATGGAGTAATGCATCGGTTTCTGCATTACTATTGTAAGTTATATTTGTATTTTGTTTGCATAAAAATAATGGCTCTCAATCACTTTTGTGCTCATTAAATATTTACAATTGAGTGGTAGGCTTCTTTCAAACAAGATTCTACCATCAAACAATGTGATCCCAAAGTCGAGGGACGAGGCAAAGAAAATGATCGCATCCCTTGGACTCGAATACAACACAATTCATGCATGCATCAATGATTGCATTTTGTATCGTGGAGAGTATGAAAATGCAACCACTTGTCCCAAATGCGGTGTTGCTCATTTCAAGGCAGGAACCTTGAATGTCCCTATGAAAGTTCTGCGACACTTTCCCTTGGCACCACGAGTTGAACACATCTTCCGCAGCCCCCCGAAATAGCCAAGCTTATGGATTGGAGTTCGAGAAATGCAAGTATAGATGGAGTCATGAGGATTCCAAGCGATAGCAAAGCATTTAAGCATATCGATGCTACATGGCCAGAGTTTCATTGGGAGCCTCGCCATATAAAATTTGGAGTTGGCTTGGATGGAATCAATCCCTTTTCCATGCGATCGAGCAAGTGGTCAACTTGGCCCGTAGTTCTTATCAACTACAACATCCCACCATTCATGTCAATTAAGAAAGAGCATTTAATATTGTCTTTGTTGATTCCTGGTATGTGACAAATATTCTCATTTCTAAATAACACACTCATTTCTATTTGAAAAATGTCAAATTTAAACGATGCATCAATGTAGGGAAGCGGCAAGTTAAAGACATCAACGTATATCTTGCACCGCTCATTGATGACTTGCAACAAATATGGAAAGGAGTAAATGTTATTGATATGTCAAAACCTGTGGGTAATAGAAGTTTCAAGGTTCGTGGCATTTTAGCATGGACAATACATGACTGTC
Organism: Cibotium barometz; assembly: GCF_041138505.1. Classification (NCBI taxonomy): domain Eukaryota; kingdom Viridiplantae; phylum Streptophyta; class Polypodiopsida; order Cyatheales; family Cibotiaceae; genus Cibotium; species Cibotium barometz. Next base: position 37,954,359 of record NC_141096.1, read on the forward strand.
CTGCCTATGGCTTTGCATCAGGTACAACAGGGCTCTTTAGTTGTTTGTTTGTTTATACAATCAAAAAATTTGGATGTTGAAAACATAAAAATAATTTTTGTTTCTCTCAGGCCTATCAACAAAGGGTTACAAAGCATGTCCACCATGCGGTGATTGGCTACACTCAAAATATAGTCGAAGTTTGAGTAAATATATATACCTTCGACATCGACAATTTCTGCCTCCAGATCATGTGCTACGTTCCAAAGCGAATGCGAGACATTTTAATGGCAAAGTGGAGAATGGACGTTGTCCAACGCGAATGACTCCAAGAGATTGGTACGTCAAGTGGACAAATGGACCTCTAATAGATCCGGAGGCAGAACTTGCAAGCGATAACGATGACGAATATGATTTGCGACGACAGTCGTCGAGAGGCAAGAAATCAATGGCACAAAATTTCTCCATATGGTATACGTTGGAGTATTGGAAATATCTAAAAATAACTCATTTGCTTGATCCCATGCACATATTTAAAAATGTTGCACACTTGCTTTGGAATCATCTTGTGGGCTTCAAGGATACAGAGGCTACAAGGGCAGACCTAAAGATTTGCAACTGCAAACGATCACTATGGCCTATAATCAATGAGGAGACAGGAAATATTACTTATTCACAGGCACCATGGGTACTCACAAGGCAAGAGATAAGCGTCATCAATGAGCGGATACGATGCATACGTACTCCTACGGGCTATGGTGCTTCATTGCAAAACATGTTTACCATGGATGATAACTCTCTTTCGGGTCTAAAGACACACGACTGGCATAACTTCATTAAGGTATGGTGCCTCTTCAACATATATCGTCAATTTCTAATGAAAGTGCCATTACATTATCATTTGTTAACACTAGAGCTAATCTGTGTGCAGCACGTCTTGCCACTTGTTATCGACGATTGTTTGACTGAGGGTATTAGGGATGTTATATATCGATTGGGATCATTGACAAGGTATTGACAGTGGAACATCATATTGTTCTTACTTCTTTGTCACAAAAATCTTATGCTAATCACATTGTTTCTCTTTATAGATGGATTACATCCAAAGAGATCGACTCACGTGATATCTCGCAACAAAAGCTAGAGTGTATTGAGCTCCTTTGTCTGATGGAGAAGGAGTTACCTACCACCTTTTTTGACATTCAAGTCCATGTTATGATCCATCTCGTTGAAGAGATAGAGATTGCTGGGACCGTGAGTACACGATGGATGTTCTAGGTTGAAAGGTACATGGGGGTATTGAAAGGATTTGTGTGCTAGTGAGCAAGACCTGAGGGATCCATGGCAAAGGGATGGTTGCTTCTTCACGAGTGCATGTATTATCTATCCGAGTACTTGCAACATGTGGATAACGAAGCTCCTCTCCTGGTTGGAGAGAAGAACAATCAGACAATGAAACCACAGAGATGTTATGTGGACAAGGGGTCCCACTAAAGATAAGTGCTGAGGAGAGGGAAGCGCTTAGTACTTTTGTGGTGTATAACTCAGATTGCATGCAAAAATGGATTTACAAGCATGACAAAGAATGCAAAGAGAGAAACCAGAGAAGTAGGGCATCCAAAAAGGGTCGGAGTGCACCTCCAACGATGAGCCTAGAATGGTTGAATACACATATCAGAGAGACGCGAGGGCAAGGGTTTGAAATCTCACAAGAAGAGTTTGAGCTTAGCCTAGGATGCGACACCATGGTAAGTTACTCCAATGTTATATTTTAATTTGAATAATACTACATGTTTTTCTGGATTCTAACCATACATGTTCATGTGGTTCCCATGTGGTTTTAGGTCCGAGCTCACAGCAACATGTGGGTGTGTGGTCAGCATCTCCACGTCAAGAGGATTGATGATCTTCGTGTTACTCAGGACTCTTGCATCGTTGCGTCCTTTCATCAACTCTCTCGTGCAAGTGCTTGTGACACAAATTTGATTGAGGATGAGCTCGGCTACGTAGGGGATCTAGAGGGCATATACGAAATTAACTATCGTGTTATGAAACAGGTACGCATGATTCGTTTCAAAATATTATGCAAACCAAATGATTGAAATATTCAGCATCTTTGAGTAACAAGCTTATATACATTATAATATTACAGGTAATTTTGAAGTTGCATTGGTTTCGAGCGGAGTACAAAGGAAAAAGGGCCACCTTGAGGCGCGAACAAAGCGGCTTCTGGTCCGTTGACTCATCGAAGCTCCTACGAGCAACCAAAGAGCCCTATCTCTTCCCGATGCATGCGCAACAAGCTTTCTTTTACAAAAATCCAACTGGCAATCCATGGTGGCAAATTGTTCATGTGAACCCTAGAAGTCGAAGATTGTTTGACACCACCTTTTCTACTGAGCGTGAAAATACACCACACACAACAATGACCTCTACAGAGCCCGACAATACACCAGACACAACAATGACCTCTATATCACATGGGCAAGGAGATACAATTCTTCGCATTAGAGAAGCAAATTTGATTTCACAAACAAATGTCACACCACCCTCAACGGATGATGAAGGGGATGATCTGGGTAAAGATTTATCGGATGATCTAGGAGAAGATCTACTAGAGGCTGACATTGAGCAAATCTCAGAATCCACCTCGAACAATGCTCCACTCCCTGATGGACTCAGCATATACCTAATAGAGATGGAACTTCAAGAGGCTATGGCTGACAATGACGAGGTGTTCTTAGAGATTGATATCTTTGGTGAGGCATAGTTTCCAATTCTGATAAACAGCTTGGCTCATCAATTCAAAAGAAAATGGTAATGTGTTTCTATCTCGATATCCTTTTTTTTCATCGCTTGTTTTGATTGTACATGATACTAACTATAGGGTAGGGTGGTAGGGCGAGCCTCTTGGTCTTAGAGTGGCCTTATGCTGCTACTTAGGGGTTCGATTCCCCTTAGGCTCGTGTTCTATAGTCATGAGTCCATGTACTATGCATGTGTGTGTCTTGTCTTACAGGCAAAAGTGTTGTGAAAAGAGCTGATCGTGAAGCTAATGCGCAATGAGCAGCTGACATGGCTGATGATGTAACTGACGATGCTGATGTGGCATCAAGAGCTAAGGTGGCAAATTAGCAACGACTTCTTTTAAAGCTGAGCATGCACGTTTTTTCTGGGCCAGCACTTTCTGTGTTTAGTTGTTATTTTGGGCTAGTGCTTTTTGCGCTAAGTTGGCGAGCTTTTATAAAGAAGTTAATAATAGCTTTAAAGTATGGCTCTGGGGCTGTATAAAAGGGTACACAAGCTACACACAAAGAGGACCAGAGGTTGGTTAAGCTGCGCACATATAGAGGTTTAGTCTGGTTGTCACCAACTTGTATTAATTAACTTTAATACATACATTAATGACAATTACCAGAAGCATTAAAGCTAGACACCACAAGCTCCTAAACTTACTTAGAGAGAGGTTGTCGTGAAGTTACTGTAAGCTCTGTATGAGCACAAGTGCAGTATAGTGGTATGATTAGGAGTAGTCAGCTTAAGCAAGGATAGCTCCTGGGCTACGGCTCATTCTCTTTCCTACTGAAGCATGGATAAGAGAATACTAATCCTTAACCAGCAAAGTTGGGTGTGCAAGCATCTAGTTAGCAAGGCTGGACTTGAGAGGTTTCCGAGACAAGTAGGGGAGAGAGGGTATAAAATTGCTCATACCCTTTATACCTGCTTTATGCCAGAAAGAACTCGCTTCTGCCAGAAGAAGCTGGCCTTTTTGACCAGTAAAGCTGCCCTTTTCCTCAGATGGCGAGGAAGAGCTATGCACAAAAAGAAGAATTGGTGGGCTGATTTGTGTGTGTGTAAGTGCGAGAGTATGTGAACTTTCTAGAGAACGTTTCAGGTGTTTGATGTTCCAAACTTTCTTTATTTAATTTAACAATAATTCAACCATATTACTCAAAGAAAGAAGTAGACTTGAATAACATAGCAAAGCAAATAATTGTACCGTGCATTGTTCCATCTCGATGCTTTAGAAGCATTTGCATCTCATGCAATACAGCGGTCTCGTCCCAACCAACGCCGAACTCTTGCGCGAGGATTGCCAACACATATTTCTTGTCATTATCATCTTGATCCCTACAATTTGAAAAAAAAGTCACTTTAGTTAGATTTATCATTTGATATCAATGTATACAGAGATTTTAAAAAATACATGAAACAATTGGACTTACCGCCAGTGGATGTGTATCTTGGGCATGTATGTGTGCACGAGCTCTCTCAAGCGGTGAACAGAAAAGTGCCCCACCGTCTACATACTGCACTCGCCCACTCTAATCCACCTGAATGCTAATGGGCATCGTGCCCGATAGCATGCGAAGCTTCGAGGTGGCACGTGGAGGTGCAGAAGGAGGCACACATGGTGAAGGGACTGGTGATGGTGATGGCTGACTACTACTACTGCACAAAAAACACATATAATTTTTAAGATTCATTTTGGATGGTTTCATGAAAATTACACCTAGACATGGAGTAGATTAATGCATACCTCGAACGGCAGCGCCTCTGTGCCAAGGGAGTGCCCTCGGCCTATGTCAAAACACTAGGTCCCGGCGTCTGCTGCACCTGCGTTTGCACCAAAAGCGTATGCATGGGTTGGGGTGTGCCGCCACCTCTGGGAATAGGATCCCTCGAAGAGCCCTCCCCAAAGGCTACTGGCCGTACTAGTGTGTCGAGAGGTGAGTGATGATTGACTCAAGCTGGGGTACAGTCATGGTAGCGTACTCAATCATATCCTCCTGGATGGACTCTCTATCTACCGCCATTTGTCTCAAGATCCTCTTGATGACCATCAAGAGGGGAGCCTTTTCTTGCTCAGCCATAGCTATTTCAAGAAAAAAAAATTGTAGTCAACTCATGAGAAAGAGAGAGCCAATAGAGATCATACATAAAGGACAACACAGTTATGTGCTTGAGAAAGAACTAAGGAAGTGCTGAAAAAGCCAGCAAGTACACGTCAACTTTTTTCTCGGAGAAAAAGTCATGAAACCAAGGTGCATAGAGGCTAGCCAAAAGCTATTGTGCCCCCAGGTTATGCTCAAGTGATGTGTGGACTGCCCCTTTTATGTTCCCCTACTACTCTCGCTTTTATTTACTATATGCTCTAAAAATAACAAGCATGTATTCTAAAAAAAATGCAGCTCTTTAGATCCCCATGCCTCAGCTGCCTGCCATGGTTGAGCCTGATGCTCATCATGTACATGATGTACATAGACTTCATGTTTACCATGTCCAAGAAGTACATGGTCTTCTTCCTCGCACTCCAGCACTATAGCTGCTCTAGGTTCCAATTGTGCAAGATGCACCATGTGTACATGCTCTCTCTCAGTTCCATGTGTGCTAGCCCTTCATCCTGTATAAAAGATGTCACCAACCCGTATTAATCAAATTTAATACATACATTAAGGACAATTACCAGAAGAACCATGGATGGACACCAGAAGCTCGTAAGCTATTTAGTGAGAGGTAGTCCTAAAGATATTGTAAGGCTCTGATATGAGCACAAGTACAGCGAGATGGTATGGCTACAAGTAGCTAGTGCAGGATAGATAAGTTCAATCCCAGCCAGCTGTGGATTGCTGTGGATTAACTCCTCGCAGCTTGCTGTGGATTAACTCTTCTACAATTTCCTAAGTATGGAAACCTAAAGGCCACTAGGGTAGCCCATGTCCCTAAGGCATATGATAGAGAGAGAGAGAGAGAGCATAAGGGCTGGGGGTGCGTGTTAGAGCTAGATCTAGCCTACAAAGGAAATCGCACACCAAAACTGGCTAAGGTCATTTATATCAGCAGAAAGGCATATGCCAAAAGTGAATCGCAGCTCTAAAAGTGAGGAGAAAGGCTCCTTTTGCTCAGCGCAAAAGGAAGGAGGCTAGCCAAGCTGAGAATCGCCTTTAGACACCCCCCCGGAGCCGTGCCTGAACACCCTCCTCGGCCCCCCCGGAGCCGTGCCTGAACACCCTCCTCGGCCGTTCCCCCGGAGCCGTGCCTGAACACCCCCCGCCCGAGAGCCGTGCCCTCACGCCCCTCGGCCCCCGCGGTGCCGTGACCGAACACCCTCCCCCGGCCCCAGTGGTGCCGTGCCCGAACACGCTCCTCGACCCCCAGTGCCGTGCCCGAACACCCCCCGGCCGGCGTGGTGCCGTGCCCTCAACACCCTCCCCCGGCCCCCACGGAGCCGTGCCGTGCCGTAACCCCAGTGAACCCGAACACCTTCCCCGGCCCCCGCGGTGCCGTGCCCGAACACCCCCCGGAGCCGTGCCCTCATGCCCCCCCCCTCGGCTGGCCCCCGAGAGTCGTGCCCCCCCGTGCCCTCACACCCCGGTGCCATGCCCTCACGCCCCCCCGACCGGCCCCCCCGGAGCCGTGCCATCACGCCCCCGGCCCCCGCGGTGCCCTGCCCAAACACCCTCCCCGGCCCCCCCGAAGCCGTCCCTCACGCCCTCGGCCCCCGCTGTGCTGTGCCCGAACACCCTCCCCGGCCCCACCAGAGCCGTGCCCTCACGCCCCTGGCCCCCGCGGAGCCGTGCCCGAACACCCCCCCGGCTGGCCCCCTAGAGCCATCGTGCCGTCACGCCCCCCCACCCCCCACCCCCCCGCGGTGCCATGCCGTCGTGCCCCCCCTCATGCCGCGCGATGCCATCATGCCCCGCAATCCCCCCTTGTGCCATGTGGTGCCGTCATGCCGTGCAGCCCCCCGGGTGCCGTGCCGTCACGCCCCGCAGCCCCCCCGGGCCGTGCCGTCGTGCCCCCGCAGCCCGCCCCCCTTGGCGGTGCCGTGGCATCATGCCCTGCAGTCCGCAGCCCCCCCCGGCGGTGCCGTGCCATCGCGCCCCCGCAGCCCCCCCCGGGGGCCATGCCGTCACGCCCCCGCGGCCCCCCCCCTCGGTTCCGCGCGGCGCCATCATGTCCCGCAGCCCGCAGCCCCCCTGCGGTGTCGTGCCGTCGCGCCCCCGCAGCCCCCCCCCTCGTGCTGCGTGGTGCCGTCATGCCCGCCCCGCAGCCCGCAGTAATCATGAGAACTGGGTTTAACTGTGCGGAAGCGATTAACATGATGTCTGACTGAATGACTGATGGAATGAACATGATCTAAGGCTAGTTACCCTGTAACGCTCTATACCAATGTGACATGTGAGGCTTCGACCGTAGTAATCACAACCTTAGTCTAACTAAACTGCACTTAATGATGTTTAAGAGATAGAAAAATATGTGTCAATGCAATGCAGCTATATTAGATGATGAATGCGGTTACAATGAGATCCAAAGGGAAACATTCATTTAAATGTCCATAAAATGCCTGATAAATCTTGATTAAATGCTTGATGATGCCATGCCATAAAATAATGCCATGTCACTGTACACCTGAATGGTGTGCACGTGACAGCAATGGCATGCCACATGGAAGCTTTGGAAGCAGAAGTTTGCAAGGCATAAACAGAGGCAAATTCCCAAATATCACCATTGACATCACATTGAATCACCATCCATCTGCCATCACAATCATTGAAGGCAAGCTGGGGCTGTAGTTCACCCGAGAAATGCTTAGTACCTGCATAGTGGATATCATAGCCCCCAAAATAGCCAGCCTAGCCAGCCATAGAATGTTGGTTATGTTCTTGCAAACAGAGAATGCCTGGCTGCCTGGTTAAAACATAATTCCACACTAGCCTCCACTTAGAAGGATTGCAGAGGCCCTGTACATTAAGAGTGACACAATGGAGTTTGTCAAGCATGAGGATATATACAAAGGAGGAGACCAAGAATATACAACCAAAGAGTGCTTAAGCATCAGTCATCATGGGCTACAGCCCTTCCTTCCCTGGGTCAAAGGATAGCCCTTCCTCAGACTCACAAACAAGAATGTGTTTTTTGAGAATGGACCGTGGTTGTAGGGAGTCTGCCAAAAAGCCAAAAGTGTTTCCCAAAAAAAGAGTTAGGGAAACGAAGGCGAAGTAACATGGAAATTTTGCGGATGAAGGCCTTAGTGCTGGAGTACGTCCAAAACAAATGAGGCACCATTTCAGAAGGGGCCATGCATCGAAGACAAGAAGTAGATGCAAGCCTTCGTTTAGCAAGAGTGACCCCCACAGATAAGGAACCTGTAAGACAATGCCATAGGAAAAGCTTTTGCTTGAGAGGCAATTTACTCCTCCATAAATTGCGAAGATTCTTTCGCCACCAAGCAAGTGATTTTGTTATATGCCAAAGAGAATTAGCATGTGAATGAATCCATGGTGATGTCTATAGAGGAAAGAGTATGTCGTCCTAACCGTTAGGTCAGAAAGAATAACAGGACGAGAATTTGAGCCCACCGGGTGTAACTGCCAATCCTGTAATGTGTCCCTGTTAGATAAAGGAGGGATGGGAAGAAAAAGGCTGCACAACAAGTCAGCAATTTTCCTCCAAATGAACCTGTGATGCATGGCTAGTGGATAGGAAGCCATAGCCTGAGGGAAGGAAAGCATTTGACCAGTAGCATCAACAACATCATTTATGCACCTAATCCCCAATTTGCTGAGATTGTATGCCCAAATCGGCTCTTGCAGGGCCAATGGAGAATCAAAAACAGCACTCCAGTAAATGCTTTCCTACCGAAGGGAATTGGCATGAGACAAAAGGAAGGGTGCCCAATGAGCATGCAAAAGGACCTGTTTCCAATTGCAAATAAGTGAAGTGGCAAAAGGGCAGCCCGGGATAGAACCTACAAATCTGTCCAAAATGACCTCCCAGTGATCAGTGATCCATGCACCATGTGCAAAAGTGCGTAAGGCCGTGCACATGGTTGCAAGCATATGAGTCCATGGCTGCTTCTGACGAAAAAAGGTGAGTAGGAGAGGAATTTTCCTTGCCAAGACATGATGCGCAATATTCAGCACATTCAATCTGCCATCATGCATCCTCGGGGAACAAACTTTTGCCATGCATCCTCGGGGAACAAACTTTTGCCATCTGCATAAGTCTTAAAGCTTTAGCAGAGAAGACTTTGTTTTCCATAACAGCTCCATAGCCTGAGTCACAAAAGCAGAAGTGTCCTGAGAGGTCCAATGTATCAAAGGCAAATAGTACTGAACATAGGCCATGATAATCGACTGGACAATCCAGAGCCTAACATGGAGTGGCCAGGCTGAGAGCTTCCAGTAGTGGAGCTTGGCATGAAGTTTGTCAAAAATCCAGTTTAACTGTTGTTTCCTAGTGATGTACCAGCCAATAGGGTAACCAAGATGGCGGACCACATCATAGGGTTGCATAATGTGTTCGGGCCATAAAAGAACATGCCAATCATATAAATGCAGAGGTATGAGGCTGGATTTGTCAAAATTGACATGCAGGCCAGCAGCCATGCCATATATAGCGAGGGTGTCCATAAGAGTCTTCAACTGCTGTGGAGAATTATGCTGCATAAAGAAGGAGTCATCTGCATATGCCTGAGCCATAAAGGGAGGGGCTCCAAGAATCTGAAGACCAATGAGAAGGTCCTGCACGGTAAGATGATCCAAGTATCTGAGAAGTGGATGAGTGGCAATGGCATATAAGAGGGCACTGAGTGGACACCCTTGTCTGACCAAACGACCCAAGGACCAAGATTGAGAAAGGTGATTGCCAAGGATGCATTGGGCAATAGAGTCAGCATACAAGCAGTAGATGACATTAGCCATTTTTGGCCCGAATCCCATCTGAGCCATTGTCTGTGAGATAAAATCCCAGTTGACCGTGTCAAAAGCTTTAGCAAAGTCCACTTGCATAATAAAAACATCCTTGTCAGAATATTTTGCATATTCAATAGCCATGAGAGCATTGCCAATATTATCATGGATCTGTTGCCTAGGAACAAAGCCATATTGCAAGGGATGCAGACCCTCATAAAGCACTTGCAAAACAGGCATCAATGTGATGGGCCTCCAATCCATGAGATGCTCACACAAATTTCACTTGGGGATGAGTTTAACTATGCCATGCTTCCATGATTGGGGGAGTACTCCTGTATGCCAAGCCTCATTAATCATTTGCAGGATAACACCTTTAAGGTCTTCCCAAAAGTGTAAGAAAAATTCCACCGTGAGGCCATCATACCCTGGTGCCTTACCAGTGCTAACATGGGACGAGGCATCATCAAGCTCCACATCAATGAAAGGCATATCAAGTTTGAGAGCTTCCTGTGGGTTGAGAATGGGAAGAACATGCTGTAAAAGAGTATCCCGAGCTTGTAATTTGTGCAAAAAAGTGGTAGCAGGGGGTGCAAACAGTTTCTAAAAATAAGAAAAGCATTCATGTTGGAGCTCTGAGAAAGACCGAGTCCATTCACCATCCAGTTTACGGACTCTGAGGCAAGAGGTCTTCCTCCTGGAAGCATGTAACCCTTGAAAGAAAGATTTTGAAGAGCAGCCTTTATCCATGGATTGATTCATCCTTGCCCGAACCTGCCACTTGACCAATTTTCGTCGGTCAATAGCTTGCAAGAGAGCTATTGGGGACTGAGAGAGAGTGTCCATTTGTTGAGAGGAGAGAGACTGCAATTGGGAATGTACAGTCAAGGACTGAACTACTGCTGAACTTTAGCTCTCCAGTCAGGCATGAAATTACTCCCATATTCATGAATAGCATGCTGAAGCCTGTCCACAAGGCGTTGCCATGCAAAATTACAGTCATAATGGACATGGGATGTAAGAGGAATTATGGCATATTGGATCAATTGTTGAAATTGTACATGCTGCTATACAGGTATCCTTTATTGATATGTTTCATCCGAATGGAATGTAAAGGCATGTCATCCCAGGGCTGACCAAACTGAATATTCAGCCATAAAGGAGCATGGTCAGAGAGACCAAGAGAGTGATCAACCTCAATATGAAGACTGAAATCTGTATATTGTTGAGCATGCAGTAAATACCATCTATCCAAGCAAGCCCAGTAGTTAGTAAAGGCATTATGATGATAGGTGTAGCCCACTATTCCAGTGTGCATGGCTATCCATAAATCTTGTGCATGTGTCGTGTTAAGTAACTCCTCCCATGATCACTTTTCAGAAGGGATCATATGAGATCTATGTGAGTAGTGTTGTCTGATGGCATGGGAGAGTTATTAAAGTCTCCGCCAAGAAGAGCACAAGATCACCATGGGTAAGAAGCAGTGGCATGCCACATGGAAGCTCTGGAAGCAGAAGTTTGCGAGGCATAAACAGAGGCAAATTCCCAAATATCACCATTGACATCACATTGAATCACCATCCATCTGCCATCACAATCATTGAAGGCAAGCTGGGGCTGCAGTTCATGTCTGACCAATATGCAAAGACCCGAGAAATGCTTAGTACCTGCATAGTGGATATCATAGCCCCCAAAATAGTACCTGCATAGTGGATATCATGCTTAGTACCTGCATAGTGGATATCATAGCCCCCAAAATAGCCAGCCTGGTCAACCATAGAATGTTGGTTATGTTCTTGCAAACAGAGAATGTCCGACTACCTGGTTAAAACATAATTCCACACTAGCCTCCACTTAGAAGGATTGCAGAGGCCCTGTACATTAAGAGTGACACAATGGAGTTTATCAAGCATGAGGATATATACAAAGGAGGAGACCAAGAATATACAACCAAAGAGTGGTTAAGCATCAGCCATCATGGGCTGCAGCCCTTCCTTCCCTGGGTCAAAGGATAGCCCTTCCTTAGACTCACAAACAGGAATTTGTTTTTTGAGAACTCCAACCCAATTGAGAAGAACCGGGGGAGTGGCTGAGGTAGAGGCTTGGCCTGGAGTAGGAGTAGATGCATCCTAGTGGCGAGATTGAAGGGGTCTTTGCCTCAACACCCTCTTGGGCTGTAAAAAACCATCATTATCAGGGGCCTTCTCTTTCTCTTTACCTTTGTCCTAGCCTTTAGCTATGGCTAGCATTTGCGAAGCCACTTTCCCAACTTTGGAGGCATTTTTATCCAAATTCTTGGACCCAATAGTCTCTTGCTTATGAGTGGACTGAACCAGGGGAGAAGGTGTAGCAGTGGCTGGAGGGGGATGCAAGACAGTAGGGCATTCAGAGGCCAGATGCCCATACTTATGGCATGAAAAAGAAGCACCTGCAAAAATTCCCCATTTCAATTCAAAGTACTTTTGGCCCATTGGCAAACCTTCAACCTCGACTGCAATGGAGGGGAGGGTAGGGGTATCTGTGTCCCACAAAACAAAATCTATTACGATTCCCAGGCAGCAGGGCGAGGGGGGCAGATAACTTGGCCCAGTGCAGCAGCCAATCCTGGCAATTCTTCTCGCATATAGTCTGGGAAATTAACCACCTCCACCCAGACAGGACAATGATGTCGTATGAGACTTTGATAGTCCTTATTGGGGGACCATGGCATAGCATGTACCTTTTGCCTGCCATAAAATAAAGGAGAAAATTCAAGCACACGCTGCTTCTGCAAGGCATCGGTGAGGTGAACTTCATAAAACCCACGAGAGGCAAAGTGCACCCCCTCCACAAAAGAGCCACCAAGGATAGACTGAATCCATTGCGCAACATCATTGGCAGATGGTATCTTTCCCAGAAAGAAGATAATGACCGCAGTTTGTGCAAGCTTCTTAAGCGGTTGTACCAGAGATGGTAGCTGCAATTTATAAGTAACCTGAGGAACAGGCTTGCTCCAATCTTGGCAAGATTGATGGAAGTCCTCTTTCAGAGTATCAAAAACATATTGAGCCTCTGCATCCATACTGGCATCTGAAATCAGATCAGCACATTGTCTTTTGACCTCCTGAGTGCGCTCCTTGTGCACATAAGAGGTTAATCTATGGGTTTAAAAGAGTTTTAGGTAGCGTGAAAGGGTGGGTCTAACTAAGGTAGAGAGAGAGAGAGAGAGAGAGAGAATTAAGATAATTCACATGTTTGAACTTCCCTTCACAGCTTAATCATGCTCTTAAGTAAGAAGCCTCTATTTGGTTGCCCGCTCATCAATTTATGGTTTCAACATGAACCCACACACTTGGTTCATAATAATCAAAGTATTGTCAATCTATGAAATAAATAGTTAAAACCAAAACTAATGCTCGACATGACTAATCAATTGTGGGTTCTATGGACGCCCCTCTCCCAAGGTCTAATTGCAACAGAGGAACTCCCTTAAAACTAAGTTGCACCCCAGAATCCAAATCACACTAAAATCAACTATCTGGCCTCCATGCTAGCCTTGTTATGTCTAGACAATGGGACATAATATCAAGTAATAAATTCTTAAGGCAATCCAAAGAGTTTTAAAAAGGTGTTACAACAACCACTTGCTTAGTCAAATAAGTACAGTGTCGAAACTTGATGAGTTTCATTTAATACTGCTATGCTATATATAGTAAGGTTGTATCTGAATCCATGATGAGGGAGAAGAGAACAAGAAAAGGAAGGAAAGGGGTATAAAATAGGAAATAACACTGGCAACACACACACACAGCAACAGGAAAAGGACCAGCAGGGGATGAACAAGGAAAGGGCAAAAAATTACACTGCCTACTGCCTGTGCGCCCTGCCTTGTGCACCCTGCCTGCCCCCTTCTGGCTGCCGCCGCTGGTGTCCACCCCTGTGCGCCATGCCTGCTTTTGGCTGCCCGCTTCTGTCTGCCCCAGTGCTCTCCGCCTACCCTGCGTGTCCCCTCCTTTAGCTCATTCCTTTTTTTCCCATCTCGCTGATCGCCTGCCCGCTTAGCTCGCCCCTCACTACACACACACCACACACACACACACACACCACATAGAGCGGGCAAGGCGGTTGTGGCATCGTAAGCCTAGCGTTAGGCAGCAGCACGTCCGGCTGCGTTTTGCGGTTAAGAGCGTTCTTTACGACATCGATACCCCAACAACACACACGTTACCTGTGCTGGCCACCGTGAGCTTGGGATTCTGAGACGAATCGAATGTTTGAAGCTGCTACAGTGCGCGCGAAACGCGAAAGAAAATTGACATACACGTGTTTTTTTAAAGATTGGGTCTCATAAACGACCCAAAAAAGATTGGGTCTCATAAACGACCCAAAAAATAATGTGGGTTATGCATCACAATTTTGATGCTTATGCCACTGATTTCCAGTTTGCTACTACAGTGGCATATACAACTGCATTTTAAAGGTCGCATAAGCATCCACGAAAGCGACCCCAGCTATTTTCTTCATATTTATATGAGGGTTGCTATGTATAGACCATTCTTGTAGTGTTGGAGGCATCTTTGTTAGTTCTATTGGGAGTAAATCATCATAATCACTTAACCATTCAGGTTCTTTAGCTTTTAACTTTGAGTCTATTGGATTCATTTTGACAACGTAAATGAGCTGCTTCTTTCTAGTCCAATATGGTAGCCGGAAAAAAATGGAGTACCTACACAAGGGATTGCTCTATGTGATCTTTAATCCAATCAGAGACTACACAAAACAAGATTGAAAAACATTACTGTACCTGAAACAACAATATGGCTGAGCTGGAGTTCTTGGATTTCCTTGATTTGGGCGAGATGGACCCTGATTTGACTGATACAAAGGGATTGGTCTGTGCACTCTGGGTCCTTGACTTCCCTGTCCCCCTTGACGTGGCAGGAGTCGAGCACCCTTTCAGCTGGTGACCAAAACCCTGGCATCCAAAACACCGGTTCTCACTTCTGAGATCGTCCCGTTGAATCCTTGAAAGAGGTGGGGCTCGTGAGAAAGTGTTCAAGGAGAAAGGTCTTCCTTCACTTCTGAATCTTCCCGCATCCTGATTTTGAATTGGGCCTTGCTATCTCTTTGGGGGTGGAAAGTTTAAGGTACTTCCCGAGGTTTGGAATCTTTTAAAATTAGAGGGTGCAGCTTTGGCGGGACCTTAACTACAAAGGCTTTGGCAAAGTCCTTTGCCATTCTTACTGCTTCGGCCATTGAGATAGGTTTGGCATTCTTTACTAAGGTGTCCAATGGCTCGTTCATTCTTTGAATGAACCTGGCCATCAGCCACTCTTCATCCAATTGTAGAGAATATTTGAGGAGAAGGGCAAAAGCTTGATGGTACTCTTCAATTGTCCGGCTATCCTGCTTTAGTTTCGAAGAACTCATTCATTTTAGTTTTAAGGAATCCCAAGGGATAAAACCTCTTTCTGAGGTAAGATTTAAGATCGGTCAAGGTCTTGGTATTTCGATCATTCGAGACAGTTGGTCTCGCAGTGATTCCTGCAAGCGACCATGGCCGTCTCCACAGTCTTTAATTTGGCGAGAGCCATCTTGATTCTCTCATTGTAGCCAATTACATCAAAGTAGTCTTCCATAGCCTCAATCCACTTTTCCACTACTTCACCTAACTGCTCCCCTTCACCCTTGAAGGGACTAGGTTTCGATCTGTGCAGTGCTTTTCGAACATCCGGATCTAACTCTTTGTCATCGGTTAGAGGATCTGGTTGCCTTGCACGGGCCGCGTGCCTCATGACTCTGACAAGATGAGATTTTTGTCAGCTTAACTTTGATAATAGATTTATGATTATTTAATTTTTGAGATTTATCTTTAAACAGATAATTATTTCATCATACTTCTTGAGCAAGATTAACCATATTCACAATCATGAAAGCAATTTAGATTTTTTTTTATAAAACCTCAATTATTATCAAAAGTTTTCGATATATACATAGAGCATCACGGCTCCAAAGTCACTGCCTCAATCGCGTACGTATAAAGAAGCGAAATTGCAAAGGAGACATGCCATGGTACACACGATTCATTACAGAAAGAGGTGCTGTAATTCTACTTCTAGGGATTCATTACAGAAAGAGGTGCTGTAATTCTACTTCTAGGGATAAAGCGGCTAAGAAGCCTAAAAACTCGACATGAAATTTTGAAGTTCTTGGGTGAATGATTAAAGAGTTGTACAAACCCTAGCCTTATCAGAATCATGGCTAAGGAAATATTTTGCCTGAGCCTCTGATGCTGATTGGTATTGATATTAATACATCATCCTCCAAAGAACCAGATATACTGATGTCGCTCTACAGGATCAGGAAAGTAAAGACTCTCAAAATGATGTGCGAGTCTCACTCTACTTACTCGGGTCATGGCAGAGTTGATGAGGTGCTCGAATACAAAGGCTATCATATCGTGACTCTAGGAGAGTTTAGGAATGCCAAATAGATTCGGGGTAACCATCTATAAATTTTTAATTTTATTTATGAGTTTTCAATTTTTGAAGTTCATTCAACATAATATTAACAAGTGAAAACATTATTTCCCAGATTTACTTTAAAATTTTAAGCAATTTTTGTTGCTGTTACGTAAATTTACAACAGAGCTATGATACCAACTATGGGATCCCACTGCCCCCTTCGCACACCGGATTCCCGGTAGTAGCTGGCAGAGTGGAAGCAGCTCCCTCATGCGCGAGGCAGAGTTTCCCACTCAGGGCCTCGCCCTTGAATGTCTGGGCACGAGACTAAGCTGGTGTTCATTCCAAAAACCAAAACCCAGAAAATTTTCCATGCCCAAAAAACGGGGACGATTCCATGCCCAAAAAACGGGGACGATTCCATGCCCAAAAAACGGGGACGATTCCACCATTTTGAATTTCTTAATGAATTTTTCTAACGAGGTCAAGTTACTGAACTAACCTTCATCTGAATAAACCAGATAGAAGGGAAACTATTACAAACTTATCTTGAAGGAATCAACGCTTTTTTCCTAATTGAGTCAGGCACAATCGTTGATCTATTCATTTGAGAAGTCTTCAAGTTATTATTTAACTATTCGAGTTCTACACATATTCCTATTAATCAATTTTATTATTAAAGCTCTACTAATTCTAGCCTATTCCTATTAATCAATTTTATTATTAAAACTCTACTAAAACCCCATCCGGCCGCTCAACCACCACTGAAATTGGTAGAACCAGACAAGTTCTCACCCACCCATAATTGAATGCCTTTCTTAACTCTTGCTTTAGAATACAGATACGCATACACTCCTCTTTAAACTCTAACTTATAAAACAATCCATTGATAAAAAATTATTGGTTACAGATATCATAACTCAAAATTTCCATCCAGTTCCTTGTTTCTCAAAAACAGGTATCACTCTAGACTCTCTGTCGAGACCAGCTAGTCAGTAACGAGATCCAGTAATAGATTATAATAATTTTTTGTCATCATACGTATATATCTTCCACAACATACGCATGGGTGTCCTAAGCACCGCGAGCCCGTGCATCGCTTGGTCAGAACCCTCCACGATCCTCCCTAGGTGTCCTGGCACTTCACTCAAGGACCGCTTTGTCGACCCTCATCCATCGTACAAGAAACACACCATTTTTCACCATACCAAGGTTGGTCAAGACCTGGGTATGTTTTTGCCGTGTGAGCCGTCCTTTCAACACTCTCCGCCCCAGCTGTTGAAACCGAACTTCCCTTAGAAAAACACAAATACCAAATGCTCCCTCTAGCATTCTGGCATAATACAGTCCTTTAAGAAAACATGGTTTCTATGCAAGTTTTGAGTTTTGAGTTTCTTTTGAATACAATGAGTATATCTTAAATCCATATCCCAAGACTTTTCTGATCAAAGGGTCTTAACTTGATTTCAGATTTGGTGGGTGATTTGAGTGAATTTTCCTGAACTGGTCACATCATCTTTTCTTGAAACTGACGAAGGAGTTATGTCTTAGTCAGAGTTTGATTCAAGGTTTGATTCTAGAAAGATTCTCCTTGAACTATTGTAAGATTCCTCCCCCAACCCCTCATGATGTCCAGTATCTTTCCCTGTAGTCAAATCCCTCTTCAGAAATATAAAAGATCTTGTTTCTATCAGTTTTGGCCTAGAGAGAGAAAATATTCTAGAGAGAGGTTATTCAGATTTTGAATATTTTTAGATAGAAAAAATTCTCATCTTTTTAATATAAGTTTTCCTGAAACAGAAGTTCAAAAAGATTTCCAAAAGGTGCATTAGAAATTAAGTATAATCTGTTCAAGAGGCATTATCCTGGGGGTGAAGATTTTTTTTGAAATTTTAAATTAAGGTTTCTATGGACCAATAAGATTCATCCAAATGTAGGGAGGAGATAAATAGAAGAATAAAAGGAAAATCTCCCAAAAATGAGTAAATACTCACATAAGATGAAGAGTTGACTAAGGACAAGGTTAATAGTTAAAAAAGAGACATATTTAGGTGAAATGATGCATTTTTGATACCTCAGTATGGGGGAATTTCCCTCATGAAGGAGATGCCTATTTTACATGCTTGAATGAGTTTTAAACTCCCAAATAATGAGATATTTTTATCTCTCCTCTCTCCTCTTTCAACTAGATCCAAAAAGTGAGCAAAACTCACCTAAAAATGGTCAAAATTTGACCAAACTGATCCGAAAAATTCTAGAATCAGTTTGCTTGGTTAGAAGCTCACTTTTTCCTATAAATAGAAGCCTTACCCTATGTTGAAACTCAATAGTGTTTTGCACTATTACCCTGCCTCTCCCAAGTGCCAAAAACAATTAATTTTACTCATAATTCATTAGTTTTTGACCTTCCCTCTTCCAAGATTGCTGGCCACTCTTGTTTCAAACAAGAGTAGAACCCTCAAACCATCAAGCCAAAGGAAAGCTCTCAAATTCATTAGTAAGTTGGAGATTCTTCTCTTTTCCATTCATTTTATGGTTTTTATGGTTTTTTATGATTTTTGTCTTCTCTAAATTGCAAATGATGTTATGCCTCATTGAAAAAAGGCATTCCCCTCTCTTCTTTAGTAAATCCAACCATTCTTGTCCTAGATGAATGATTAATGAATAAAATCAAGTTTTTCATAATGTTTCTCTTTGATTGTTTGCATTAGAATGATTTAAATACTCTTGGTAAACTTCTAATTAATTTTAGTAAGTTAAAAATTGAAAAATGGTCAACCATACAAAGGAGGTTATGGCAAAATTTTTTAAAAATTTATGAAATAAATATCATCTTTTATTAATCAAAAAGAGTAATCCACATCGTTAGAATATTCTAAAAGTGTCAATTTCATTCATGCATAAAAAGATGCATATTGATTAATTTTTATAAAAGAATGATTTTCAATAGAATTAAATTCTATGAAAGATACTTATTGATAAATTTTTTTATTTTATGAAAGTGTGATTTCTTCATTATGGATTTTTATGCTTAAAATAATGCATAAAAGTATATTTTTTTATTACAAAAGAGTTACTTTCATCATATTGATTTCTATGCATAAAAGTATGCATAAAAGAGTTTTTTTAATTATAAAAGTGTTACTTTTATCATATTTGATTTTTATGCATAAGAGGATGCATAAAAGAAATTTATTTTTATTATAAAAGTGTTACCTTTATCATATTTGATTTTCATGCATAAAAGATTATTTTTATTATAAAAGTGTTACTTTTATCATATTTGATTTTTATGCATAAGAAGATGCATAAAAGAAATTTATTTTTATTATAAAAGTGTTACTTTTATCATATTTGATTTTCATGCATAAAAGTATGCATAAAAGATTATTTTTTATTATAAAAGTGTTACTTTTATCATATTTGATTTTTATGCATAAGAGGATACATAAAAGAAATTTATTTTTATTATAAAAGTGTTACTTTAATCATATTTGATTTTCATACATAAAAGTATGCATAAAAGATTTTTTTTTTATAAAAGTGTTACTTTTATCATTATTGAATTCTATGCATAAATGGGTGCATAAAAGATATTTTTTTATATTAAAAGTGTGATTTTCATCATAAATAATTTTATGCATAAATAGATGCATAAAAGAAATTCTTTTATATTAAAAGAGTGATTTTCATCATAAATAATTTTATGCATAAATTAGATGCATAAAAGAAATTCTTTTATATTAAAAGAGTGATTTTCATCATAAATGATTTGTATGCATAAACATATGCATAAAAGATATTTTTTATATTAAAAGTGTGATTTTCATCATAAATGATTTTTATGCATAAAAGAAATTCTTTTATATTAAAAGAGTGATTTTTATCATAAATGATTTTATGCATAAATTATATGCATAAAAGAAATTCTTTAATATTAAAAGAGTGATTTTTATCATAAATGATTTTATGCATAAATTAGATGCATATAAGAGAAATTCCTTTATTCTAAAAGTGTAATTCCTACTAAACTCCTTTATGCATAAATTAGATGCATATAAGAGAAATTCCTTTATTCTAAAAGTGTAATTCCTACTAAATTGGATTTATGCATGGAAAGATGCATAAAGAATTTATTTTAACCCAAAAGTGTTATTCTCATCAATTTCGATTTTATGCATAGAAAGATGTATAAAGAAATCTATTTTTAGTTCAAAAGAGTTATTTTCATCAATTTTGATTTTATGCATGAGAAGATGCATAAAAGATTGAATTTTAATTCAAAAGTGTCATTCTCATTTAAAATGAATTTATGCATAGGAAGATGCATAAAAGATTGATTTTTATTTCGAAAGTGTTATTCTCCTTTTAAAATGGAATTTATGCATAAATAGATGCGTATTAAAAAAATTTTGATATCAAAAAAATAAGAATTCTCTTGTATTCTATAAATAGATATGAGAATGTGAAATGAATCAGATAGATGTAAATGAATCAGATAGATGTAAATGTACGAAGAATGGATGTATGGATGTAGATATGGAGGTGGATGTATGAATGTGGATGTGGATGTGGATGTATGTATGTGGATGTGGATGTATGAATGAGGATGTGAAAATTGATGTATGGATGTAGATGTGGATGTGGATGTGAAAATGGATGTATGGATGTGGATGTGGATATAGATGTATCAATGTGGATATGGATGTATGGATGTGGATGTATGAATGAGGATGTGAAAATGGATGTATGGATGTAGATGTGGATGTGGATGTATGTATGTAGATGTGGATGTGGATGTGAAAATGGATGTATGGATGTGGATGTGGATATGGATGTATGAATGTGGATGTGGATGTATGGATGTGTATATGGATGTGTAAGTATGAATGCGGATGTGGAATTAGATGTATGATGTGGATGTACGAATGTGGATGTGTATGTAGAATAATGAATGCAAATGTGTATGTGAAATGATGTGTCGTCGATATGAGTGAATGGATGAGATGTGATGACATGTGAATTAGGATGTGAATATATAATATGTGATGTGAATGAATCTGAGGTGATGAGATGGAAAATGATATGATTGGATGAGAATTGTACATATATGAATGGAATGTGGAATAAGTAATGTCGACTGATGAGGGATAATGTGGAAAGACGAGAGTTCAATATAGAAACTGTATTTGTGACCTGTTTGTAAATGACTGTTTTATGTCAAGAATGCTGGGGAAGCATTTTGACTGTCTTGTGATTAAGGTCGTGGAGACCTAACTGTTAAAGTTGCAACTGCTGACGGAGAGTCAATGGAGGACGTCTCATGTAGCAAGGTCGGTCGAGGTCTTGACCAGCCTTGGTACAATTTAAATGGTGAGCTTCCGGTACAGTGGATAAGGGACCAAGGAAGCGGCCTATGAGTGAAGCGCTAGGTGACCCGCGAAGGATCCTAGAGGGTGCTGACCATACGGTGCTCGGGCTCTGGGTCACCGAAGATACCCACACGTATGTCGTGGAAGATATTGGAACAAGGAGTAAGAGTTGTTTTCTGAAACCCGGCGTGGATCTCGTTGATTGACCTTGCTAGTCCTCAACGGATGAGTCCATGGCTCTTTTATATGGATCTGTTAGTTGATCTTGCTGATCTTCTTCCATCTTGATTTTAATAAGTGATTATATTGCCGGGTACTATGAGCTAAGAACTATTGAAAAGACCCCTAAGTGAACAGGTGATGAGCGTTCTCATTGCCAATGATGTCATAAGTACACCGATGAAGGAATGATTGGAAATAAGGATTCAACTAGAGATTTTGACGATTGTGGTCAGTGACACAATGGCTTCATTAAAGGATTGTTTTAAAGATGGCTGATGCTAAGAAAAAGGCAATTTCATATTGGGTGTGTAAGTGGTGTGACTAGTTTTATGTTTGCATGAATATCCGGCTAAGGGGCCTAGGAACTCTTTTCCCTGGTACCCGGGATAAAACCTAACCAAATTCCTAATTGGGTCCCATCACTATAGTGGTTAGATGGCTAGCTAACCCATGGGAATGGATGGGGTTAGGCTGGACTGATGGATCCATAAATCGAGACTCAATTTTTGTTTAGTTCGATAGCTGAAGTAAATCCCGGACAAAAATTGTTCTATGGAAAAAGAATCAACGGTTGTGCCTCTCGATGAGGAAAAAAGCGTTGGTCTCTATGATCCAAGTGCAATTTGTCCCTTGATCTAACTATGGAACTTACAAGTTCGGTCAGATCAGTTCAGTTAGTTAAGGCTTTTGACTACGTTAGGAAAAAATTATCCTGGTGGAATCGCCCATGCTTTCCGGGCAAAGGAAGTTTTTCCGGGTTCAGTTTTAGAAAAAACGATGGATTAGTCTGTTGTCCGGATATCCGTGGGCAAGGCCCCGAGTGTGGGACCTTGCCCCGCGCAAGAAGTGCTACTTTCACTGCTGCTAGTACCCCTGAAACTATTGCGCAGTGGGGACAGGGATCTCACAGTTGGTATCAGAGCTATTTGGCTGATGAGGATCAACCGAGAAGCCAAATATGTCAAAAATCTATCAAGAAGCACTAAAAGGTTGTAATTATGTGATAAAATTCATACAATTTGATATTCAAACTGAAATTCGTAAATTGGTAATTGGGTCTTCAGATGAAAGTACCACAATTGTATGGAATGCCTGACTTGCTTGAGGCCTAGACATGATGTTATTTACCTTATAGTTCCAAGAACCATGACTACCCGTATATACCAAGGGTATAACTGCAGCTCTTTACTGGCAGTATATACGAGTAAATCTAAGACTTGAAATTATAAGCATTAATGCTATCCAGATGATGAATTCGAATATGGTTGATATGATTTTTAAATTCTAGTTGAGAACTGATGAGTTGAATTGGATTCTGATTGAAAAATGATGATCCCTGAAATTTGGTTGAAATGTAATAAGCTGAGCGAAACTGCAATGAGGATGAATGGGACGAGTCCCTGTGATGATGTTCTTAACTAGAATGACGTTAATGACTTCAACCAATCACTATGAGATTAGTGGATTGTGCTGGTAGATTATTACTGTTAACTTTTGATCAGTGAATCAAGTTAAGGGTTGATAAATTAAAAATCTAAAAAAAATGAAATCCCCATGGAGGACTGTTCAGATGGAAAAAATTATTCTGATGGTGTTAAAGATATGAATGAGATATTTTGAATGAATTGTTATTTGATAATGCGTTCTATATGAGTATCTTACCCCATGATTATGTGGGGAGCCGACCTATTTAAAGAACCCCAGAATCAGTTGAATCAAAAATCGGATTGAATCATAAATAAAGAAACTTAACAAGAATTTTCGTATTGATAGGAACATGGATCGAGGTCGTCGTGGTAGAAATGTTAACCCCCAACTCGATGAAGAAGAGCTCGACCTGGATGTTCGTAAAACTCTTCATAGTTCGCAGCCTGGACCTTTCAAGGGTGAAGGGAAAAACTTGGGCGAGGCTGTGGAGAAGTGGATCAAATCAATGGAAGAATACTTCTATGTCACCAGGTACAATGAGAAGAGCAAAATGGCTCTTGCAAGGCTGAAGAAAGTGGAGATAGCTAGAGTGGCATGGAGAAACCACTGCGAGACAAAGTGTCTCGACCGAAATACCCAAACCTGGACCGATCTCAAGGCTTACCTCTCAGAAAGAGGTTTTGTCCCCCAGGCTTTCTTGAAATTAAGATGAATGAGTTCTTAGAACTAAAGCAGGAAAGTGAAACAATTGAAGAGTACCATCAGGCTTTTGCCCTTCTCCTTAAATATGCCCCTCAATTGGATGAAGAGCAGCTGATGGCCAGATTCATTTGGAGAATGAACGAGCCATTGGATACTTTAGTTAAGAATGCTAAACCTATTTCCATGGCCGAAGCAGTTCGGATGGCGAAGGATTTCGCCAAAGCCTTTCATGTCAAAGTCCCACCAAAGCCAGCACCATCACCTTTCAAAAGGTTTTTATTCCCAGAAGGTGATTCCAACCTCCCTCCACCTAAGAGATATCAGGGTCAAACCCAGGATATGGGAAGTTCCAAAATGGAAGAAATGTCCTTTTCCCGAAACTCAATCCCCTGGAATTCAACTTCAGAAGTTCCACCCTTGAACAAGAGAGTGAAATGCTATAACTGTCAAGGATTTGGACATCGCAGTATGGATTGCCCAACTCCTTTTGGATTAAGGTTTTCAGGGTAGGGAAATGAGGTCAAGATTCCAGACTCCAGTCCCTTCCTTCCAGAGTAATCAGGGTTCTATCCGCCAAAATCAGGGAAATCCCAGAGGTAGACCCTTTATCCAACCTGCAGTTTCAACCCAAAGTAATGCAAGACCTCCACCTCAGAATAGGGGAAGTCAAAGAGAGTTGTTCCCAAATCGGCCGTCCACTTCCAAGGCAGTAACGCTTGAAGTGATTGAAGAAGAACAAGAAGATGAAAAAGATCATACTCCACCTGCGAGATGAGGATATCTCGCGTTTTTTAAGTGGGGTAGAATGTAAGATTCCTCCCCCAGCCCCTCATGATGTCCAGTATCTTCCCCTGTAGTCAAATCCCTCTTCAGAAATATAAAAGATCTTGTTTCTATCAGTTTTGGCCTAGAGAGAGAAAATATTTTAGAGAGAGATTATTTAGATTTTGAATATTTTTGGATAGAAAAAATTCTCATCTTATTAATATAAGTTCCCTTGAAACAGAAGTTCAAAAAGATTTCCAGAAGGTGCATTAGAAATTAAGTATAATCTGTTCAAGAGGCATTATCCTGGGGGTGAAGATTTTTTTAAAATTTTAAATTAAGGTTCCTATGGACCAATAAGATTCATCCAAATGTAGGGAGGAGATAAATAGAAGGATAAAAGGAAAATCCCCCAAAAATGAGTAAATACTCACATAAGATGAAGAGTTGAAGGACAAGGTTAATAGTTAAAAAAGAGAGATATTTAGGTGAAATGATGCATTTTTGACACCTCAGTATGGGGGAGTTCCCCTCATGAAGGAGGCGCCTATTTCACATGCTTGAATGAGTTTTAAACTCCCAGATAATGAGATATTTTTATCTCTCCTCTCTCCTCTTTCAACTAGATCCAAAAAGTGAGCAAAACTCACCTAAAAATGGTCAAAATTTGACCAAACTGATCCGAAAAATTCTAGAATCAGTTTGCTTGGTTAGAAGCTCACTTTTTCCTATAAATAGAAGCCTTCCCCTTTGTTGAAACTCAATAGTGTTTTGCACTGTTACCCTGCCTCTCCCAAGTGTCAAAAACAATGAATTTTACTCATAATTCATTAGTTTTTGACCTTCCCTCTTCCAAGATTGCTGGCCACTCTTGTTTCAAACAAGAGTAGAACCCTCAAACCATCAAGCCAAAGGAAAGCTCTCAAATTCATTAGTAAGTTGGAGATTCTTCTCTTTTCCATTCATTTTATGGTTTTTATGGTTTTTTATGATTTTTGTCTTCTCTAAATTGCAAATGATGTTATGCCTCATTGAAAAAAGGCATTCCCCTCTCTTCTTTAGTAAATCCAACCATTCTTGTTCTAGATGAATGATTAATGAATAAAATCAAGTTTTTCATAATGTTTCTCTTTGATTGTTTACATTAGAATGATTTAAATACTCTTGGTAAACTTCTAATTAATTTTAGTAAGTTAAAAATTGAAAAATGGTCAGCCATACGAAGGAGGTTATGGCAAAAAATTTTAAAAATTTATGAAATAAATATCATCTTTTATTAATCAAAAAGAGTAATCCACATCGTTAGAGTATTCTAAAAGTGTCAATTTCATTCATGCATAAAAAGATGCATATTGATTAATTTTTATAAAAGAATGATTTTCAATAGAATTAAATTCTATGAAAGATACTTATTGATAATTTTTTTATTTTATGAAAGTGTGATTTCTTCATTATGGATTTTTATGCTTAAAATAATGCATAAAAGTATATTTTTTTATTACAAAAGAGTTACTTTCATCATATTGATTTCTATGCATAAAAGATCATTTTCTATTATAAAAGTGTTACTTTTATCATATTTGATTTTTATGCATAAGAGGATGCATAAAAGAAATTTATTTTTATTATAAAAGTGTTTTTTTATCATATTTGATATTCATGCATAAAAGTATACATAAAACATTATTTTTTATTATAAAAGTGTTACTTTTATCATATTTGATTTTTATGCATAAGAGGATGCATAAAAGAAATTTATTTTTATTATAAAAGTGTTACTTTTATCATATTTGATTTTCATGCATAAAAGTATGCATAAAAGATTATTTTTTTATTATAAAAGTGTTACTTTTATCATTATTGAATTCTATGCATAAATGGGTGCATAAAACATATTTTTTTATATTAAAAGTGTGATTTTCATCATAAATGATTTTATGCATAAATAGATGCATAAAAGAAATTCTTTTATATTAAAAGAGTGATTTTCATCATAAATAATTTGTATGCATAAAAAATATTTTTTATATTAAAAGTGTGATTTTTATCATAAATGATTTTTATGCATAAATAGATGCATAAAAGAAGTTCTTTTATATATTAAAAGAGTGATTTTCATCATAAATGATTTTATGCATAAATTAGATGCATAAAAGAAATTCTTTTATATTAAAAGAGTGATTTTTATCATAAATGATTTTATGCATAAATTAGATTCATATAAGAGAAATTCCTTTATTCTAAAAGTGTAATTCCTACTAAATTGGATTTATGCATAGAAAGATGCATAAAGAATTTATTTTAACCCAAAAGTGTTATTCTCATCAATTTCAATTTTATGCATAGAAAGATGTATAAAGAAATCTATTTTTAGTTCAAAAGAGTTATTTTCATCAATTTTGATTTTATGCATGAGAAGATGCATAAAAGATTGAATTTTAATTCAAAAGTATCATTCTCATTTAAAATGAAGGAAGATACATAAAAGATTGATTTTTATTTGGAAAGTGTTATTCTCATTTAAAAATAGAATTTATGCATAATTAGATGCGTATAAAAAAATCTGATATCAAAAAAATAAGAATTCTCTTGTATTCTATAAATAGATATGAGAATGTGAAATGAATCAAATAGATGTAAATGAACGAAGAATGGATGTATGGATGTAGATATAGAGGTGGATGTATGGATGTAGATATGGATGTATGGATGTATGTATGTGGATGTGGATGTATGAATGAGGATGTAAAAATGTAGATGTGAATGTGGATGTATGTATGTGAATGTGGATGTGGAAATGGATGTATGGATGTGGATGTGGATATGGATGTATCAATGTGGATATGGATGTATGGATGTGGATGTATGAATGAGGATGTGAAAATGGATGTATGGATGTAGATGTGGATGTGGATGTATAAATGTGGATGTGAAAATGGATGTATGGATGTGGATGTGGATATGGATGTATAAATGTGGATATGGATGTATGGATGTGTAAGTATGAATGCGGATGTGGAATTAGATGTATGATGCGGATGTACGAATGTGGATGTGTATGTAGAATAATGAATGCGATGTGTATGTGAAATGATGTGTCGTCGATATGAGTGAATGGATGAGATGTGATGACATGTGAATTGGAATGTGAATATATGATATGTGATGTGATGACATGTGAATTGGGATGTGAATATATGATATGTGATGTGAATGAATATGAGGTGATGAGATGGAAAATGATGTGATTGGATGAGTATGAGTACATATATGAATGGAATGTGGAAAAAGTAATGTCAACTGATGAGAGATAATGTGGAAAGATGAGAGTTCAATATAGAAGCTATATTTGTGACCTGTTTGTAAATGAGACTGTTTTATGTCAAGAATGCTGGGCAAGCATTTTGACCGTCTTGTGATTAAGGTCATGGTGGAGACCTAACTGTTAAAGTTGCAACTGCTGAGACGGAGAGTCAATGGAGGACGTCTCGTGTAGCAAGGTCGGCCAAGGTCTTGACCAGCCTCAGTACGATTTAAATGGTGAGCCTCCAGTACGGTGGATGAGGGACCAAGGAAGCGGCCTATGAGTGAAGCGCTAGGTGACCTATGAAGGATCCTAGAGGGTGCTGACCATACGGTGCTCGGGCTCTGGGTCGCCGCACATGTATGTCGTGGAAGATATTGGAACAAGGAGTAAGAGTTGTTTTCTAAAACGGGGCATGGATCTGGTTGATTGACCTTGCTGGTCCTCAATGGATGAGTCCATGGCTCTTTTATATGGATCTGTTGGTTGATCTTGCTGATCTTCAATGGAGATTCCATCTTGATTTTAATAAGTGATTATATTGCCGGGTACTATGAGCTAGGAACTATTGTGAGCGTTCTGGTTGCCAATGATGCCATAAGTACACCGATGAAGGAATGATTGGAAATAAGGATTCAACCAGAGATTTTGAGGATTGTGATCAGTAACATAATGGTTTCATTAAAGGATTGTTTTAAAGATAGCTAAAAAGGCAATTTTATATTGGGTGTGTAAGTGGTATGACTAGTTTTATGTTTACATAAATATCCGGCTAGGGGGCCTAGGAACTCTTTTCCTTGGTACCCGGGATAAAACCTAACCAAATTCCTAATTGGATCCCATCATTACAGTGATTAGGCGGCTGGCTAACCCATGGGAATGGATGGGGTTAGGCTGGACTGATGGATCTGTAAATCGAGACTCAATTTCTGTTTAATTTGATAGATGAAGTAAATCCCGAACCAAATTTGTTCTATGGACGGCTGTGCCTCTCGATGAGGAAAAAAGCGTTGGTCTCTATGATCCAAGTGCAATCTGTCCCTTGATCTGACTATGGAACTTACGAGTTCGGTCAGATCAGTTCAGTTAGTTAAGGCTTTTGACTACGCAGTTCAGTTAGTTAAGGCTTTTGACTACGTTAGGGAAAAATTATCCTAGTGGAATCGCCCGTGCTTTCCGAGCAAAGGAAGTTTTTCCGGGTTCGGTTTTGGAAAAACCGATGGATTAGTCTCTTGCACGGATATCCATGGGCGAGGCCTCGAGTGTGGGACCCTGCCCCATGCAAGAAGTGCTACTTCCGCTGCTAGTACCCCTGAAACTGTTGCGCGATGGGGATAGGGATCTCATAACTATCTTTCTCGAAGGGTAATATTTCAATTACTACTTTACTGAATTTCATTCATTGAGTATTTGCTTAACTGAATTCAAAACTAATCACGAATTCCTATGAGGAATAAATTAATCATTTATCTAAAAGTCTGACTTCGATAGTTTTTCTAAGTTTTCTCATTACCATCCTAGAGAATATGAAATGGTAGAACTTTCTCTCACAGAGTATTTACTTATTCATTTACCAATATTCATGGGATTTAAACATAGGATTAAAGAGAACTCTTATTTTGATATAAAAAATTTGTATGCATCTATTTATGCATAAAATCCAACTTCTATGGAAATAACACTTTTTATTTAAAAGAAAATCTTTTTATGCATCTATTTATGCATAAAAATCAATTGGGATGAAAGTAACACTTTTACTTTTACAAAAAAAACTTTTATGCATCTATTTATGCATAAAAATCAATTTTGATAAAAGCAACACTTTCATAATAATAAAAATCTTGTATGCATCCATTTATGCAAAAAAATCAATTTTGATGAAAGTAACACTTTCATAATAAATAAAATTCTTTTATGCATCTATTTATGCATAAAAAATAATTTTGATGAAAGTAACACTTTTATAATAAAAAATTATTTTATGCATCTATTTATGCATAAAAATCAATTTTGATGAAAGTAACACTTTTATAATTAAAAAAATTTTTTATGCATCTATTTATGCATAAAAATCAATTTTGATGAAAGTAACAATTTTATAATTAAAAAAATCTTTTATGCATCTATTTATGCATAAAAATCAATTTTGATGAAAGTAACACTTTTATAGTTAAAAAATTCTTTTATGCATGTATTTATGTATAAAAATCAATTTTGATGAAAGTAACACTTTTAGAAAAAAAAAATTATCCAATATGCATCTTTCTATGCATAGAAATTAATTCTAATGGAAATAACACTTTTATAATAAAAATATTTCTACTATGCATTTTTCTATGCCTAGAATGAAAATAACACTTTTAGAATACACAAATGGTGGGATTACTCTTTTTGAATAATAAAAGATAAAACTTATTTCACAAAATTTAAGAAAAATTTGCCATAACCTCCTTTGTATGCTTGACCATGTTTCAATTTTTTTCATTCTCAAGTTACTTAGAAATTATCCCAAATGGTTTAAAGCATTCTAAACTAATCAAATTCCACCTTTTAAAGAGAAGAGAAACAATATGAAAAGTTTAATTCTAAGAATTTGATTACATATCTAGGATAAAGAAAGGCTGAATTCAAGAATGAAGAGAAGGGGAAAGCCTTTCCAACAAGGCATAACATCATTTTTCATTTTAAAGAAAAAAAATTAGAAAACCATTAAATGGAATAAAGAAAAAGTAGGATTTCTAGCTTACAGGAATTTTTGTGAGCTTTCCTTTGGCTTGATGGTTTGAGGGATCTACTCTTGTTTGCAACAAGAGTGGCCACCAATTCTTTTGAAGAGGAAATGGTCGAGAACTAATGAATTACTAATAAATTCATTGTTTTTGGCTCTGGGGAGGAGTAGAGTAATAGTGCATAAAACACTATTAAGCTTCTACAAAGGGAGAGGCTTCTATTTATAGGAAAAAGTGAGCTTCCAAGCAAGTAAACTGATTCTAGAACTTTCTAGATCAGTTTGGTCAATTTTTGACCATTTTTGGGTCAATTTAGTTCACTTTTTGGATCCAGTTTTGAATTAGGAGAGAGGAGAGATGAAATATCTAACTTTATTGATTTAAAATTCAAAAGCAATGACGAGAAAAATGCACCTACTTCGTGAGGGGGAATCCCAACTCAGAGGTGTCAAAAATTCATTTTTTTAGTATTTCCTTTGGTCCTTAGTCCACTCTTCATCTTATGTGAGTATTTACTCATTTTTGGGGGGATTTTCTTTATTTGTTCAATTTACCTCCTCCCTACATTTGGATTAATCTTATTGGTCCATAGGAACCTTAATTTAAAATTTTCAAAAAATCTGGACCCTTAGGATAAGGCCTTTTGAACAGATTATAATTTATTTCTAATGCACCTTCTGAAATTCTTTTTTAACTTCTATTTTGGGAGAATTTATTTTAATAAGATGAGATATTTTTCCATCCAAAAATATTTAAAAACTGAATCATCTCTCTCTAGAAGATTTTCTCTCTCTAGGCCAAAACAGGTAGAAACAACATCTTTTATATTTCTGAAGAGGGATTTGATTACAGGGGAAGATATTGGACTTCTTGAGAGGCTGGGGAGAAATCTTACAACTCCAAGTTCTGCATGTTCAAGGAAGAAGATCCAGTCCTATTATTTTAGTCTCATATGGGTCCACATCCCGGAAAACTGAAGCTCTAGTGGACATGACCATTCTGGATAGTTGAAAAATTGTATGACAACACTTTTCTTCTC
This sequence comes from Cibotium barometz, assembly GCF_041138505.1. Taxonomy (NCBI): domain Eukaryota; kingdom Viridiplantae; phylum Streptophyta; class Polypodiopsida; order Cyatheales; family Cibotiaceae; genus Cibotium; species Cibotium barometz. Next base: position 37,986,037 of record NC_141096.1, read on the forward strand.
GGCACACTCAATGAACGTTTCTAGAAGCCAGTCAATCAATGGCTACCACCTTTTGTGACCCTACCATGTGCTGATGTCACTAAGTCCCTTCATTAAGACTACAGCACCACCAATCCACTACCTGAGCATCCATCACCATCGGGACATCGCCCCTCTCCAAACAATCATGAAAGATTCCCCTCAAGTGCAGAGTGACATGACACAGTCTCATCAAGAATTTTCAATCACTGGGTGGCGCTAATGCTATACGGTAACTTTTTGTAAATCTCCATAAGATCTATCTAATCTTGGTGTATCTATCTATTTGCATGCAACACCCCTCCTCACTCCAAGCCATATAACCATTCACCTACAACAACCTTCTACATTCTCTCTCGCCTTCCACATGCTCTGCACAGAGCCATGAAGAATACCATATATTTGCCCAAGGCCCAACTCCTAACCCTAGAAAACCCAACTCTCATACCCAAAACTAAAGTACCACCCATCTATACACCCACACCCCATGAGGTAAAACACACTCCCAAAGTCCAACAGCCCCTAGTTCTTTCTTATGATCCTAGTTACACAAGCCAAAGTTACCATTATCTTGAAAAAGAAGCCACCACCTATGGCGGCTTTCTATGCCCTCATAGAAGTCTCTAGAGTGAAGATGAGTCATATATGGTAGCGGAAGTAAATACCCTTAAAACAAAGGGAGATGCTGAATGAGAACCACCTTATTCAGAAGACTGGAGATCAAAAAATGGGTTCCAAAAGCTCACTCCTGGCTTTGCCAACCGCCAGCATGACACTCAAAGCTCTCATGACAAGACAGTTACTTTGGAAGGAGAGGAAAAAGAAGCTAGCATTCTGGAAGATGGAGATACAACAACAATGACAACAGAAGACCAGTTTTAAGAAGACAGTATGGTTCTGAAGCAACTCATTAGTAGTAACATAGAGGAACGACCAAACACAAGGGCTAATATTCAAGGATCATGGGTAACTCCTCTACCTCCCACCATGTCTCTGCTTCTACTACCCGATTTAACTAGATATCACTAGAAGAGGGAGAGCCATCCTCACATCATAGCATCACTTTTTGTGCTCTAAAGTAAGTGGTGAAGCTAGGAAAGTGGCAAAGGGAGCGAGCAGAAGAGCCGATACCTCAAAAAAACCTAGCAGCACTAAATCTGCAAGCACCTATCAACATAGGAAGGCTTCAACTATTGGAAGTGCTGAAGGTTTATTCCATGGCTCTCTGAAAGAACTATGATCACCTGCATGAATGGCTAATCACCACGATAATGCCCTCTAAAGAGCAGCAGCAAATTAACAAGTACAGCACCACCGAGATCCTCACTCACATCAAGGAACTCAAGGCAAGCATGCTAGGAAGAAGCCACTACTACCCCAAAATTTTTCTTCCAGAAGTCTGCTTCTAGGAATCAGTCCCTGGAATTCATCTCGTGGAAGGAATTTGTCATCCTCTGCCTTCCAGATCCACTCTTCCACATAAAGAACCAAGATGTGCTTGCTCCCACAGCACTTAGGATGCGGCTGCCATTAAAAGCGTCGAACCAAAAGTCAGCAGCAATGCCTCCACTAACATTCTAGAAGATGACAACCTTGTGGGTTCGAGTCGTCGGATTGGGAATCTGACCCACTGGGTGTGCCAAGTGTTAGCCATAGGCTAGCTTGAGCCATGAGCCAGTGCCGCAGAAGTAGAACTGCATGTCATTGCACCGTCAACTATTAGGGCATGCCTATTTATTGTAGGAAATAGTGCTTCCTTAATACCCTCACACCAACGCATCTTATCACAGTAGAAATGAAGACTGTAAGAAGGCAATGTAAAAGGATGGATCCTGGCATTGTAAAGGCTGGCTGCTGCTGCTGCTGCTGATTGTATCATTTTGCTTTTTTTGGGTTGATATAAGCAAGACCATTCTTTTTGTTTTCTCTCTCTCTTGTACATTCATCTTCTTGTTACGTCTTCGTGTATTCGTTTACGCTTCATATGTTATGGTCATTAGAGTTTTCTATTAAGTTATCTTACTCTTGCATTGTTTATTAAACAGTCAGTCCAATAGTTTTCAATGATCTGTGTGATGTGTTTGTCTCTGTGTTAGATCCATAAGCGTTTGTTGTATGCTGCGTGCATAACTAGTGATTCTTAGTAGGTTGCATGAGGGAATAAGTGGTCATACTTCCCCATCAATAGGGGGCGAGGATGGAGGAGGGGAGGGCGGGAGCTGTAGAGAGGGGCGCTCCTGTGAGAGATCCATCGGAGAGGAAGGCTGATAGGAGATGCTCATTGGGGACTCAGTGGGGTCTACTAGCCTTAATGGGCACTCAGAGCAAGGGGAGGAATCTGGACGGGGTATTGACCATGCCAAACCGGAGGGGCCAAAGGGGCCTACTCTATGACTAGAGGGGGCCCCTTGCCATTGGGTGGATACTATGATAAATACTCAAAATAGTTCTTCAATAGAACCAAATCCTCCTATACTCTGCTAGCCTAGCACACGCAACAAGTGCTCAGCTCAACCGTTCACCACTCTCCACTCAACCGTTCCACCACTCTCCAATAGTTGGGTTGTCCACGGGGTTGAGACCTGGTACTTCACTTCTTGAAAACCTACCTCTCTCTCTACCCCCTGGTGAGGATCCCAATGGGAAATAGGGGGCAACCCCCACAGGAGGCGGTCTCCTAGACTGATGCCGAGGGAAAGCTCTAGCTAGATGTCCCAACTGCCTACAAATGAATCATTGGCTTGGAAGGCCTGAACACTCCACTTGTTGAATGATGGGGTCACCCCAAAGGCAAGGAATAGATATAACATGAGGTAGTGAATCCAGCAAGGCAACACATATGCAAAGGGATGGAACCCCGACCACCTGTAGCAGTGGGGGAGAGATTCCATCACTCTCCCAATGGCACTACAAATCACCAGGAGAAGAGGAAGGTATTTTTTTCGTAAGGGTTGCAAAGCAAACTGTCCTCACTAGGAAGCCCAACACACCAACTAGAGGGTCAGATGCAGGGTCAAAGCTGTGTTAATACCATGCAAAGGAGGCCTAGGTTGTATGCAATGCAAGGGGTTCAGCTGCATGACTTCCTCGGACACTACTCTCTATGAGTGAAACTCCAGCTAGTAGTAGCCATGCCTCAGAGGGTGAATTTATGTGATCATTGCAGTCTCATCAATGAGGCTCGTCTCTGTAAAAGATTTGTGAGTTGTCTGCGCACATGGCGGCTACTACCAACAATTTTTCAAACCAAGGTGGAGTCCTCCACTGCTGCAAAACAGTCATAGAGAGAAGATCCAAAGGTCCGCCTCGGAAAAAGATAAGCAAGCAATGGCAACTGCGGTAAGGGTTAAGAGAGCCTGCCATGGATTCCTTCTAAGGGTGAAGAGTAGAAAGTTCTAAGACTTTCTAAGATGGAAACGCCCCAAAGAACTTGAAATGTCTCTCTACTGAAGAGGGAGAGGAAGGATAAATGGGGGGGCAAAGCTAAGCAGGAGGGAAGGCAGGGATCCACAAAGAAGGGGGGATGAAAGCAAGAGACAAGAGAGAAAATGCAAAAAGGAAGGTCAAAAGGGGGGTGGGCTAGGAAGAAACTCGAAGGAGGGGAGGGAGCACTACAAAGAGGAGAAAAAAAAGAAAGGGGGACAACAGAAAGAATAGGAGGGGAAACAAGGGGCAAAAAGAGGAAAGGGAAGGGGGCAAGGCAAGGCAGGCGCAAAGGAAGCGGAGAAGTTGGGCAAGGTGGCACAGAGAGGAAGAAAGGGGCGCACACATAAGTGAATGGGGGGAGGAGGGAAACGGGCAAGGCAAGCAAAGGGGACGGGGAACAAGAGGCATGGAGGCATAGACAAATGTGAATGTGGGGAGGGGGGAAACAGGTAGGGCAAGGTAGGCAAAGGGGGGGGGAGAGGAAGGCAGGGGGGACATAGACAAACATGAAGGGGGGAGGGCGCATGATGTAGGAAAATGGGGGGAGGCTCAAAGAGTGCAAACAATTGCTCTTACTAGTCTTAATCCCTTTTACTTAGTCTAATGTTGCCTTCATGATGAGATTCATCATCATGTTAGATCAACTATAAATTCCAATAACACACATCACTTTAAAAATAATAGAGTTTCTTTAAAATAAATCACACATTATATTGTTCATTGTCAAATCATGTATATACTAGATATACATGTCACATATCACATATCACATAAAACATATCCATATAATACATTAGTGTCATGTCATCATAACCTCCTCGTACCACAACCATGATCCTTAGACCAAGACAATACATACCAATGAGCCAAAGCACTCCTGAACCACGATGATGACTACTAAAGGAGCCCATAGTGTCTCACATCCACCTCAACAAAAGTGCTAAACAATCCTAAGAGTTACTTCTATTAATCATCACCTCTCCCAGAAGCATGAACACTCTAGGTATCGGTGTCAAAAGGATCTACATATGTCTAGTTCCAACACACATACTTAGCCACTTGGAGTTTCTTGTATTAATCATCACCTATCCCAGAAGTAAGAACTCTCTAGGTACCACTGTTGAGAGCTCCCTATGTCTAGTACTAGCACTATCCTACCCGTCTCACTCTAGAGTCACTTTCTATCCTCATACCAATTATGCTAGGAGCACACCCACATTTGGTTTAGAGGGTTCAAGGTCTTGGATCACCATCTCGATGTGTGGTGCACCCCATGGGATAACACCCACACATCAATCCATAAACCTATGTTGTACCTTCATAGGCTTCCTTCCATAAATAAACACATGCATCACATGAATATAGTACTCCAAACAAATAGGCATAATTTCAATCAAAATAAACCATATTCACATCTGAAGTAGTGTAAACTATCGCAAGTTTGACAAGACATTATAGCCCTCTAGTTGAAACTTCAAGTAGTAGCAGAAATTATCCAACCACCATAACATGTCTTGGTGAGGTCTTTTCAATATGATTATTTCTTGGAATCATTTCGAGGCTTTGATTTTTATGAGCTAATTCAATCAAATTTTCTTAAGGTCCTTTGCATTCAAATATGGTCATTCTAAGGTCATTGACCTACTTCTCTTATTGAGGGCTTAACTTTATATCAAACATATCTAAGGAAATTTGGTCATTCTTAAGGATATTAGGGACTTCTCTTCTTTGAATGTTATGCTAAAATAAATCCTTTAGATTAATCTTCTTTACATCTCTTATCCTATATGAACTACTGCTTTAATTTATCTAACCCTAAAAATAAAAAATAGACAATACTCTTAATCATACTCTTCACTTAATTAATACTCTAATTTTCTTAACCTAAATCATTTCTTATTTGAAGGGTCAATGTATGTATCTATGTGCACATGTTATGGGCTACCACACCTCCCGAGAGAGAACTCTACCACACCTCCCGAGAGAGAACTCTACCCATTCACAATCGAAAGAAGCAATAGACAACAACTATCGTTAGGTACCTACCAATGCTTTGATCTCACGTCCCTTGAGGCTCCCCAAGCTTGATTTTGGAAGCTCCACTCCTCAAATCTCCACCTCCACGCTGTCATCGTCGCGGAGTCGCTCTCACCACAAAAATGCAAGGCAATCTACCTCTCACTCTCCCACACATATGCATAGAAGAGGAACATGCACTAGAGTACACTCTCACTCTCATTCTCTCTCTCTCTCTCTCTCTCTCTCTCTCTCTCTCTCTCTCACACACACACACACAAGACAAAGCAAGATCTCTCATAGCATAAATGGGTATTGTGTTCTTTCATTATGAGAAATTTCCTTTTATACATATGAGAAACAGCTTGTACCCTTATGCATGAAAATATTGATACCCTATGGTTCCCTATATTCTCAAACTCTCCAAGGTCACATGTAATGCATTCAGAGGAGTATAAGTGTACACGTGAAATGAATGAACATGTTTCATAGCATGAAAAGCATACCCCTTTACCTTGTACCTAGGTACTTGGAGCTTGGTACCCCTCGTCATCCTCCTTCATTTTATTGCCATGGGAACCAATGTTGTAATTTGGAGCCTGTGGGTATGTGTTGTTTGCAACCACTTAAGTTCTGAGTGATAACTTTTGATTTTTCCTTCCATCGAGTGGAGGAGTACATCTGCCGAATCTTGGTGAACGTGTTTTGCTTCCTATGCATGTGAGTGCACGTCTTCTTTACCTTGGTCTCCAAAACTTGGTTCTCATTGGTGGATGACATTGGCGGTGTCATACTCCCTTGTTTACTTGATTGAACTGGTGTCTTTCTCTAGACCAATTCTGGTGCTTCCTTTTAGCACTTGATTTAGCTAGGACTTGGTCCTATCTAAGCTTATGGATCTCTTCTGTTCTTCTGGAGGTACATGCAAAATTGGGTTTTGGATTGGTTTTTGCTACCCATACCATTTCATTTCCTTGATAATAGCCACGTGCTGCTAGTAAGTCTTTTAGAACCCACTGTCATTGAATGTTGAGTTGTGTGTGGGCTTGCTTGGAATACTTCTTTCTCTCTTGGGTTTGATTCCCATGTTTCTTGCCTATAGCATGGCTTCCCTACCTTGATACCCCTAAGGTTTTGCCTTTATCATAGTATACTTGGGCTTGTTGCTTGTAGCATGGCTTCCCTACCTTGATACCCCTAAGGTTTTGTCTATATCATAGCATACTTGGGCTTGAAGCTAAGCTTTTGGAATCCATTATTTTGTGATTGGATCCCTTTGCTGCCTTTGCTTTGGTTCTCTTGAAGAGGGATGATTTTTTGATGTGGATTCTTGTTCTATTAAGACCTCTTCTTTTCTTTGCATTGGAGACTCCATGTCACATGCCACTTCTTATTTTCCCTTATTCAACGGGCTCCATAATGGCACGGTGATGTTGTCTTTGCCATCGTTAAGTTGTACTTCCCATTTTGCCCATTGGATGGACAGTTGCTGGCGCAAATACAAGATCATCCAAGAGGCATCTCTTCTTCCGTGGTTCCTATGTAAGCATAAAAAATACCTTCCTGACCAAGGGATTATTTTTGATTTAGATGTTTATATTCAAAAGTCCTATTATTTGTGTAATAGATGGATGCACACTGCGAACCTATGCATTAGTTGCCTCTAGGGTGGGTTTTCTTAAGGCTACCCATGTCTATAGGAAATCAAGTTATGACTTGACCCCATATCAATTAATGTGATGCTTGTTGTGTGACTACCCCTTGTAGAGACTTTTACACACTCAGTCGTATAGGTTCAATATCCAAGTTATTCTTGTCAAGAAAGGTGAGTGAATCCATGTTCACGTGTAGAATTCTCCCTTGTTGGAATCTTTTTTTTGCTTTGGCTTCCCTCACCTTGGATTCCTCTTGAGCTTTTTTGATCTTTTCCTTGACTAGATCTTTCTTTTGTTTTAGGAGATGCTCTTTTGTGAGCATTTCCTGGGTCAAGGGTCCATAATATTTCTTGAGTTTGCTTTCGCATTGATATACCCTTCCATTTCCACCCCTTCAATAGTTTCAATTCATACTGACCTTGAGGGGTGATTTCAGACACTCTAAAAAGCCCTAACCCTATGTATTTTAGTTTCTTTCTCTTGGTGCTTCCCACACCATACATGAGGATGAGGTTCCCCATTTCTAGTTCTTTGTGTTTTTTAGGTTATTGTCAAACCAGTGTTTTCTCCATAGTTTTTTGACCATAAGCCCATGCAATGCAATCAGCCGGGTTTCATTGAGTTTCTCCAAGTCAACCAACCACTTGGCTAACACATTTTCTATGAGCCTTTCCTGTACGCCAATTTGTAGGCTTAAAACTAAAATTTCCATACGCATTACTACATCCATGCGATGAGCTAGAATAAAGGGAGTGTATCCCATCGCTACCTTATATGACGTACTATAGGCCTATAGTGATACAATCAACTTGTTCTCCCAATTCATGCGACTGACTTCTAATGTTTTAGGTAGGATAGCACATAAAGTCTTGTTTGTAATCTCTGATTGGTCATTTTCCTATGAGTAATAAGGTGATAATCTACAATGGACTACAAGTAATCCTATAAGTAATTCTTCAATCACCTCATTAATGAAATGTGAACCCCGATCATTGACTAATTCAAGTGGGCAACCAAATTTAGAAAAGATCTATTCATATAGGAACTTGGCCATCGAGCATCAGCTCTTTTAGAGGCTCTCACCTCTGGACACTTAGTGAAATAATCTGTGGCCCACGATCACATAACGGGCATGAACGGATGCTATACTGGACTAATGGGTCCAACAAAACCAATACCCTATTTCTCAAAGGGTTGTCTCACAATCACAGGAGTTGTCTTACAATCACAGGAGTGAGTGGCATCTTGTCCTTCTATTGTAGAACAACAAATCGTTGGCATTCCTCGCCGCATCTCTTTATAAATTCTATGGCATCCTTGAATAACGTAGCCACCACAGCCCCACTTGAAGCACTTTGTGAGCTGTAACTTCTCCAGCAAAATGTCCTCCAGCTACCCCCTATTCCTGAGTGTGCTTCTTCTAATATTGTGGCAAACTCATCTTCTCACACACATCTCTTGATATCGTCATTCCCTGGCTTATATAATTCTCTAGCAAAATCAATCAATAAAGTGCATCCAGCTTAATAAGCCGACACATTTTATCCTTGTTCAAAGGTCGATCTTGTGGGAAACCATAAGCTAGATAGACAGATATTTCCTCATTCCACTCAAGCACCATGTCAAATTTGAAAAGACAAGCATTTAGGAGTTCATCATCAATGCCAGTCTGCAGGTTCTCCATTTGGAATTCTAGATTTCCAAAGTCTTGGGATTTTTGCAAATTCTCCAATATGGTCTTATATCTATGCATTCTTGAGTCTTCTCCTTTTTCTCACCACTATTGTTACACCTTTCATGCAAACGACCGAGCAATTGCTTTGGTAGGAGCAAGAGGCACTGCCAAAAGAGCCTTTTGTAGAGTCAAGATCTACATTTTCAATGACTCCATCTTGTTATAGTATTTGGAAATAGTTGCTTCCAAATGCTCTATCATTTCCATATATTCACTCTTTCCAACAGCCTCCTCTTCTTTAACTTGGAATTTAAGATCTTCCCTTCTTGAGTCGGGATGATAACACAACTCATCGACATTATCAATGATCGAGAAATCAATGTGAGCCATGATAATAAGGTTCTCTAGAAATCACAATGAATCACAATTCACTCGAACTAACTTCACTAGACCAAAGTGATCTAGCAAATTAATTCACTAGCATTGATTGCACATAAGAAAAAATGCTTTAATTAGCATTTGTTGGCTAAACAATAGTAAAAGATCATGAAAACACCATCTAGAATTAATCCAAATAGAAATAATTACAAATACAAGTCACAATCACATTAATTATAGATGAATAACCCGCATCTATCTAATGTCAACACATGAAAATGTACTTCAACACTAAATAACCCCCAAAAATATTAAATTCTTGAGAAAAATGAATCATCATGATTTTTTTCTATTTTTAAGAGACTTAAAATTTACTAATTTTAAAATCCACCAAATTCTATCTTATGGAACTCCAAATCTAAATTTTCCAGAAAATATTAGCAATAGAATTCACCAAAATATAATTGATATACAAAGAATACCAATTTTTAAGATTTTTAAAATAATTTTTTGAAATTTTCTTAAGCCTGGTAATTATGGAAAACCCAAACCTCCAGGAGTAATTCTGATGCATTGGATGACAAACAATGTAATTTTACACATGATTAAAGCTGTTTTTATCTTATAAACTATTGTTTCTCACAATTAGTATACTCAACTTCATTATAAATGAAGTTGAGTATAAACTATGTAATTTTACACATGATTAAAGCTGTTTTTATCTTATAAACTATTGTTTCTCACAATTAGTATACTCAACTTCATTATAAATGAATCAGAAATGATCCTGAGTGGCTGGGGGAGCAGTGCTAGAACAATGTGAATTTTGAGCCTGCACCGCCACTGCAAAGCCTAAATTTGCACTGTTCTGGCATAGCTTCCCCAATCCTCTAGGAGCAATTCTGATGCATTGGATGATAAACACTATATTTTTACACATGATTAAAGGTGTTTTTATCTTATAAACTACTGTTTCTCACAATTAGCGTGCTCAACTTCATTATAAATGCATCAGAAAAAATGATCCTGAGTAGCTAGGGGAGAAGTGCCAAAACAGTGCAAATTTTGAGCCTACATCACCGTTGTAGAGGCCAATTTCGCACTGTTCTAGCACAGCTTCCTCAGTCCTCCAGGAGCATTTCTGATGCCTTGGGTGACAAACTGGCACATGAAAGACACTCCATTTTAAACAAACATGATGACACCGAGATATTATAAGAGAAACTTAAAATTTTAATTATTAGAAGGTTACAAATGAAAGCCAGATAGGCTTGTTACAAAGGGGGGTTTGAAACAAAAGAGTTGCTTCAAAAAAAAGGTTAACATCTAAGATCTCTAAATCGTGTCTCGCTCGCCTCGAATGCGCCGAGCTAGTTGCATGTCCTTGGCAGATATGGTAATCCTCTTTGCATATATTGCAAGGAGGTTGGTGTCTTCAAAAAGCCCAACAAGGTAAGCCTCGGAGGCTTCTTGCAATGCTTCAAGGGCAATCCCCTGCACACGGAACTCTGTTCTATATCATTGGAGAATCTCCTTCATTGTGCGAGTGAAAGGGGCTCTTCTTATCAACAACTCATGATAAAACTTGATTTCTTGTACAGCCCTATGCCCTTGGCGCATCCTTCTCTTTGGATATCTCTGTGTTGTGTTAGTGCGTTGGGGCGAGGTTTGGACTTCCTTGGTTTGAAGAGCTTGACCTTTCTACGCTTGCGCGCACTTGTAAAAGAACCTCCTCTTGGTCTCTATCATAGTCTGAATCCTCCTTCTCCTATTGCTGTGGTACCTGTGTATCAAGTTCCTCTCGGGTAGGTAGGGGACCCTATCCTCGTAGTAGGGTCTTGCCACCTATGGTGCTGCGCAATGTAGGAATATTTTCACCAACCCAGTTGAACTGCTCATCATCAGCCTCTCTGTCTTGATCTCTGGGGTGGTGGCTGCATTGTGGGGTCTTCTTCACATGCTTGCCTGCATGTGTATACACAGTGTTACTATGGGAGGAGGGTTGGACTCTGGTGATCCCATTGGGCGTGTCCTAGAATCCAAGGGGTCACTCTCTTTTGTGGTGTCACCAGTATGTGGTCGTTGGGTGCCTTGCACTATGTTTTGTGAAGGCATGGTAACACATGCGGTGTTCTTGGTGCATGCCATATCCATGTACGACTATGCTAACGTGGTGATGTGCTGGTGTCCTTACGTGGGTGTCTACGTAGATCTTGAGCTCAAGCTCTCTAAAAAAGTGAAATGAAAATGAAGTGAGAGAAGAGACTATTAATAGTTTTTTTAAGGGAAAAAAAACCTAACTAAACTTATTTTCTTAGCCTTATTACATCTAGATTTATGCTGGTGCGTGCATAACCCAACGCCTCCCTTGTCCCTCATTCAAGCACGCCAAGCACCATGCCTATGGGGAGCATTGGTCTGCAACCATTCAAGCCGAGCATGACTTTTTGCAGCCTTGCATGCCTTTTGCACAAGGAATAGGAATGTGTAAATCAACCTTCCGTTTTCTAGCTTCACAAGGGGCTACACACACAGCTTGCAAAGGCTCCATAGCTAAGCAGAGGAAGAAGCTAAAGCAGAGAGATCCTCATAGGGGGAGAGAGAGAGAGAGAGAGAGAGAGAGAGAGAGAGAGAGAGGGAGTGAGTGAGAGAGACTGTTAAAACTTTGTTGTTGCAGGTTTAACACAAATCTATTTTTCTAAGTAGAAAATGATATTTTTGATATACGAATATACTAACATGGAGTTTTTCATCAATAAATTACATTTATGAGAAAAATTAAAAAATAATAATTTTTGGGGTCCCCACAATTTCAAGATCTCATGGATGTAGTGGTTCCTGGGACACTTAGTTATATTTATGGGGTTGTGGGGGACCTGACAGGTTAGTTATGGATGTAGTGGCTCATGACAAGCTTCTGACGACGTGACCCTTGAATTACAAGCTTTTTGGAGAGAAAAAATTATTTTCATCATACATATTGGTTGGGTGGTGTTTTTTCCACCTCAAAATGTAAAAAAATAAAAAATAAAAAAATCACTTTTTGGGGCCCACCTAAACACGAGAATGTTTTGCTGATGTGGAAGGGAGATATGGTAGGAGTTAATGAGAAAGGAGATTTCAAACTGACAAGAAAGATTCAATTTATAGAGAGTGAAGATAAAAAATTCAAAAAGTAAGAGAGAAAGTATGAGAAAAGTCAAAAAGTAAGAGAGAGAGTATGAGAATATTCCCTAAAGTGAAACTAGGGGGGTATGGCTAATGTGGCAAGGTAAAAAATAGGGGTCATCTTAGCCTTTGTCTCCCTTAAGCCTAGCTTTTTAATCTCTAATCCCTTAAAGTTAGGAATCCTTATTAGGAGGCCCTTTTTGGGTCCAAAAAATTCCTAATGCAGAACCGAGCAAGATGAGGAGTTGTTTAACAGGGTAAAGGCCTTATAAGAGGAAGATAATTTGAAACAAGAATTGTCACAAATTAGATTGAAGGCTGAACAAGTACGAGAGTCGGACATGGCACAGGGAGCTAAAGATCAGATAAATGTGGTTTTAGCCACAGAGGATTTACAGGATATGTAGGAAATTGTGCAGATTGAAGAATAGACTAAGGAGCTGGGAGTATATGAAGTTCAGAAAGCGTCTTCGGAGGAGGATCATGTAGAAAATCAGTTTGAGCTTGTCAAAGTCCAGAATGCGAGCAAATTAAGTATAGAACTGATCTAGAATGAGGCTATTCAGTCTATTTTGGATAACTATAAGGATTAAAGCACTGATTTGTGTAAGGAATTTTTTATCAAGGGATTGTGGATCCGAGTTAGGTTGCGTGGCTAGGTTGCGGCTCAATCCACCGAGCTGTGCCAAGTGTAAGAGGCTGGCTTAAAGTTATTACTTTTTATCTACAAATAGTTTTTTTTGAAAGAATAGTAATTTTTGGGCAGTCCATCGGACTTGCAGTTAGCCATTCTTGGTAATCTTTTGTAACTGAATTGTTGCCTACAAAGGCTAGTCGTGTAATCTTATTTTGGCATTAGAAAATTTATGCTTCTTGCAATTTACTCTATTTTATTGTCTGAATATCCGACTCCTACTGTCATGTTGGGCTGCAAGCAAGTACTCTGAGTTTGTGTTTCCCCTTTTGTTGCTTGTGGAGAAGCTCTTGGGATGTTCGGACATTATCTGTTAAGCAACAAGGTAATTTTTCATGTTGATTATCAAGCCTTAATTTATTTTATTAAAAAGCCACAGCTGGTATAGGGAGGTTGGCCAGATGGATGTTGTTGCTCTAGTTTTAAGTTTGCATGAATATCCGGCTAGGGGGCTTGGGAACTCTTTTCCCTAGTACCCGAGACAAAACCTAACCAAATTCCTAATTGGATCCCATCACTACAGTAGTTGGGCGGTTGGCTAACCCACGCTTGATTGATGGATCCCTAAATTGAGACTCAATTCTGTTATGGTACGATAGATGAAGTAAATCCCGGATAAAAATTGTTCTATGGAAAAGAATCAACGGTTGTGCCTCTCAATGAGGAAAAAAGCATTGGTCTCTATGATCCGAGTACAAGTCTTTTCCTTGATATGACTGATACTTACGAGTTTGGTCAGATCAATTTAGTTAGTTAAGGCTCTTGACTACGTTAGAGTAAAAATATCTTGGAGGAATCACCCGTGCTTTCCAAGCAAGGGAAGTTTTTTCGGGTTTGGTTTTGGAAGAACCGAGGGATTAGTCTCTTGTCCGGATATCCATGGGTGAGGCCCGAGTGAGGGACCCTACCCAGCGCAAGAAGTGCTACTTCCGTGCTAACACCCCTGAATTCGTTGCGCGATGGGGACAGGGATCTTTCAACTGGTATTAGAGCAAATTGGCTAATGTGGATCAACCAAGAAGCCAAAAATGTCAAAAATTTATGAAGTAGTAGTAAAAGGTTCTAATTGTGTGATAAAATTCATACAAATTGTTATTTAGACTGAAATTCATAAATTGGTAATTGGTCTTCAGATGGAAGTACCGTAATTATATGGAATCCATGACTTGCTTGAGGCCTAGACATCATGGTATTTACCTTATAGTTCCAAGGACTGTGACTACCCGTATATACCGAGGGTATAACTGCAGCTCTTTACTAGCAATATATATGAGTAAATCTAAGATCTTGAAATTATAAGCAAAAATGCTATTCAGATGATGAATTTGAATGTGGTTGATATGATTTTAAAATTCTGGTTGAGAATTGATGAGTTGATTTGGATTCTAATTGAAAAATGATGATCCCTGAATTTTGGTTGAAAAGCGATAAGCTAAGCAAAACCACAATGAGGATGAATGGGATGAGTCCCTGTGATGATGTTCGTAACTAGAATGACGATAATGACTTCAGCAAATCACTATGAGATTAGTGGATTGTGCTGACAAATTGCTACTATTAACACTTGACCCAGTGGATCAAGTTAATGGATGACAAATTAAAAATCTATATAATTGAAATTCCAATGGAGGACTGTTCAGATGGAAATTTCAATCTAATGGACCATTATTGTGTTAAAGATATAAATGATATGTTCTGAATGAATTGTTATTTGATAATGAGTTCTATATGATTATCTTTATCCCATGATTCTGTGAGGAGCTGACCAATCTAAAGAACCCCAGAATCAGTTGAATCTAAAATCGGATTTGAATCATAAATAAAGGGACTTAACAAAATATTTCGTATTGATAGGAACATGGATCAAGGTCATCGTGGTAGAAATGATAACCCCCAACTCGATGAGGAAGAGCTCGACTTGGATGTTCGTAAAACTCTTCATAGATCGCAGCCTAGACCTTTCAAGGGTGAAGGGGAAAACTTGGGCGAGGCTATGGAGAAGTGGATCGAAGCAGTGGAAGAGTACTTCGATGTCAGTGGGTACAATGAGAAGAGCAAAATGGCTCTTGCAAGGCTAAAGATAGTAGAAACAGCCAAAGTGTCATGGAGAAACCACTGCGCAAGACAAACCGTCCCAGACATGGAATGATCTCAAAATTTACCTAAGGACGAGGTTATGTCCTCCCGATTTTTTGGAAACAAAGATGAACGAATTCTTAGAGTTAACCCAAGGGAGCAGAACTATTGAAATATATCACCAAGCGTTCACTCTCCTCCTCAAATACTCGCCACCACCACCGCTGGATGAAGAACAGCTGATGGGGCCAGGTTCATTCCGGGACTGAACAAACCTTTGAATATCCTGGCGAAGAATGCCAAGCCAGTTTCCATGACTGAAGCAGTGCGGATGGCGAAGGATTTCGCCAAGGCCTTTAATGTCAAAGTTCCGCCGAAGCCAACACCATCACCTTTCAAAAGGTTTTTAATTCCAGAAGGTGATTCCAACCTTCCACCTCCTAAAAGATATCAGGGTCAAGCCCAGGATATGAGAAGTTCCAGAATGGAAGAAATGTCCTTTTCCCGAAACTCAATCCTTTAGAATTCAACTTCAAAAGTTCCACCCTTGAACAAGAGAGTGAAATGCTATAATTGTTAAGGATTTGGACATCACGGTATGGATTGCCCAACTCCTTTTGGATCAAGGTTTTCGGGGCAGGGAAATCAAGGATCAAGATTCCAGACTCCAGCTCCTTCCTTCTTTCCGCCAAAATCAAGGAAATCCCAGAGGTAGGCCCTCTAACCAACCCGCCAGCTTTAATCCAAAGTAATGCTAGACCTCCACCTCAGAATAGGGGAAGTCAAAGAGAGATGTTCCCAAATCGGCCGTCCACTTCCAAGGCAGTAACACTGGAAGTGATTGAAGAAGAAGATGATGATGAAAGAGATCATACTCCACTTGCGAGATGAGGACATCTCGCGTTTTTAAAGTGGGGTAGGATGTAAGATTCCTCCCTCCAGCTTTTGAGGTGTGCAGGTGTAAGTACCTCCCCTTCTGATCTTATAATTATTCTCCTCTCAGAAATAAAAGAAAGATCCTATTTTGGCTT
This sequence comes from Cibotium barometz, assembly GCF_041138505.1. Lineage (NCBI taxonomy): Eukaryota > Viridiplantae > Streptophyta > Polypodiopsida > Cyatheales > Cibotiaceae > Cibotium > Cibotium barometz. The sequence goes on from NC_141096.1 coordinate 38,002,174, forward strand.
GGAGAGAGAAAATGTCTATAGGGAGGTAATTCAAAATTAAGATATTTTTGGATATAAAAATCCTCCTAGTGTCTAAAATGATTTCCCCTAAAACAAAAATTCAAAAAGAACTTTCCAATGTGCAATTGGAATTAATTAAAAATAGGTATAAAGGACCTTAGCCTAAGGATCCAGATTTTCAAAAAAAATTAATTATGCTCTAATTAAGGTTCCTATGGACCAATAAGATTAATCCAAATGTAGGGAGGAGATAAATTGAAGAATAAAAGAAAAACCCCCAAAAATGAGGAACTGCTCACATAAGATGAAGAGTTCACTGAGTACAAGGTTTATTAGTTAAAAATTAAGAGATAGTTAGAGAAAATGATGCATTTTTAACACCTCAGTGTGGGGATCTCCCCTCATGAAGGAGGCGCCTATTTCACATGTGTGGAGGAGTTTTAAACTCAAAAATAATGAGATATTTTCATCTCTCCTCTCTCCTGTTTCAACTAGACCCAAAAAGTAAGCTAGATATTTTCATCTCTCCTGTTTCAACTAGACCCAAAAAAGTAAGCTAGATATTTTCATCTCTCCTGCTTCAACTAGACCCAAAAAGTAAGCTAAACTGACCTAAAAATGGTAAAAATTTGACCAAACTGATCTTGAAAATTCTAGAATCATTTTGCATGGTTAGAGGCTCACTTTTTTCTATAAATAGAAGCCTCCCCCTTTGTAAAAGCTTAATGGTGTTTTATGCACTGTTACTCTACTCCTACCTAGAGCCATTTACCTTAAATTTTCTTGATAATTCAATTGTTTTTGGCTTAATCCTCTCCAAAGCAATTGGTGGCCACTCTTACTTCAAACAAGAGTAGAACCCTCAATCCCTCAAGCCAAAGGAAAGCTTACAACTCCATGTAAGCTAAATTTTTCTTACTTTTTAATTTTAAATCTATGGTTTTCTTGATTATTTAGTTGATTAAAGTAAATTCTAATGCTATGCCTTGATGAAAAGGCCATCCCCTTATCTTCTTTACAATTCAGCCTTTCCTTATTCTGGAATGTTTAACAAAAAGTTTATATAAACTTTTCTTATTGTTAACTCTCTTGGAAATTAAAAATTATGTAGATTAGAGTCCTTTACATCTAATTGGGGTTAATTTAAATTGAAAATAGAATGTAAAAAATGAGAAATAGTCAACCATACAAAGGAAGTTATGGCAAAAATTTTCTAGAATTTTGTGGAAAAGAAAGTTTATTTTTATGTTATTCCAAAAGAGTAATTCCCACCGTTTGTGCATTCTAAAAGAAATATTCTAATTTACTCCATGCACATATTCACCTATGAATATGCATGGACTGATATTAATTATTGAATTTAATTTCTGTGCATAGAAAGATGCATAATGAAAATATTTTTATTATAAAAGTGTTGTTTTCATTGAATTTAATTTCTATGTATATAAAGGTGCATAATGGAAATTTTTATTATAAAAGTGTTATTTTTATTGAATTTAATTTCTATGCATAGAAAGGTGCATAATGAAAATTTTTATTATAAAAGTGTTGTTTTCATTGAATTTAATTTCTATGCATAGCAAGGTGCATAATGAAAATTTTTATTGTAAAAGTGTTATTTTCATTGAATTAAATTTCTATGCATAGAAAGATGCATAATGGAAATTTTTTTATTATAAAAGTGTTATTCTCATCAAATTTGATTTTTATGCATAAAAAGATACATAAAGGATTTATTTTTATTTCAAAAGCGTTATTTTCATTAAAATCGATTTTATGCATAGAAAGATGCATAAAGGATTTATTTTTATTTCAAAAGTGTTATTTTCATTAAAATCGATTTTATGCATAGAAGGATGCATAAAGGATTTATTTTTATTTAAAAAGTGTTATTTTCATTAAAATTGATTTTATGCATAGAAAGATGCATAAAGGATTTATTTTTTTTTCAACAGTGTTATTTTTCTTAAATTTGAAATTATGCATAAATAGATGCATAAAAGGATTTTTATAAAAGTGTTATTCCCACTGAAGTTGATTTTTATGCATAAATAGATGCGTAAAGAATCTTTATATCAAAATTAGAATTCTCTTAAATTCTATGTTTAAATTCTATGAAATAGATGTGAATGAATGCATGGATGGATGGATGTGATGTGAATAGAGGTGAATAGATGTGATGAGATGTGATGTGAATCAGATAAATGTGAATGAATAAATGAGATGTGATGTCATGTGAATCAGGATGTAAATGAATGATATGGGATGTGAGTGGATGTGAATGTATGTGAAAGAATGTGATGTGATGAACAGAGATGTAATGTGATGTGTATGAGAAAGAATGTGATGTGATGAAAAGAGATGTAATGTGACATGAATATATGTGGATGTGAAGTGATAGATATGAATGTATGAATAGATGTGGGTAGTCGTACAAGTGAACGATTGGATGGATGTGTATGAATGAGATATGATGTGGATAGAAGTGATGTGATATAATGTGGATAGAATGTATGTGATGGGATGGTTATGAGAATGTATGTGGTGGATAATAATGAATGAATGAATGTGATGTGATAGATGTAAATAAATATGATGTAAATGAATGTGATGGACGTGAATTGATGTGATGTGATGTGAATCGAGATGTGAATGAAGGAGATGTGTTAATCAGGATGTGAATGAATGAGATATGATGTCATGTTAATCAGGATGTGAATGAATGAGATGTGATGTCATGTGAATCGGGATGTGAATGAATGAGAAGTGATGTAAATTGGGATAGATGTGATATGTGATGTGAATGCTAGGGGAGCTGGGAACTCTTTTCCCTGGTACCTGGGACAAAACCTAGACAAATTCCTAATTGGATCCCATCACTACAATGGTTGGGCAGTTGGCTAACCCACGGGACTGGATGGGGTTAGGCTGGACTGATGGATCCCTAAAATGAGACTCAATTCTATTATGGTACGATAGATGAAGTAAATCCCAGATAAAATTTGTTCTATGGAAAAGAATCAACGGCTGTGCCTCTCAATGAGGAAAAAAGCATTGGTCTCTATGATCCGAGTGCAAGTCTTTTCCTTGATCTGACTATGATACTTACGGGTTTGGTCAGATCAGTTTAGTTAGTTAAGGCTCTTGACTATGTTAGAGTAAAAATATCCTGGAGGAATCGCACGTGCTTTCCGGGCGAGGGAAGTTTTTTCGGGTTCAGTTTTGGAAGAACCGAGGGATTAGTCTGTTATCCGGATATCCGTGGGCGAGGCCCTAGGGACCCTACCCCACGCAAGAAGTGCTACTTCTGCTACTAACACCCCTGAATTTGTTGCGCAGTGGGGACAGGGATCTTTCAGACCTTTTAAGAAATAGCTCCTCATAGGTTCTAGACACTTTGACTACTTCAAGTGTATTTCGTATATACCAGCTATTAGATTTGTTTGGTTCCATAGTGGAAAACTGCTGGAACTTTTCTTCATGGAGCGATGTTGGAGAACTTAAGCTAATATATCAAACCTGGTCTTCTCATCTAGACCCTTGGTCCGCTAATTAAAGTACTTAACAACGTCGTTGCATATTTTTTGATGCTTCTACTCGTTTGCACCATGATTTGCATTGTGCTCCTGCTCTTCTTGTACCTTAGACTTCATCCTTGCACGTCACTTCTTGTTTCCTCTGCGCATGATAATCCTTGATTGCATTGGTAGAAAACTTTACGCATGACTCGCAACCCTCTATACAGGTTGAACTTCTACATCTGCCTCTAAATGCTTGGGAATCTATGATGGGTGAAAGGTCCTTGTGTGTGTGTGTGTGTGTCGGTGAAACAAGAGTAAGGGGCCTGCAATAGGCACACACACACACACACACAGAGACAGAGAGAGAGAGAGAGAGAGAGAGAGAGAGAGAGAGGAGGGGGAGGTTAAAAAACAAGGCGACAGCAGGTTTAGGGTACAGAGGACATGGAAAGAGACAAAGTGGGTAAGCAAAAGAGAGAGAGAGAGAGAGAGAGAGAGAGAGAGAGAGAGAGAGAGAGAGGTAGGAGAGGTGGCGAAATGAGTGCACCACGAGCTACTTGTAATTGTTTTTTGTTTTCAGGCTTCTCAAACGTACAAAATGTGGGAGAGAGAGAGAGAGAGAGAGAGAGAGAGAGAGAGAGACGTAGGAGAGGTGGCGAAATGAGTGCACCACGAGCTACTTGTAATTGTTTTTTGTTTTCAGGCTTCTCAAACGTACAAAATGTGGGGGAGAGAGAGAGAGAGAGAGAGAGACGTAGGAGAGGTGGCAAAATGAGTGCACCACGAGCTACTTGTAATTGTTTTTTGTTTTCAGGCTTCTCAAACGTACAAAATGTGGGAGAAAATGACTTTTTCAAATGTCTAAAAACCAATTAGGACATAGGTTTCGAGTCCACCTTACCATGCATCCACCCTGGTACGTATTGTCTTGGTCTAAGGATCATCATTGTGGTATGAGGAGATTATGATGACATGACACTAATGTATTATATGGATATTTGTTATGTGATGTGTGATGTATATCTAATATATACATTATTTGAGCAAGAACAATATAATGTGTGATTTCTTTTGAAGGGACTATTTTAGAAAGAAGTGTGCATGTGAACTATTATTTTTTAAGTGATGTATGTTATTGGAATTCATGGTGGATCTAACATGATGATGAATCTCATGGTGAAGGAAACATTAGACTAAGTTAAAGAGATTAAGACTTGTAAGATCAATCATTTGCACTCTCTGAGCTTCCCCCCATTTTGCCTACATCATGCACCCTCCCCCCTTTGTGTTTGTCTACGTCCCCCCTGCCTTCTTCTCCACCCCCCCTTCGTGCCGATTTATGCCCCCCCTTTCCATCTTGTCCACCCCTTTCCATCTTGTCCGCCCCCCCTTCGCCCACCATGCCTATTTCCCCCCTCCCCCCATTCGCTTTTGTGTGTGCCACCTTTCTTCCTCTCTGTGCTACCCTGCCCAACTTCCCCCCTTCCTCTACACATGCCCCGCTTCCTTCACTTTCTGCTTTCTTCCCCCCCGTTTCCCCCCCTCTTCTCTGCACTGCCCCCCTTCCCTTTTTTTTTACCTCTTTGCAGTTCTCCCTCCATCCTCCACATTTCTTCCCAGCCGCTATCCCATCCCCCCCTTTGGCCTTCCTTTTTGCCTTTTCTCTCTTGTCTCCCACTTTCAGCCCCCCTTCTTTGCGGATCCCCGCTTCCCTCCTCCTTAGCTTTTTATCCTTCTTTCTCCTTCCTCTCCCTCTTTTGCAAGTATATATTTCAGGTTCTTCAGGGCGTTTCCATCTTGGCAAGTCTCGGCACTTTCTGGTCTACACCCTCAAAAGGAATCCATGGCAACCACTCCATCAACCCCGATCGAGGCCTCCGTTGCTTGCTTATCTTTTTCCAAAGCAGAACTTTAGATCCTCGCATGACTGTTGTAGCATTAGAGGCCTCCATATCCTTGTTTGCAAGATTGTTCATGTAGCCGCCCTGCTAGACAACTCAGAGATCTTTTACAAGCGAGCCTCATAGTGAGCCTACTAAGATCATTGAGATTCACCCTCTAGGGAGTGGCTACTAATTTGTGGAGTTTGACGCGGTGACCGAATGAATCATGCAACTGAGTCCCCTTGCATTGCATACGGCCGAGGCCTTCTTTGCACGATGGCAGTATAGCTTCAACCTTGCATCCGACCTTTGATGGTGTGTCGAGCTTACCAGTGACAGTTTTCTTCTCATGCCTTAGGAAAAAATACCTTCTTCTTCTCCCAGTGATTCGTGGTTCCATCAGGAGAGTGATGGAATCCCCCCCCACTGGTGCCTCAACCCTGGCAAACGGGAAGCCAAGATTACATCCCTTCGTATCCGTGTTGCCTTGTTGGATTTAGTGCCTCATGTTATATCTATTCCTTGCCTTTAGGGCAACTCCATCATTCAACAAGTGGAGTATTTAGGCCTTCCAGGCCAATGCTTCATTTGCAAGTAGATGGGACGTCTAGCCACAGCTTACCCTCAGCGTTAGTCTAAGATACTGCTCCTATGGTTCCCCCCTTGTTTCCCATTTAGATCTTCACTAGGGGTAAAGAGAGAGGAAGGCTCTCAAGAAGTGGAGCACCAGGTCCTGACCGCAAATGACCCAGGTGCCAGAGACTGGTGAATGGTTGGTCTGAGCCGCGACCACCAGAGCTCAGCGTCATCACCGCGCACGTTAGCTGGCAAAGTATAAGAGGATTTTTTTGTATTAGAGGACTATTTTGGGCATTTATTATAGCAGCCACCCATTGGCGAGGGGCCCCCTCCAGACACGGAGTGGGCCCCTTCTACCCCTCTCGGTGTGGAGGTCAATTCCCCGTCAAGATCCCCCTGGCTCTAAGTCCCAGTAAGGCAAGTAGATGCCATTGAGCCCCCGATGAGCATCTCCCAATAGCCTTCCTCTCCGATGGATCTCTCTCACAGGCTAGCATGCCCTTTTTGAGGCTTACTTTTTGGTGCATGGGTGGTGACTTCAGCATGATAGAGGAAATAGAGGACAGACTTGGAGAAGGGATGGCCACAATCTCAGGAGTAGAGTACACTACTTGGGAGGAGATGATATTGGAACTTAGGGGATAGGACCCTTAGCATCTTTGAGAGTTTGGGTGCGGCCCTAGGAGCCTTAGCTTCTCATGATTAGATAGGAGGAGCACTGGCCCCAACCTCTTACAGTTTGTTTTTTAGGCTTTCAACGTCCAAGGCAAGGGAGAGATTAATTTCCCCTTATTCTTTCATTTGTGCTTTTCATACATGTAGCTCCTCCTTAAGGTCTTCAACTTGTTCTTTCCACTTTCCCACTTTGGTCGCATGGGATTTCTTGAGCTCGTTAATTTCCCTATCTTTTTATCTTCTTGGCATATCAGGATGTGCTTGATAACTTTCAACATGCCTTCTGCCCATCTGCCTAGGGGGTGCTTCTCAGGCTTCTCGAAGCTAGCAAGCACGTGTTTCTCCATCCAGTCAATGATTGTATCTAGTTCTAAATGTAGGGCCTAAGGCACAAAATTTTTTGAATGATAAAACCTTGGAGCTCATTAGTGAGCTTGTACATCTCTATCACAATATGGCTCAAAGGAGATCGGCTCAAAGGAGGTAGTCCTCGAAGAAGGTAATATTCAAGCTACATGAAAAGAATAACTTTGTGTTGGATATATACAAAGTAGAATCTGCAATGGTGGTTAGATTCTATAATATGACGATTGAAGAATGTGGTGGTGTGCTAAAATTTGTTATTAAGCTTGATGAAAGTGAAATTATAAAGGGTCAAAAGCTAGAACGAGTAAGCTTGACCCTCATGATGATGACCAAAATGTTGAATCGTAATGCCTTGTCAGATCATTCACATTACTTTAGTGCACATAGCGAAAATGAAATATGGTGACTTGTTGCATTTGAGGTGCCAAAAGATGATCATGAGATATTGAAGGTTTTCTTCAATTTAATAGAGATACCAAAAGTTGTGAGATATCAAAGTGGTGGGGAACTTTTAAAGGTTGTTGATTTTGGTGAGTACTTAGTAGAAAGGCATCTTGTAAGAGATCTAAAAGTTTGAAGTGCATGTTTGGTGTGTCGAATGGTTCCAATGCAAAGTTCCTTTGTTTGTATTGTATGCGATCAAGAGAAAAAGACAATAATGAAAATGAGCATTAGAGTGAAGAGACATTCATAGATGGCGTACCAAATCATGAAGAGATATGCATGGATGGCATCCCAAATCGTGACCAACTTGTTTGTTGTGAAACGACAGAACCATGGTACCAGTAGATCCAAAGAGGGATCCTATTCTTAACATTTCCTTGACCAAAGTCCATTTTTGCACTTTGCATGACATGGTGAAAATTATTGAGAAATTGGTGTTTTAGTATTGTGTTTTGCTTACAAGATGCAACCTGCTTCAGTTGCAACCTGCTTCAGTTGAGAAATTGGTGTTTTAGTATGTGTGTTTTGCTTACAAGATGCAACCTACTTCAGTTGCTAAAGCTGCATGTAGTAAAGTAGAAGAAGCTTTATCAGAGATTGGATTACATCGAGGCCAAGTAAAAATAAAGAAGGATGATAAAAATTTTGGGCAAATGGGAATTTACCATGTAAACCATGTTTTGGTGGAGCAAAGGCAAGAAAATGTCTTTCTGCACCAAAGAATGAAAGCGGCGAAGTGTTAGTAAGACAACCACTCGGAGTGCTCAATGGGAACAATGATACTGGCCTCTTCCATCTTGTCTAGCTCTTTCTTCACCACTTCTAAATATTTTGGATTCATGTGGTAGATGCCCTTCCTAACTAGCCGACTGCCTTCTTTTAGTGGAATTCTATGAGTGCAAAATAACTGGGTCTATCCCCCTGGGAGATCCTTGTAGGTCCATGCAAACACATCTTGGTGTTCTCTGAAAACGTTGGTGATTCTCTGAAGAGCGGAAGGGTCCTCCCAAACCCAAGCTGCCACTAAGATGGGGCGCGGCTCCTCTATTATGCCCAAGTTCAGCTCTCTCACCTCCTCGTGGGGTAAGTGATGGGTGGAAGAGGAGTGGTGCCTAGTGATGCTTGATGGAGAGATAAGGGGTCATGGACTGGGGTGATGTCTAGAGGGAAGTCACCAATGTGTTCCTCCATCCAACTAGCGGGTATCTCTTCGGGTATCTCTTCTACACTTAGTATATCAAGACAGACATTTAAGAATAGTTAAGAAGGATGCAAGGGGACCAAGATGCTCCTACTTGTAGATGGCTTTGTTGGTTGTGATGAAGGTGTGTGAGCAATAGGCCTAGGCACAGATGCTTGGAAGATGAAGATTGAAAAACTCAAAAATGAAAAAGACAATAGAAAAATTAGAAGAATTCACCTATTTATAACTAGTGGGATCACGGTGGGATAGGGGATTAATGCATGTGACACATGGTAGCATCTGATTGGCCTTGGAATACAAACCGTGATCATGCCTATCCATTTCCATGATCACGTAAACAATGGTAGGCATGATCACGTCGATGGTGAATCATGGTGCCAATCACTTTAAGTATAATTCAAGCATAGGCAATCACAACACATCTTAAGGGCTCAATATATTTTAGTTTTGGTTCATTTTTTGTGGGGTGATTCTACAAATTTAAGAATTGTGCGGCCTCGCTGACGCTGTGAGATTCATGCAATATCAGGGGTGGTGACTAGAATTTGTGTTTATGGGCATGTGAGGTTCCAAGGTGGATGATGATGCATTGTGGGAGTCCAAGATGAAGTTGGTCAAATGTTGTGATTCTAGAAAATTACAGGTGGAGTGATTTCTAGAGGGTTGTTAGTAGTGTTAGAACTCAGTTCGCAAGCTAGTCCTCCAAAACTTGTTCTGCAAGATCGTCTCATTACATTTACTAGCTTGATCCTCTATTGAATAAACCCAAGTATATCTCGTTGTGGCGGCCGATTAGCCCATCTAGATACTGCCCAAGTTCATTCTCTTTTTGTAATAAACTTATTATGGGCTAAGCCTTCTTGTTTTGTAACAACCTTGTAAAGGCCTCTTGTAAACAGGTAGTACCTGGCTAGATGTAAAACCCAAGAGGAGAACTCTTGATTTTATGTTATGAGAGATATGATATTAGATGTTGGATTGATGTATTGTTGAGAGTCTAATCTAATATTCACTCAAGAATGTCTTGTGGGTTGGTCTCTCTCTTGTCTCTATTCTGTACTGCATAGTTCTATTTACTCCATGTCAATTGCATGCTTGTCTGTATTAACTCCTATCCAAAAACATGAAGGATCTAGGAACTAACCTACACGGTCATGATTTAGCTCCCCTAGGTATAAGCAAACGGGTAGCTCAATGCATGGCATTGTCTTATGACGTTAGGCATAGTTGAGATAGTCATTGCTCTCCAAGATCCGACTAGGTGGTCAGAAACCACTGAAGTGTCGGGTCTTGACGGATCACCCTGATATTTTTGAGACGATTCTGCTGGGGAATGCTACGCCAGGTAGGGGAGTAGGAAGTAAGGGGTTAGTTCTGTATGGGAAGCTTAAATTGAGTTGTGCATGTCATGGTGCATACTCTCCTAAAACACCTCTGACATAGAGGAGCTTGTTGGGGTAGATTACGAGAGAAGTGTGCATGTCATAGTGTCAGGCAGGCTCATGAGCAAATCATAGTAGTGGAATGGATGGTGCATGGAGAATGAAGGAAGTTCAAATAGAGCAATGTGGTACCGCCACCCGCAGCAAGTAGTCAGAGGCCTCAGGAAGTGAAGGGAAACCATGTCATCCAAGAAGATCTCTAGAAGGGATTCTGTGTAAGATTAAGAACGACAGAATCAAGAACCTCTAAGAAATCAAGAGGGAGAGCAAGAACACCACAAGCTTAGAAATAGGGGACAGGAAGATCAAGAAGAAGAAGAACCAATAGCTATAGGAAATATGCCTCTGAAATACCCAAAGTTCAAGGGAAAAAGTGAGGAGAATCAAGATGCCCATGTCTTTACCTTCAAGACCACCTTCTTGGCCACCAAAGCCCCATTTTGCCACAAAAGATAGAGTACTTTGCAACAACCCTAGGTGGATTCTAGAAAGACAAAATAACCACTAGTAGATGACTTAGAAGAAGAGACCAACATAAGACTACACAGCAGAGTTCAGAGCATTAATGCGTCTGGACCAGCCAAACAAACCTGCAGTAGTAGCCACACTAAGTCAGTGGTTTGTGTGAGGATTGAGGGAGAAGCTCAATATGGCGATAGCCTCTTATGATTTGGTAGACGATGGTAGCCTCGTATGATTTGAAGATGTGATGGGACTAAACATTGAGTAGGTGTTTTCATCTTTTTCTTCTCGCCTATCCCTATCCCCGTCATTGGAAGGTGGTGATGGCTTTTTAGTTATAAAGAAATCATGAAGTGTATGGAAGTCTTCTTCTTTAGGTAATGAGATGTGAGGCTAGCTCAAAATCATATACTAATGATGTTAATAAAGTACAAAGATGTGCACATTTAAATTATATCAAAAAGTTTTAGGATGCCATAAGGATGATGAGTTTTACTATTATGAAGGAGAAGGTGCTAGTGTGTATCCTAGGCTTCTACCCACCTGTGTTGGAGCATAAAGTCAAGGCTTTGTTTTATTTTAGGTAGGTGAGCAATAAAAGAAATAGTGGTAGTGTGTTTCATAAGCTAAATCTCTTCACCCTCATTAAAGTTAGTTGTATGTATGAGCAACCTACACCAAGGTCTAAAGTTAAGTACAATTGGGTATAGGGGATATATATATATAGCTTGAGTCTTACTTAGCTTGAGAGGAGCCCCTATAAATACAACCAACCATTATGACTATGGAATCAACATAGCGTGTGTGGTATTCTATTAAATTAGGGCTAGATCCCCTTGGGTTAGTTCCTCACTAAGATTAATGTTATACTGACATAGAGAGAGAGTGTTAGTGAAGAAAAGAACAAGGTAAAGGTCTATGTAGAGGCCTAAGGAACCACTAGAAGGTCAGCCTGAGGAACCAATGGATAGTCAGACAGAGGTGTTGCCATTTCCACTACCTTCTTTGACCCATCCGTGCACCAGCTACTATACCTCTTTTGGATACTTTTGCTGGTAAGAGGCCAATAATTGTACGTATTTACCTTACATTGTACTGTCTTTGCTAGACTTCCAAGCCCAGTTTGGTTAAGCTAAGCATGGCTGTATGTGGTAAGCTAAAGAATGGCCATAGTTATGGAAAATGATTTTCTATTGTTTTGATGAAGAGTTTATGGTTTTGGTCTTGTATATTGGAGGCTCCTAGCAGTATGGGACGCTAGAATTGTCCCCTATACAAAGATCACATATGGAGAGTATTCTAGTGGTATGGGACGCTAGAATATGTTGCATGTGTGATTACAAAACTATGAATTATTTATCATTAACATGGATTGGTTGATTCTAGACTGTGAGTTGTTTTAAAGCATAACATGGCAGGTATTCCATGCTTGTATGGCTGGCCAAAGACATGCAAGGTTGTCCCGATCTACAGTGTGCCGATTGAGCTTCCGTGGCTTGTGTGAACCTGTGCTTGTCTTAGTGGCTTTGTGGGGAAGAACTCTCACACTGACCCCATGACATGGTAGGATTCTTGTATGCTTGCGCTTGGTCTTTGTGGGGAAGGACTCTCACACTGATCATGGCATGGCACATGCCTTTTACATGTATGTGGATGGATCCCCAAGAAGGACTTCGGTGTGAGCCCACTGATATACAAGAAGGACTTCGGTGTGAGCCCACTGATATGCTAAGAGAAGTTTATGCCTATATGTGGTGGATAGATCCCCAAAGAATAACTCTGGTGTGAGCCTACTAATATCCTAAGAGGAGTTTATGTCTGTATGTGGTGGATGGATCCCCAGAAATAACTCTGGCGTGAGCCCACTAACATGGCAAGATTACATGTGTGACTTATGGAGCCTGACATGACAATACATGTATGGCATATGGAGCCTGACATCACAATACATGTGTGGCCTATGGAGTCTGACATGACAATACATGTATTGCATATGGAGTCTGACATGACAATGTATGGCAAATCCAGCTTGACATGGTGTGTTTTCCGTGGACTAGCTACCCTGGTGTTCACTTTGTATTTATGTTTTGTGAAGTTTCCCAAAGGATTCAGGATCCCTGAACATTCAGAGAAGAGGAAACTCTAGCAAGCATCTATGGTTACAGTGGATCTGGACTTGCGGTTTTAATGCTCAGATTATACTAGTGGATCTCCTATACTTGATGAGTATTCCAGTGGCAGCTTATACAGTTGCGGACAACTGTCTTATAAGACGGGGGGAAATGACACCATTTGGTACTCCCTGGCTCAAATATTTGGTTACAAGATGAACGAAAGACTATTTTCCAAAGAACACACTCAATTTCATGTGTGGGCTGAGAGTTCGAGACTCATTTGTTGTAGACATTTGTCTGGTGCAGACATGTAGACACTGTCTGGGACTAGTATGCATGATCATGGACTTGGTTTATGGGCATGCACCCTTGGATTGTGGCTAGAAGGGCTTGGATACTTCATTTTTTGAGTTTACTTGGGCAACAACCTGGGACTATGGATTTACATGCACCAGAAGCATCCCAAAAAAACAAACAACACTTTTACAACTATTCTTGGCCTAGGCGCCGACTTTTTGCATGCAGACTCCAGAGAGCTATCTGCATACTTTATGCATGCAAGAAGAAGCAGGCGCACGGGGCTTTTTTGGCTGGCCGACTTGCTTTTTCAGGGATCACGAGCTGGTCAACTTGTTTCTCACAAATCAGGAGCTTGTCGACTTGTTTTCTCTCTTATAGGGCTATTATCTCTCTCTTCAGAGCTGGTCGGGTTGTTATCCTTCTCTCTCTACAGAGCTGGTTGGGCTATTTTCTCTCTCTACAACCAGTGTTTTATCTATAGAGGGCTGGACAGCGTAGGTGGAGAGGGCTGGACAACAAGGTACAAACGGCTAGGCAGCAGGTACAGAGGACTCGACAGTGGTTGTTTCTCTCTCTAGGACTGGGAAACTTGTGGTTCTCTCTCTACAGGCTAGATAGCATGTATTTCTCTCTCTACAAGCTAGACAGCAGCTATGTTTCTCTCTCTATAGGCTAGACAACAGTTGTTTTCTCTCTCTCCAATCATTGTTCTCTCTGTCTAGGACTGGACAGTAGGTACAAAGGATTGGACAGTAGGGGGCTGGACAGCAAGTATAGAGTGCTAGATAGCAGGTACAGAGGGCTGGACACAGTGGTCGCTTTCTCTCTCTAGGGCTAGGGCAGCTTGTTCTCTGTCTACAGGCTAGACAGCAGGTCCTCAAGCTTTGAGAGTATTCTAGTGTTGTCTTTCTTGGTTAGTCCAGGTGCAAAAGCACCCATCTTGTATCCTATTCATTCCTAAGGGGGGTTAGCTGTTCCGACTAAGTGTGGTACACCGTTTATTATTATTTCTTTCACTTTTGTTGGTCCAGTTCAATCTATGTGTGTGTTGGGTGGACATAAGAGTGTTCATATTTAGGGTCTTGAGTTCAAATCTTGTCGGATAGATCAATTTGGTCTCTTGGGATAGTTTCCTACGACGTTAAAAAGTTCTCTTCTTCTCTATTTGGGTTTTGTTTCAAATAAACCCATCTATCAAAAACAATTTTAAAAGTTGAACTTGGTATAGAATTATCCTCGATGCGAGTGTCTTTGGTTTATGTTTTATAGATGTAAATCTCACACTGTCATCTCTTTATGACTCTATTCACTTGTTTCTTTGAAAGTACATGGTGAAATATTGATATGGTGACAATGTACTTATAGAGACACCATATGGAGATCCTGAGTGCATATGAAATATGCATCTTTAGAAGCTCCGATCTGCGTTTCTAGAAGATGTTGGGAAGTTGCAAGAGTGCCCCATGCAAAATGTATGTTTAGTGATATGAGGATGCTGAGGCAAACAAGACCATGTGGTGAAGGAAGTGTAATCAATTAAGCAAGTGGTGGTTTTACTTTAGGACTTCCCACCCCACTTTAGGGATTTGTTACGTGATGGAAGTGATTTTTGGTGGTTGTTCTAGCTTAAGGGTACTTGTCTTTTTTTATAGTGTTCAATTTTTAATAGGGTTCTCTATTTTTATTACAGTCACCTAGTTTGGGAAAGAGGGAGACCTCCCAGCCCAAGAAGGTAGGCAAGAAGAAAAGGGCACCTAGAGAGGCCAGTGAGGAGGCTTAAAACACTTATGTTGGAAAGTGAACAAGGTAGTCATTCACAAAAGGAGGTAAGCATACAAGGAGAATTCAATGACATAGAAGAGGGGGGCATGAGGCTCACATAGAAAAAGTGAGGAGAGTGAGAAAACACTTATGTTGGAAAATGGACAAGATAGTTTTTTTTGTTTTTCGAGCCGGGGTCAGAGATGAGCATGCTCGTCTCTGAGACTCGAGCAACGCTTTTGTCATTATAGCATCACCGTCTCAGTCGTGAGAACGGTTTCGCTAATTCCTTAAGGCATAGCCTCGAAAGACCCAATCACTGGGCATGACAGCGACCAAGAACTCCCGAAGGAGCCTAGGGGACTTGCCGTTGGGCTCACCCACTAAAACTTTGCAAACCTGGCGGGTTTCCGAAGAGGACTTGCCGTTGGGCGTCGGCTCGAATGGACAAGGTAGTCATTCACAAAAGGAGGTAAACATACAAGGAGAATTCAATGACATAGAAGAGGGGGGCATGAGGCTCCCAATGAAAAAGATGATGAGGGTAGCAAGGAAAAAGATGTTGACAACAAAGGCGAGGAGGAGGAGACACAGGACAAAGATGTTGAGGAGATCATCCCACAAGTCTCAAGACTCTGACTTTCTTGATAGTCTAACACTAAACAAGGGTTGTATTCCTTCAATGAGAGCTTAGAAAGGATCTTTCTCTTCTAAAGAAGGTGTTTGAACAAGAGGGGTATCTCACGAGATGAAAGGCATGTTCATCTTATCAATGAATCTTCTAGATGGCTCAACTAGAGATGTGGATCAGGACATAACAAAAACATGGGATACGAATTGGCACATTGTGAATAAAGAGTTCAAAGATGAGCTCCAATCTAGTGATAGTAGTGGTCTATCTTGAGAGAGAATATGTTATATGTTTGGGAGGGCAACCACCAAACAACATCGTGGTTAGCAAGCATAAGGGAGGTCTCACATAATGACAAATCATAGGCTGATAGAAACGGTACCCTTTTCTTTCGAAAATATATCCCACAAATATGCATTTTATGGCCTTGTTTTGAAGCTTGTAGTATCAGTCTTTGCAAAAGCACAAGAGCATGCATTAATAAAAAACCAAACACACGCATATAATTCACCATTGGCTTCCTTCCATTCCAAGCCTCATACAATGTCACAATGTCCATTAGGACTTCTTTGGGGTCTTCTTGGGCCCTTTAATTTGCCCCAAGCCTAATGACAGTCATTAAGGAGTGGTGCAATGGGAAAAGGCCATGTGGAGAAAAATGTTGGGTTTCCCTGCCCCTAATATGTAGGGGTCAAACTTGAATCATACCATTTTCTTTTAAGAAATTGGGCTGAAAAATGCAAAATCTTTCAATAAAATCAAATTTTCGACCTTTTTTTAATAAAGACAGCTCAAACTGGTATAAATGACCCCACCTCAAAAAGTGGGCTACTTTTCCCTCTCCCCACTCCCTCTTCCTCTCTCTAAAACTAGCAATTCGGTTTTGAGTCTCTCTCTAACTAAAAGAGTCTTTTTTTGGCCTCCTCCGTCCACATTCAGCCTTCCCCTTCCCTCCTAAAGTTAGATCTATCTTTCTGTGCCTTCTTGGCTATGGAAAGCTTGGAAAACAGTCCACTTTTTCCCCATCAAGTCCATCCTCTCTTGCTTGCACACATTCTTCACTCTCCTCTTGCTAACTTATACACATTCTTGACTCCTCTTGCCAGCTTATATGCTCTGCTAGCATTAGGTTGCAGAGATCTTCTTGGCTATGGAAAGCTTGGAAAACAGTCCACTTTTTCCCCCATCAAGTCCATCCTCTCTTGCTTGCACACATTCTTCACTCTCCTCTTGCTAGCTTATACACATTCTTGACTCCTCTTGCCAGCTTATATGCTCTGCTAGCATTAGGTTGCAGAGATCTTCTTACACACCTACAACTTCATAGCATTTAGCTTAATCGGTTAGCCAAGCACAATGAGTCGCCGACCTCGTTCAAGGGTGGAGTCCTTTAGCAGCAGCAACGAACAAGACGACACTGGCTTGTGGGTTACAAGCACCTTTGCAAAAGGAATGTGGGTGACGATGCGTCCAAGCACAAGGGGAGCCCACAAAGTCTCTCGCAGATACATAGGGTTAAAGTCGCACCATTGGAAGGGTCGCATAGTAGATCTCAAGCAGGGGCTGACGGAAGCAAGCAGGTGATGATCCAACACGTCTACAAGGCATCGCAACTCCGTGTTGACAATGCCAATCAGAAACGCTTTCCTGCAAATTGTAAGTTTTATTTGTGCTTCTTGTTTTATGGGCTACACTGAGACATGCTAATATCATTTCATGTTACGGAAGCTTGATTTTTTCAAGTGTGTTCTTGTAATGTTCTGTGTGTAGACATCTTTCCGTCGACATTTATGGAATGGGAGCCTTTAGAGGCCCTTTCCGGAACCTTTGAGGTGCACCACTTTGAAATCGGCAAGCTACTATATACTGGTTGTTCGGCATCAGAGCTTTTAGAGCGCTCAGTTTTCTTCTTTCATGCAGAGTATATTGTACCCACGTCAAGAGATGGTTCTCGGACTCTACGGAGGCTCCCTACACCAAGTCTCACGGACCATGATTGGTCAAAGCCCGACAATACTTTGGTTGCACTAACCAGACGTTGGATTGAGATTGATGTGTGCAATGCAATGAAGTGCACCTATGGGTCACATCGTGTGACTCTCACGTTCTTCATGCCTTTACATTTGTTTGTGTTTTTGTTCAAGGAGGCTGATGTTCACCGGACTCCTACAATGTGGATTGCAAAGGGAGGCACAGCAATGAGTGCCTTTCTGCCACCTTCATGGGATTTGAAGGTTATTCAACATCAGGGTGACAAGGTAAAGTGCATGGTGGTGTCGGAGAAGATGGTCGTTCGGTACCCGCTTGGAAAGCAACAACTCTCTATTATCTTTCCTTACAGACGTTGGAAGCTGACTGGAGGTGAATGGCAAGCACTCGATTCGGACATCAACGATGCAGAATAGCTTGATGTACATGTTAGCATGCAAGCTGATGTGTGGGATATCGTAGTAAATGCTGATTGGAATATGGCGAACCTAAGGGAGTACTTAGGCCTTAGGTTTGCACTGAAAGGTGACTTTTCATTTGTGATTGATAACACACCTCTACGTAAGAGGAAAGAGGCATCTTACTTTTGTAAAAGCATTCCCTTCCCTAGATGTATCCATATCAAGCAAGCTATGTAACAGATTTTGAGAGATTAATTCAAAACAATTTTGGCTACTCGTAATTTGCGTTCAATTTTGTGCAATTTTAAGTTATGTCGCGTGTTTTTAATTTTTCGGAGGTTTTAAGTGAATTTTTAAACATAAAAAAAGTTTTAAAGACCTCTTTATAAGTCACTTTTGGCCACTTTGAGTTCATCTCCTCACTCTCGGCATCTTTGCGGTCCCCTCGCCTTCTTCACTACTCAAGCATGGCCACCCCCGCCCAAGCTCTCCTATCTCAATTGCACAAGCTTGACCTCGGTCACTTGATCGAGAAGCTTGCACCCATCTTTCAGACATCTATTGACATGGAAGGCACCGCCGAACTCCATAATGACGTGTTTGGGGCGTTCACTAGCTACATGGACACATACATGGCTGAATATTGTGTCAACTTTGAAGACGAGGAGGGGACTTGGGTGCCTGTGGATCTTATCAAGCATACCTACAAAGCAGACAAAAATTTCAGGTGTAGGCTTGCAAGATTCCTCAAAGGCCTTAGTAGCACATATCTAAGGGAGGAGGAAGAAAATAACCTGGTAGGTCTTGGAATGGGCAACATCGGCACAAGTTTTTTGAGGTGGGACATGACTCTTGCCCTCCTGATCTTGGAGGGAACAGAGAAAAGCAAGGGAAAGAGGAAGGCCACTCCTCCAAAGAAAGCCACACCTTATCTCTTCATCAAGGAAGCTGACCCAAAGGAGGAGATTGTCACCCCAGTGCAAGAAGCATCTCTTGCACTTATGACTCTGGCGGAAGAACCGCAAGCTGAGGCTGTGAAACGGGACATCGAAGGGGACGATGTCATGGATGAAGTTCCAGAGCTCGAAGTGTGAACTCTACACCCCATCATAGTAGAAGGTGTAGAGTTCTTATTTTTGGATGACATCGCCCATGTCCTCGGGCTGCACCAGGATGAAACTCTCTCAGTCATTGCTATGTACGCGGGCATGCGAGACACACAACAGCCGTCCAAAGATGATGACATCCGCATTGACTTCAATTCCGCAGATGTCACAAAGGTGCTTGCGCTCCCGGAAAATCATGCCTCAATAGAGTCCCTTGTGGCAGAGACTCTTGTACAAATATCCCAGTGCAAGGATTTCTACGAGAGTGTGCCAGAAACTAGCTTTGCCCCTCACAAGCCGCTTGCCATTTCGAATTCCGTCAGCCTCGGGAGCATCAATATTAGTAATGCAGACCTTGCGGATCATGATGATGCCACTGAGGTAGTACACCCAATTTCTTCCCTCTTAATTTGTAATTTTTTGAAGTCAACTCATTCTTCTATCTACTTTGTAGACCGCAAGAGAAATGGACTGGTTCGCAAGCCGAAAGGGTGGAGCACAAAAGGAGGTGGAGGGGAAAGATGCTGCACTATGGCACTACATCCCGAGCTTCAATGCCGAGATGCTTCGCATGATTCACAACGACTTTTCAAATGATGCGCAAGCTGAATTTTTGAAGTGCAGAGCCCTAAGCGCCATCCTGTCTGAAACCCCTATAGCCCAAAATGCCCATAAATGTATTCTTGTAAATAGGGACGCAGCTATCTATAGCTTTGGTGATAAAAGTGCGAGGTCTTTCCTAGGATTTTGTGGCCTTAGCCTTGGACAAGGCATCACTGATGCCAAAGAGATAGCCGAACGCATTGGTGACAAACCATCGGTAAAGACTCTCACCCACAAGGCTTTCACCAAGCTCATCAAGCGAGTTGGCTAGATCCAATGTACTCATTTGCCTTTTGTGAAAATCAAACAATTAATGACATCAAGATGTTTGTCGAGCCGATTTTAAGTTTTATCTTCTTGATGTGTTTATATGTTGTTGTCGTGTCGTGTCATGATGTTTCAATCAATTTTTGTGAACGCTCGCCTGCCACCACCCGTTCGACTTTGGCTCGACTCGACGGGCCGATTTCTTCTGCGTATGGCCCCAAAAGGGTAGATCAGATGTGCGGGGTGCGTCAGGGCCGACGGGGGGGCCGGTGGTCGCGCCGTGGAACTTGTGTGCCACGGAGCGACTTTAGCCTGTTTGACCTGGGGGGGGCGGTGGTTGTGCCGTGGAACTTGTGTGCCACATAGCGACTTTAGCCTGTTTGACCAGGTCAAACGGGCTAAAGTCGCTCCGTGGCACCCTGGTCAAACAGGCTAAAGTCACTCCGTGGCACACAAGTTCCACGACGCGACCACCGGCCTCCCCCGTCGGCCCCGACGCACCCCGCACATCTGATCTACCCTTTTGGGGCCATACGCAGGAGAAATCGACCCGTCGAGTCGAGCCAAAGTCGAACGGGTGGTGGCAGACGAGCGTTCACAAAAGGTCAAATGTACGTAGCGACAACAATTACATGCAAAAGACTACAATTACCTTGACAAGACGACAATCACTTGCAATAGAAAACAAATTTTTTGAAAATAGACATGGTTTTTCATTAATCAAATTGAGATTACAAAACACGGATTTGTTGCATTACAAAGGCTTCTCCTATCTAGTGAAAGAGAGCGTCGTCTCCACAGATACGCCTAGCTAGACGAAGATCAGATGGCTTCAGAGTGACACGTTTTGCATGCACCATGCACAAAATCACGTCTTGGAAAAGCGAAACCAAAATATCCTCGACACCTTGTTGCAGAGTGCCTAGTGTCGCCGCTAGCACACGATTGACATCCCGACGCTGGTCGAGGATAATCTCTTTGACGAGATGCGCAAAAGGTGCCTTTGGAATAATTGGTGTGCAGCTCTTCTGATATTTACGAATTTCTCTAAGGGCAATTGTCCCTGGTCTCCACCTTTGCTTCTTCTGCGTTGTTGGGGGCGGTGGTGCTTGCGCAAGGCGAGTCCAAGCTGGTAAGTCATTTTTGAACTTTTGTCGCTGCTCTTGGAAGTTATCGGAAGGGGGTTCTGTGCGTTTAGGAATGGTTTTCCCCTTCTTAGCCTTTGCAGGTGTTGGAGTTTTCTTTGCCTTTGCAGATGGAGTCTTCTGAGCTGCTCTCTGCTCTGCCTCCTTCCTTACTCGCTCCTCTTCATCTTTCCTTTCTTTTTCCTCATGAAGCCTCCGTGTGTTTGTTGCCCTGGCTTCTCGTTCAAGCTTCTGTCTCTTATTTTCTACTTCCTCAGCTGAGAGTTTTCTCTTTCCTTTACCAAGTGCACAAGCCAAGACTCTGTCTAACATTGCATTGAGAATCCTACTACTCGGCAGGTGCTCCCTTTCTACTGTGTCTTCATTTCTCCTCTTTGTATATTCTGCTCAAAGACCTTGTATAGCCGCTTCCAAAATTGTGTCGTCTTCGTATCTGGTCATTCGCAGGTCAGCAACAAATCCGCGAGCTTGTCTGTTAAGCCAATCCTCCTCCGCAGCAAAGAATGCTAATCTTCTCTCGTTGCTTGCGGCGGCCTGAGCTTCTTCTGCAGCCTTCTTATCTGCCTCCGCCTTCCTAACTACCTTGTCTTCTTCCGCCTTCTTGGCAGCCTCATCCTCCTGTGGTTTCTTTGCTGCCTCATCCTCCTGTGCTTTCTTTGCTGCCTCATCCTCCTCCTATGTTCTGACGGTCTCTTCGACTGCTTTTCTTGCTCTCTCAGCTGCCTCCATGTCCTCTGCTTCTTTCTGTAATCTCTCCGCTTCTTGGCGTTCTTGGGCTTCTTGGGCCTCTCGCTCAAGCCTCACATGCTCAGCTTCCAGATCCATTTGGACTTGTGGGTAAATGTTTGGGATTTCAGTTCTATGTGCCACCAGTAAGGGCCCAAGGTCTTTGAAAATGTCATCCTGCGTATTGGAGGGAGGATCATTTGGGGCTCCATGTGCTTGAGATATTAGTGCACGAGAGAGAGAGAGAGAGAGAGAGAGAGAGAGAGAGAGAGAGAGAGAGAGAGAGAGAGCGAGATAGTCAAGGGGAGAGGAAGAGAGACAGAGAGCTCACAAGTCAAGACTTTTAAAAATGACAATAAAACTCACTTTGATATTTATAGGGGGCCAAAATTACAAAAAAGTCAATTTACAATGAACGCGCCAAAAAGTGGTGAACAAGAATTATTGGGTGGGTAACCACACACGGCCATTTCTTAGTCGACCACTGTGCCATTGCCTCGCTCTTTCACGTGCCATTGACGCATTGCACCCTTCTCTTTCGCCTTGCACCTACCACCTTCATGATTTTGCGCCTGAAAGACAAATTTTTGGCTCGCTTTTGGGCCTTTCTCCCAGTAAGTGCACGGTAAAACCAATTGAACATTTCCTGAAATGCATTGCTGCGAACCTTGCCACCGCCATGACCCGTGTTCTTAAAATAGGCCGCCTTGGCTTGGTAATGTGATCGTTCCATACCTTGGTTGCTCCGGAGTGCAAGAGACCCATATTCATCTAGAAAGAAGGAACTGTGCGCATAGAGAATATGCATGTAGTGTGTTATATGAGTTTCCCCCCAAGCATCGATCATTTCTTCTATGAATCTGTCAATCGAAGTCTTGAATGTAGCTATCTCTGCTTCATCAAGATACGGGCGCTCAAGAAGCCTCATCATCTCATCACAAGTTTCCCACACATGTGTACGCATCAATCCTAGTGTCGCCTCATTGCCTCGATAGGTTGTTACATCACAAATCTGCTTCCATAATTCAAAATGTGTATGGCTTTGAGCCTCACCATAGTTTGAGAGCAGGTGTCTTGCTTTTGCACCACCCATACATATCTTATTAGGGTTATCTTGGGTACTTGATGGGTTTTTGCGATCCTTAGAGAGGGTGACAGCACCTGCGTGAAGCCCCACGGATGATAAAACAACTTCAAGCTCTTGGATGCACTGTTCTCGCCGTGACTCTGACTCCATGTTCCAAGCATAATTGATGTGGAGCATCAACAATTTGTCCAAGCATAATTGATGTGGAGCATCAACAATTTGTCCAAAATTCTAAGTCTTGCGTGCAAGGTACACACATGTACTCGCGACGACAGTGGAATTGAAAGAATAGGGTTCCAAGCATCCTCCTTTGCGCGAGATGGTGCCTTGCTTTGATTGCAGCTCGTAATTCCATTGAGCCAGGCGTGCATACCCTTTCCTTTTTGTAATTGATTTGAGCCCTTTGCACTTGCCTGCTTACGACCTTTCACCTTGGTTGCTTGTTTGGCCTTCCCCACTGCGACACTTGGCATCCTTCAACAAAAGATGCATGGAAACAAAGTGTTGGCACCGCTTTTAGTTCCCAACATGCATTTGAGGGTCTTGAGATCACCACCAAGGTGCCACTCTATTTCAAAGTCACCAGTGCCAGGCACATGCAAGACTTCACCATTTGATTGCCTGTGTATCACTCCTTGAATACCTGTACGGGTGAAGTACCACCTCAGACTGTCATGGTCCTCATGCAGAAGGGTCCATGCCGCCTGCCACCATATGTTCTTCTCAGACTGCACTCCAGCGTAATCTTGCTTGCGTCGCTTTGTGTGCAAGTTATTCTCCGCATCACCTGTTTCATCTTCGCCGTCTAAGCTCTTTCGCTTCAATGCCCTGCTCATGAGTGTCAGACTTGTACGTTCCACCCTTTGGCCCTTTACAACCTGACATTCATCCAATTTGAGGACAAATATAGCCTTTCCATCCGTCTCCTCTAATGTCATATCATAAAACTGAATCATAGCTCGTTGAAGCGCCTCCACCTCGACGTAAACATTGTTAAACTTGTTGTAAGCAAAATCTTTTGAATTTGACATTGGCATGCTACCATCCACCCATCTGTAGCCGCCTAGCAAGTCGGCAATATTGTTGTTTGCTGACTTCCTTGCCATAACTATACTGTATGTTGTTGGAAGTATAGATCATGTCATTCCTTTGCCTCGTAGACGTGCTGTGATGCAAGTATATAAAGCCCTGTATCCCTTATCACTGATACCTGCTGTGTCGCACACAGTGAGCATGTCAATGGGACTGACAATCTGCTCGAATTCCTTGAGAAAATACTTTTGAATCCTGTCACGCAACGCACCATTTACTGGATTGGTTATCATATTGATTACTTTCTGCTCTGGAATAATGTGCTCAAGGAGAGACTCCTCAGTATTGGAACAACCTAATATTGCTTTAGCACATTTCCTGGACATCACATAGTTCAGAGTCAATGACATAACTATATGAAAAAGGAATGTAATGCTAGTTTTGAAGCTGTGATTACCTTGTTTGACGCACACGTCGCTTGCGAGCCCCCCCATCTTTGGAAAGAAGACTCAGAGGCTTGCGCTTTCGCTGCCTTGCATTATATCCCACGGGGAGGTGAGTGAAATGATCGACACGTTGGCGAAGGTTCCGAGTTGAGTTTCGAAGATGGAGATAGTTCTCTATAGCTCGATCCTTGCTTTCTACACCTTCATCAAGCTTCATCTTCTGCTCTACGTCCTCCTTCTCTAGATCCTTGACTCGAGCCAGCATATGTTCCTTTGTGGCCATGGAAGTTGACGCACATTCTTCCTTTTCCGCCTTGCATAATTTTAGAAGCTTCCTGAGGTGATTTTGATTTGAGAGTTCCTGCAAGTACAAAGAATAAAGCCTCTGGCAGTACCCTAAGAAACCATTATAACCGTCACCCAAGAAGCATACGATCTGCGTGATATTACGAAAAGGGGGAGGTGCACCAATCTGTGGATCAAGGGGATAAATGCTTCCATCAGTCCAAAGATCAATGGCTTTTGCACCTTGAAGTTGTAGCACCTCAGCAGGAATACATCCCTTCGTTCGATTACTTCGCATTGTGGCATACTCCTCGTCTAAGTCCACATGCAAGCAAAACTTTGATTGCTTGTTGGTGATGTCCCGTAGAGCCATTGTACCTAGCAAATGGAGATGGAGGAGATGATGGATACAGAGATGGAAATGTGGATGGTGATGGAGATGATGGAGATGGAGGATGGAAATGTGGATGGTGATGGAGGAGATGATGGAGATGGTGATGGAGATGGAGGAGATGATGGATACAGAGATGGAAATGTGGATGGTGATGGAGATGGAGGATGTGGAGGTGGAGGATGGAAATGTGGATGGTGATGGAGGAGATGAAGATGGAGATGGTGATGGAGATGGAGGAGATGCAGATGGATACAGAGATGGAAATGGAGGCCTTGAGGAGATAGATATGGAGAGCTTGCTTAGTGATGGAGATGGAGAGCTTCAGCTTGCAAGGATGTGTAGATCTGTACCTTCACAGGAGGGGATGGTGAGCTCTTCCATGAGAGCTGGTGGAGAGGATGATAGATATGGAGAGCTTGCTAGTGATGGAGATGGAGAGCTTGCTAGTGATGGAGATGGAGAGCTTCAGCTTGCAAGGATGTGTAGATCTGTACCTTCACAAGAGGGGATGGTGAGCTCTTCCATGAGAGCTGGTGGAGAGGATGATGGAGTAGGAGGTCCAGATCTGCAGGCCATGGCTCCTAGAGAGAGAAAAATAAGCCCTTACCCAAGTAAAACACCCTAAACGTGTTTTAGAGAGAGAGTGTAGAGAGAGAGTGGGATCTGCAGCACCTCCAAAAAGGGAGGGAACAAAGTGACAAAAATTTTCAAACATTCTTTGTGAAAGGTACTTCACTACAAGACAAAAAGGCAGTTAGGTCCATATTCCTTTCCAAGGACAGAAGATCTAATGATTAGATCACCTTTTGGCCTATTTTCTTTTTTGTAGAAAAGAAAAAATGCATTTTCAGGCCTAGGCCACTAGCTTGGTCAAAGCTTGATTAGCATTTTAAGCATTTCACTAAGTGTCCAAATAAAAGGGCCCAAGAAGACCCCAAACAAGTCCTAATGCCAAAGCTTTGATGGGGCATCTATTCAAAATATGATCTACACACGTGATTACCTTCATCCAAAAAGAATCATAAGTACACATGACCATAAATGTCCAATCAGATTGAGCTATGTTCGTTGACTCATCCTTCACAACACCTGACATGCTATCTGTGACTAATATGTTGTTTTGCTTCTTTTTCTTTTCACTTTCAACGCATTTTTGGCATTATTCGATGATGTGGCCGGGCTTCCGACAATAGTTACACCGCTTCTTCTTCTTCTTGTGCTCATCCTTGATTGAGAATGAGCCAAGGATGAAGCAACCTTTCCCTTAGGCTTGGCTGATGATGACTTGCCCTTACATTTATGTAAGGCATCAAAAGCCTAATTTATACTTGACCAGTTTACCCGGCAATGTTCCTCCTGTAGCAATAAGGACACCAACTCATCAAAGGAGTACAAGTTGGTATTGCCCTTAGCAACCAAACAAATGGTAGTAGCAAATTGTTGTAAAGACTCTAGCAATCTACCAAGAACTGTGGATACAAGCAAACTGTCAGGAATGATCATCCACCTAGAACTGTGGATACAAGCAAACTGTCGGGAATGATCATCTATGTTTGCCAGGAACTCTTTGAGGTCTTTTATATCCTCGTGATGTAAGCAAGCAAACTGTCAGGAATGATCATCCACCTACTAGAACTGTGGATAAAAGTAAACTGTTAGGAATGATCCTATGTTTGCCAGGTGCTCTTTGAGGTCTTTTATATCCTCGTGATGTAAGCATCAAAACTAAATCACCCTCTAACATGTGCTCCATCTCTAACTGTTTTCTGAGATGCCACACGTGCCTCATTGTGCAGCTGAGACACAACGAAGTAGATACATCCTACATGACTTGATATATGCAGGACGATGTGCCTCTTACATGATAGGGAAATCAATGCATGTGCCTTTCTATCCCACTTGGCTTGCTCTTATGAGGGAGGTGCAAGAGGAACTGAAGCAAACAATGTACTTAAAGCATCGGTAGTCTGAGATGGTGCTTTTGAAAGAGGATGCACTTCTGAACATGATACATAGGCCCAAAGCTATTTTTCCACCAATACATGTCGCATTATATGTATGACCACAAAGGATAGTTGGTGCCATCCAACCTATCCTGCTTCTTGCCATTTATGATGTCCCAAACAATGGCACACTACTGCAAATGCACGCAACAAAGTATGAACAAGAGGGGGGGGGAAAGCGAGTACCAACGATCAAACACGATCAGAGTGCGAGCAAAAATCGAATGATCGAAGTCAATGAATCACATAATCAAACTCCTATTAGAGACAAGCTTAATCATCGATCGGAGAGTTGGATTGTTGATTGGAGAGTTGGATCGCCCATCAGAGAGTCGGATCGCTACTTGAAGAGTTGGATTATTAATTAAAGAGTTGGATTTCCGTTTAAAGAGTTATCGGAGAGTCAGATCGCCGATTGAACTTTCTGTAATAGTTGGCGATTGGGCTTTTGGAATCGTGATTAAACTCCTGGAATCGTTGACGATTGGACTTTGGAATCGCGATCAAACTTTTCGAATCGCTAACAATCAAACGTTTAGAATCGCGATCACACTTCTGGAATCATTGATCGAACCACGAATCGTGGTGATCGCAAAACTAACCATCATCGATTTAACCTTGGATCGGACGATCAAAGTAATCGAGTGATAGAAATTCTGATCAGACGATTGTAGAGATGGAATGAATTACGCGACAAGACTACAGAAGCAAGCGATCAAAGGAGCAAGCGATTGCAATCGATTACAGAAGCCGACATTCAAAGAAGTGAGCGAGTATAGATTCGTCTGATTACAAAAGCAGACGATCAAACAAGCGAACGATTGCAGATTCGATTGATTGCAAAATCAGATTCGATTGATTGCAAAAGCGATTGCAGATTCGACTAAACCTTAGGATTAAACCTTACGTAATTAAATTTTTTAATTTTTTTGATTACCTCATTTTTTTTTTTTCCAACGATTGCAACTGCTCACCCACAATAGAGGCGCGATCTTCCTCTTCTCGCTTGTATTGACCAGACGTTTGCCGCCTTGTCTTCAACGTGCTGACTGCAGGTTCTCTCTCGCTCGCTCTCTGTTAGAGGGGAGGGGATTCGAAGGCGGCCAATAATGTGATTAAGGTGATGGCCAGGTGGATTAATTTGGGCGGCACCTGCATCTTCATCGATAGCTAAATGGGTTGGAGCATTGTCACCGCCGCCGATTGATGGGGAGGACTCAGCAGAGCAGGAGGAGGTGGTGGTGTCACGGTGGCTTCAGCATATAATTTTACTATCATTTTTCACATCAAGGGACACCACCACGTGGGTGGTCATACGGGAATAAACCCTCCCAAGAAGAAGGTGAAAGGTGCTCGTGTGTAAGAGAACGTTCACATAAGAATGACCATGAGGTATACACAACACGTGTAGGTTCTTGGACTTTTTGGTTGTGGACTTTTTGGGCTACGAGTCTTCTAAAGCTCAAAGATTTTGTAAGCAAGCTTCAGTGAACGGAGTGACAGCTCTGCAAAACTGTAGAAGACCACACAGAGAGAAAAACTCCAAGCTCCAATCACCTCCTGTAATACCACTGTTGGTTTGAGGGGGACCAAGCTCTCACACACACACATATAGCTTGAGACACAAGAGAGCAAGAGAGTTGGAACAGTTCTTGATGTGAGAACTGATAGTACAATATGCTCCAGGGAACTAAAGTACCACCACCTAAGAGGGTGGTCACACGACGAAAAATACTTCCTAGCAAGAAGGTAAAAAGTTCCCGTGTGTAAAAGTCCATTCACACCAAAATGACCATGAGGTATACACAACACTTGTAACATAGACTTCGGTGTAGATTCTTGGACTTTTTGGTTTTGGACTTTCAGGGGTATGCCTTTGCACTTTCAGGTTGTGTACCTACAAACGATCCCAAATCTAACCTATGTTGGGGAGCACTCGATCCACTTAGCGGGGAGCCAAAATAAGCAGCTAAAGGAGCCTGCGAAGAAGAAGAACACACGAACACACTATTGCCAACAGATCTCACAAGCTGTCTTCACAGCTGCATTTATGGTTGGTTTGACCTTGTCGGATTGCTCTTGTTCTCGGATCGTGCTTTGATCAAGGGAGAAGGAGGGGAGCATCACATGTACATGGTGCGGGGACTTGTGGGAGGTTCACCGTCGAGAAGGAATGCGAGTCGATGCCCCAAATGGGCATAAGAAATGTGGCCCCCCCGTGGGTCCACAACGTGCTGTGACCATGCATGTTTTTTTAATTAAGTTTTAGTTTTCTCTTTAAATTATTATTTTTTTACTCTTTAGAAAAAAAATAAAGTAGGGCTGAGCAAAGGAGAAGAACGGCTTGCCCATCCACAACGAAAGCTTGGACACTACCATCTTCGGCTTCACTACTGTTGTTTGAACTTTGGACTTCTAGCTGTCGAGTTGGTGTTGCTACCTAGTCTATGGGAGCATCGTGGGACCGTTGTGATCTCTTTGAGCTTGGGGTCACTTGTTGACAATGCCAAGAGAGAGTGTGTGCGGCTCTGTTGGGGTTTTGGCATCATGTGTGGCTCTTCTTTGATTTGAATTGATGGGTGTACGACACCATACAAGGACTTGGTGAGACATCCACAAGATCTTTCGATTGCTTCATTGGTAGTGCTGGTACATGACTTAAAGTGCCAGTCTCACTGCTCTTCACTAATGCTTAAACTTTTGGGGTGGCAATGGGGCCCTGGCTTTAGGTCTCCACACCAATGGATTTGACAATTGAGGGTATCATTTGTAAAAAGCTCGGCCACATGTTTCTTTCACACCTAGAACCCAAATGTTGGGGTTCCCTTCGTAGAAGCCTTGAGCTTCCAACAACTTTTTTGGGATCCAACGAATCGTTTTGGGACGGCTGTTGAGATACTATTGGGTGTTCGGAACATTGCTTACCTCTCTTTGGCTTAAAGTGTTGTGATGCGGATGATGAGGTTTTTGGCATCCAAACAGAAGGGTTTCCCTCATAAAAGCCTTGAGCTTCTAACAAGGATCCAATAGGGCTTGGGTTGAGGGTACAACACCTTTGCTTGAGGCTTCTACTGGATAGATTTGTGCTCACAGGTAGGCTTGCTAGCTGCCAAGTCTTTGCTTTAGCATCATACTTGCCTTGGCTAGCCGGGGTACTCTTGGATACCCACTCCTTCTTAGTGATCTCCTCGAAGGTTCGTTGTGATTAACATTTGGGAGCATGGTCTTCATCCTTTTGTCAGTGAGTTTTTGGTTCTCCATAATGGTTGGAGAGACTGGTCGATGCATGTCAAGATGAGAGAAGTGTTAAGCGTTAGGGGTTACCAGGAGTCTTTGCACCCCCTTGTAGTTGAGGGTCGATGCATGTCAAGATGAGAGAAGTGTTAAGCGTTAGGGGTTACCAGGAGTCTTTGCACCCCCTTGTAGTTGAGGGTGGTGGCAATTCCAAGATCATGCAAATCTCGTTCTCGTCTGGGAGATTTCTCGTCTACAAGATGCCACTATTGGAGATAATGTGTCCAAGGATGACACCATGTTTAACCCAAAATTAGAATTAGAGCAAGTTCAATGAGATGCGGTAGAGTCAGCATCTCTCAAAAAGAGTAAGATTCTCCTTCCACTTTGAGTGCATGCATAGGTCATCAACGAATATCACGAGGATCATCCTAGTGATATTGTTCTCATCGATGGAGATGCCATTCTTAGAGATAATGTGTTCAAAGAGAACACTATGTTTAACCCAGAATTGGCATTAGAGCACGTTCAATGACATGCGATGGATTCAACATCTCTCAAAAACAAGCCTAAGATAAACAAGATGCTCCTTCCACTTTGAGTGCATGCACATGTCATCAATGAATATCACCAAGATCTTCCAAAGGAAATCTTGAGGTTGTACACATCAACCGTTATGGAAGGTGGTGAAGGCATTGAAGTTGAATGGCATGACACGACAAGTGTAAGTTATCCACTCGTAGCAAATATTATCCACTCGTAGCAAATATTATCTTATATTGATCAACGGGATCAATTATCACCTAGTGGAAGTCGTAAGCTTCTGCTCTTGATCGATTATCAATCACCTAGTGAGAGCATTGCTCTTGATTGATTATCAATCACCTAGTGAGAGCATTGCTCAAGCTGAATGTCATGACAAGATAAGTGTAGATTCCCCACTCCGTACTGAATGCTATCTTTATATTGATCAATTGGATTGATCATCACCTAGTTCAAGTTGTAAGCTTCTACGCTAGAGACCTTCTCCAACATGTGGTCAATGCAAGGCAAATGATAATGATCATGAACTATAGCGACATTAACCTAGTTCAAGTTGTAAGCTTCTACGCTAGAGACCTTCTCCAACATGTGGTCAATGCAAGGCAAATGATAATGATCATGAACTATAGCGACATTAACCTTTTTTAAGTTAATGCACACTATAAGATTTTTGTTCTTCTTAGGGACGATCACTATCAACAGCAACAACTCAGCGTGCTACACAAATCACGCATCAATGAGCTTATCTCCTTTAACCATTTATCCATACTTGGGATGGTTTTGTGTGCAATTTTTTTCCCACCCACCCTACCTTCACAAGACCTTGTGAACCCTTGAGATGGCTAATTTGCTTGAGATGGCTGAGAAGCATAGAGAGCAATGGTGTGTTCCACCACTTCCTAAGATTCCCTTTATGTCGAGCAAAAATATCTTAAAAATCTTTTGAGCAAAGCTATCAATTCTCCTTCTTACTTATGTTTGAGACCTTTGGTAATAAAAAGACTAGCTTAGGTTCTTCATGAGGACCAATAAGATTTAGTTCTTTAAACTCTACGGGGCCATCATATGAAGCATGAGACTCTCCATCTGGGCTTCTTTGAGCGTTCGCAGCTCAGTAAAGCTTGGCTTGCTTGGAGCTCATGGGCTTCTCGTCAACTTTGTCGACCACTAACTTGGCCTAAAGGGTGATCTTGTTTAGTTCAACTTCCCATGTTCTTGTGCGCGTCTCATGTGAATCCACGGCCTCAATGTAGCGAAGCCAATGAGGATTCGTGTCCATAGGAAGGAGACACTTCTTACGCTTTCAATGTGGTTTTCTCCTTCTTGACCAAGTAATTGTGGGCAATATGGAAGTTATCCTTTCGCACACAAGTCCCCACTAGCTGAAACACTAGCTTTTTCTCGTTCAAAGTCACTATTTGCTCCCAAAAGAGCTGTTGCACTAGGCATGAATAGGAAGGTCATTTCCGTCCCGTCCAATCTTGCAAACCTTGTTTCAAACTTCTCTGGAAGTGTCCATGGTTACCAAAACATAAACCCAATCCTCAAAGTTGTCAAGCTCTGGAAGAGGCTCATAGTCATGGTTCTCATCTTCACTATTCAACTTGTTACAACATTTACACATTGATTGAAGCATCTTGGGTAGTTGACCAAGGCAATTCCGATAGTTGTGCCAAACTCTTATGTCAGAATGCCTCGACCCATACGATGAGTCCTTCCTATTTTTTCAAAAACTAGTTACCTTTGCATATGTAAATGTGATTGGTTTCCCAATTATGAACCAACCCTGTTTCTCTCATGCTTAGCCTTGCAAGGATCATGGTGTACGACCCTCTTTGCCATCACCACCACCAATGTGAGGTAAAAACTAAGTCCGAAGGTTTTAACCTTTGCATCTTGTAGAGGACGCCCAAGAATTTGGCTATGTTTCCATCGACAATCTTAACCACAAGGCATGTGTAAGAACGTGCACTACATCTACCATACAGACAATGTCTTTGAAGTGGACAAAATGAAATCATCGCCAAACACCTCAGCAAAAATGTTTTAGTGACTATGATGACCGGTGCCTCTGAAAGGGACAAAATGAAATCATTGCCAATCACCTCAAAGAAAATGTCATTGTGACCATGATGAAGGAGTCCTTCACTATATCTAGCTATGTCGGACCCGAGTGAATTGGTTATAGAGGCAAAGGCAACTCTTTCTTTAACCTCTTGCGAATGGTTATGGGTTCAATCAAAGCCTTTGGCACACTTTTCCCTCACTAGTTCTATGATTGGCTCTAGAACAGAGTCAAGGATACACTCACACAAGGTCAATGGATCCTACTCAACCACTTACTCAAGAATGGTAGACCGGATGACCCGATAAGGGTGAGTGCCTTTGGCCTTATCATGGAAGGGAAGGCAAGACAGTGGTTCAAGGAGAATGTTTCCACTTGAGTAAACTCTTATGGAAAGGCTTTTCATGCATATCAAGAGTTATTTAGTCTTTAGGTTGAAAGTGACCCCAAGATTCCATAGGTAAATCCTCATACGATAGAAAGGAGAAGGATCCAATGACATACCTGTGTGTGTGCATGTGCGCACCTGTGACCCCAAGATTCCATAGGTAAATCCTCATCCAATGACATACCTGTGTGTGTGCATGTGTGCATGTGCGCACCGGTGACCCCAAGATTCCATAGGTAAATCCTCATCCGATAGAGAGGAGAAGGATCAATGTGATACCTGTAGGTGTGCGCGCACGCACAGGAGCGCGCGCGCATGTATGTGTGAGCGTTGGTAATCACTGAATGTGTTCGGCTGGTAACTAGACTAGCAGAACTGGCATGGAGCACAGTGAGGCATAGAAAGCCTGTCATGAGGTTGAAAGGGGGTTTATCGGGGGGCAATTGTCTGTACACCCTAGAGCAAGGACCACCAGAAATTGACATTCTGACTACATTGGTATTTTTGAGGAGAAAGTTGCAGTTAAATTCCCAGAGGAAACAAGTTGTGGAAATCTCATACAATGCTGGGATTTCCACAACTCGCACTAGTGGACAAAAATACCTCCTTTCTGAAGGAGCAAAAGGCACACTGTGGATGCCCTCAAAAGTAGCAGTTGACATCAAAACCTTGTAGGCTTGAGTTCTAGATTAAGTCTAGCGATTATAATTGCAGAAAAACACAAAAAGCTTCAAAAGTCTGTACACAACCCCACGTTTCAACTTTCTTTGTAATCGTGTATATTATTCCAAGGATATTCTTCCTTTTGCTCCTGTGTGCACGCACGTGCGCGCCTGTGACCCCAAGATTCCATAGGTAAATCCTCATCCGATAGAGAGGAGAAGGATCAATGAGATACCTGTAGGTGTGCGTGCATGCACAGGAGAGCGCGCTCGTGCATGCACACGTGTGAGCGTTGGTATTCACTGAATGTGTTCAGCTGGTAGCTAGACTAGCATGGAGTACAATGAGAGGTATAGAAAGCCTGGAATGAGGTTGAAAGGAGGGTTGTGGGGGGCAATCGTCTGCACACCCTAGAGCAAGGACCACCAGAAATTGACATTCTGACTACATTGGTATTTTTGAGGAGAAAGTTGCAGTTAAATTCCAGGAGGAAATAAGTTGTGGAAAGTGTCTCATACAATGCTCAAACTCGCACTAGTGGACAAAAATACCTCCTTTCGGAAGGAGCACAGCAAAAGGCACACTGGATGCCCTCAAAAGTAGCAGTTGTAATTGAAAAAACATCAAAACCTTGTAGGCTTGAGTTCTAGATTAAGCCTAGTGATTGTA
This sequence comes from Cibotium barometz, assembly GCF_041138505.1. NCBI lineage: Eukaryota > Viridiplantae > Streptophyta > Polypodiopsida > Cyatheales > Cibotiaceae > Cibotium > Cibotium barometz. The sequence goes on from NC_141096.1 coordinate 38,036,602, forward strand.
CACAACCCATGTTTCCACTTTCTTTGTAATCATGTATATCATAAAGTGTGCTCCAAGGATATTCCTTCTTTTGCTCCAAGGAGATTTTCCTGGACTAATGAGGTTTGCTGTGCACTGAGACAAAATACTTGCCTTAGGTAAAGTCCGTTCCAGGTAACTACAAACTCTCTAATGTAAATAGTCGGGTTGAATCAAACCCAGCCAATGCTTTCAATCTCAGCCGGTCCTCAGGCCCAATTTCTCTTGCCAAAAGCGTGTTTGCTCCTTCACGCAGGCCTTGCCAGTAGAGCCATAAGATTTGAACTTGCTTATTGCATTTTCAGCACCCAAATATGTGTATACATCTTCATCAAAAATAGAATTTATGGAGCGGAATTCATCCAGGGACAACTCTGACAATTGGCATCTTTTAGAAAGAGCCAAGGCCACCGATTTTCCCACGATATCATGAGATGTTCGAAAAGGAATTCCCTTCAAACAAACAATGGAAGACAAGTGAATCTAATGAGCAAAACTCTCTCTCTCTCTCTCTCTCTCTCTCTCTCTCTCTCTCTCTCGTGCAGGCTGGTGGGCATGGGGGTTGCAGCACCAGTGGCAGTTAGACATGACCACAAAATGTCACGCAGTATTTGCTTACCTTGTATACAAGATAATCAGCCATGGTTGTTGCATCCAGGTGCCCCGCAGGAAGAGACTTCAAGATACGCTCTTTGTTGAAAGATATATTTAGTGCAAACTCTGTGGAGACGTCCAACATTGCCATTACAGTCTCCACACTATCAAACAAGGGCTCCTTATCCTCCTGAAACCAACATCAAAAATACTCTTAACAACCAGACAGAATTCTAAGTTTCTTACATAGTACACAATGAGCCTACACCCCCCACCCCCCCGCAAAAAAAAAAAGACACTCATGCTGTTATCAAGACTCCTGTACAATATAATCTGCATGGATTACTGAACCACAAGTGTCTGTTTTGCTGCCTCCTCTATCCATATGTAGAGTTATGTAGCAATTTGGAAGGCTTTCTTGTGCTGCCTACTGACTTTGCTACTACATTTTGATGTGACATAGTGATGCATGACGTTGGTGTGCTAGAGCTGCATGCTTAATATAAAGATCAACAAAAGCCATTTTGATACGTCTAGCACTTCAGTCTTCTAGAAGCTAGCATTTTCCCAAGCCTGTCCACTTATGTTTAAAAAAGCAGTAGATAATATCAAAAAGCAGAAACCCTAGCAGAAGACCTTTTCCAATTCAACACAGATCAATAGGCCCTACACACCTGCAAGTCACGATTGTATGCCTGTGGTAATCCTTTGCATAGCACAAGAAGGGTTATAAGGTTCCCAATCACACGTGCAGATTTGCCACGTACAAGCTCCATGGGATCTGGATTTTTCTTTTGAGGCATAATACTGCTCCCCGTTGACACAGCATCACTAGGTGTTAGAAAACCGAACTCTTCAGAAGCCCACAAAACCCACTCTTCCGCAAGCCGTGAAAGATGTACTGCTAGAATGGAGTTGGCTGACAAAAGCTCCAAGAGAAAATCACGGTCTGACACTGCATCAACACTGCATGACATCGTGATCAGTGATCTTGATTAAATCTAATCTTGTCTAAGAATGTCACACCATTTCAAGAGACGACACACCCTTTGTTGAGAGGTAATATGCTCTTCATAAAGATATTTTATAAGAAACATCACTATTGCCTTGAATGCCAAGATCTATGGAGCGGCATACCTGAATTATTGGCCTGAAAGCAAAGGGGAGAGAGCTATGGGAAAGGCAAGGTTATGTGGCACCACTCCACATTAGAACATAGATTTACACTCGATGACATCATCATGGAAGCCAAGCACAGAGAGAAGAAATTATGCTCTTGCTTTGCAGATTTCAAAAAGTTTTTGACATGATCCCACAAGCTTGATTGATCAATAGACTAAGGCATCCAAAATTATGTCAAGGAGAGACTCATTAGGGAGAAATTAGCCTAGATAATGTCTTTACACATGACAATGTGGCAGATGTACATGTTAATATCATACTACGCGGGGGATTTGTAGCCATTTAGACGGTAGTGATAACTTTTTGCCTCCTTAGGAGTTCCCCCGCCCCCGCCCCCGCCGAGTGTGTAAGTGACCTTATCATGTCATTTCACTCATACTTCACTCATTCTCATTAATCTACATTGCATGTTGTACTTCTTGCTTGCTTGTTGCATGTGTGTGTGCGTTTCATTCTCATTAATCTACTTTGAGTGTTGTGCTTCTTTGAACCTCTGTTTGTGTCATGTGCATAGTGTGTGTCTACTGTGTGCTACACGCACGCAAGACTAGCTTCGAGGTTTGGGGAAGCTTGGAGCTAGGCAGGCTGATTGGTGAGCTGAGTTAGGGATAGACTAACGGACGGGCGCCCAAGTATGGACGGGCGGGCGCCCAAGTATGGACGTCCAATGACCGGCCAAGAGCCTATAAAGGGTGGCCAAGGTTACTCATTAGCCAAGAGAGTCTCGTGTGATTTGTGAGAGCTCTATGGTCTGGAGCCTGGATCTAGTGCAGACGTGCACCTGCTTTATGCAGAGGCCGACAGCAGTCTCAAGGCCCGCGAGGGTAGCTTCGTGGCGGTATGGGACATCGCGAGGTAGAGATTGGTTGGTACGTCCATCTAGTTAGCTCAGCTCATGGCTCGGTGGGGACAGTCTGTGGGCTTGCCCACGGCTGTCATGGTTGGGAGGTGAGTTAGGCCTGCACCCCCTTCTTGTTTGTTTGTTTGTTTGCAGGTTTCGAGTCTCGTACCAGGAGCGTTCCACAAGGAGATCTATGGGGATTTGACAGTGGTATCAAAGCGTGTCTCATGAACAAGCAAGTCGGTAGGTAGAGAAGATGAGGTCGAAGATAGGTATGTGTTCAAGAAGCTTGCTGTTTAGTTTATGCATACTGCTGTTTTTTCAAATTAGTATGTTGTTTTTTCATCAAAGAAACCCGTGATGATGGAGAAAGTGGTCTAGTAGGGTTGTTTGCTTAGCAAGAAGAAGGCTGGATATGTTCTTGCAGTCGCATGAACAGTTTGAAGAGAGAAAAAAAAAAAAGCATGTCAGCTTTTGTTCGTAAGAGAGAGAGAGAGAGAGAGAGAGAGAGAGAGAAGGCCGTCGGCTGTTTTATGCACAGACGGGTGCTAGAGGCAGTCGGGCTTGCACACGTGCTGTGGCGCAGGTGTACAAGCGGCGCAAGCATATGGCTGTCGACGTGGACAGCGCAGGCGGGTGGCTTAGTGCTCGTAGGCGCACACGGCTTGCAGCCTGGTTGTTTGCGAAGGCGCCGGCGTAGCACGTCGAATTAGCCAGCAGCAGTCGGGCGAGCTCGTTAGCGGCATGTTCACACAAACAGGCGCTGATCGCAAGCGGTGTTCGCAAGCGAGTGCAAGGCTGTCCGTCGGGTGGCAGAAAATCGGGCGCAACAAAAAAGCGAAAAGTAAACGTGTGGGGTGGAATTTTTTTTTGTTTTTGTTTTATAAAAAAAAAACACCCACGCTTGACGTTGCTTTTGTTTTTGCTGAACCTTATTAAAGGGTTTAAAGACCCATTTTAAGCTTAAAGGTGTTTTTTTTTTAAGAAAACAGAATATTTATTTATTTATTTATTTATTTTAAAAAAAACACAAAAGCAAAAGCTCAAGTTGCTTTTGGGGAAGATTATATAAACCCCTTAAGTGGGCTTCTTGCCACACATCTCTCAAGTTTTCAAGCTCTCAAGCTCTCAAGTTCTCTCGAACTTTTCTTGTGCAAGATCAAATTTTCTCTCCACTTGCCCTCTTCACGATGTCGACCCAAGAATCCGAGTTGGAGCCCCTTGTCGAACGCAAAGGCTTGCCGGCTACAGAAGATACCGATGCCAATCTTTTTGACGATTGTGTGTCCAAACCTGATTTCCAAGAGTTCAAAGTAGCTCTCGAAGCTTCTTCTTCGGAACATCAAGCAAAAATCGCCGCACAGATGCAAGCTTTGCAGAACTCCATCTCTCTTTTGACCACTACTCTATCTACTCTTTCGGGTATGGATACCTTGGCCTCTGCTTTAGGCCCTAGCATTACTCCGGAACAGTTCGGAGGCGAGCAAAAGCAGCGTACCAAGGAGATAGTGGACAGTCCGAAGGGCAGCTTTTCGACATGCCTTTTATCAATACGTATCTGGTGATAGCCAGTACGTAAATCTATCTTCGTGAAATATTTCACTCCTGCTAACCGGTCAATCAGGTCATCTAATCTAGGGAGAGGATAACGGTTTTTAATTGTCAGCTTGTTCAATCTCTTGTAATCTATACACATTCTTCAGGTGTTGTCCTTCTTTCTCCTAAGCAACACAGGTGCACCCCAAGGTGATTTATCAGACGCAACTGGTTAGCTGCCGTTGGCGTGGGTCCTGTGTTGGTCTTTGTACCCTTTTGCTTCGGGCACTCGTTACGCATGTGTCCTTTTTCTTCGCCGATAAAACAACGTCCCTCCTTCTTGAGCTTTAAAGCCTTAAGGAGTCGTTTCTTCGTAGCTGGTTTACCAGACTCATACCGTTTACAGGTTAAAAATGCTCTGTAAAGGATCTCCTCGTAGAACGCTCTTGGTTCGACATTCGAAACCTGCAAACAAACAAATAAACAAGAAGGGGGTGCAAGCCTGACTCACCTCCCAACCATGACAGCCGTGGGCAAGCCCACAGTCTTGGCTGTCCCCACCGAGCCACGAGCTGAGCTAACTAGGTTGACGTACCGACCAATCTCCACCTCACGACGTCCCATACCGCCACGAAGCTACTCTCGCGGGCCTCGAGATTGCTGCCAGCCTCGGCTGCGTAAAGCAGGTGCACGTCTACACTAGATCCAGGCTCCAGACCATAGAGCTCTTACAAATCTCGCGAGACTCTATATGACTAATGACTAACCTGGCCACCCTTTTATAGGCTCTTGGCCGATCATCGGGCGTCCACACTTGGGCACCCGCCCGTCCATACTTGGGTGCTCGCCCGTTAGTCTATCCCTAACTCAGCTCGTCAATCAGCCTGCCTAGCTCCAAGCTTCCCCAAACCTCGAAGCTAGTCTTGCGTGCGTGTAGCACACGGTAGATACACACTTGTGCACATGACATCTTCAAGAAGAAATTCCTCAAGAAAGAGGATGATTATGATGTTGTTGCCCGGTTTACAGCTTTGACCATGACCTCGCAGCACCTCACTTACGAGATCTACCTCCAGAAGTTTAGGGACTTGTAGATGAAAGCTACAAAGATGGATCCCACAACTCTTTTGGGGTTCTTCGTAGCCGGTTTACCCGACTCATACCAATTACAAGTTAAAAATAACAAATGCAAAACTTTGGACGAGGCCATTCATTCAACTCGTATCTATGATGATACAATGGTCTCTTCCAAGTCTAAACCCGTTACCGAGTAGGGGAATAAGCATAAAAGAAAGTTCTCCGCACCAATGGCTAACACGACTGAAGGAAAGTCTTCGGACCAACCTTCAAAGAATTCAAGTTCGACACCAGCGAAGAAGAATTGACTCCTTAAGGCTTTGAAGCTCAAGAAGGAGGTACGTTGTTTTATTTGCGAAGAAAAAGGACACATGCGTAACGAGTGCCCGAAGCAAAAGGGTGCAAAGACCAATGCACAACCCAAGCCAAAGGCAGCCAACAACCAGTTGTCTTTGACAAGTACGTCAGTTACTGTACTTTCTCGCCCTAGTACATGTTCTGATTGTCTGTTCAACTCTAAAGTTTTTGGCTTGCATGATCTTCTCCGAGTTTATGGAGAAGTGAATGGCCATAGAATCCACATTCTTCTAGACCCTGGCAGCTCACACAACTTTGTTAACTACAAACTTGTGCAAAAATTGAGTCTTGACACGACACCCAGCGATCATACCTATGAGGTACGCCTACCTGCGGGAAGGCAAGTATGGGATCGAAAGGTGGAGATGCTACCAATCCGGATTCAGGACTACAAAGATACTCTGGAATGCTATGTTATGCACCTAGAACATGTAGACTTGTTATTAGGAATTGAGTGATTAAAGACTCTTCAAGTCCAAATAGATTGGTCTAGTCATATTTTTTCTTTTCAACATAGGAACACCTAGTACAGTATTTTAGATGATTATATACATCCCTCTCAGGGACCTCTTGTAGATACAGTTCATTTTGGAAATATAATGGATTCTTCTTTGTATACCGCTTTCCATTGTGTATTGATTCCACTTTCTTCATTTCTCATACCTTCCATGGATGTCAATGAATTAAGCATTTTGAAAGCAAAGAATTACAGAAGATACTTGATTCGTTTCAAGATGTATTTTCTAAGGAACTGCCATCGGGCTTACCACCTGAAAGGGCAGTAGATCATCGTATTGACTTGATCCCTGGTGCTCATCCTGTCAGTATTCCACCTTACAGAATGAGCCAAGCTGAGAAAGATGAGTTGGCTAAACAACTCGAAGATTATTTGAGGATGGGCCAGATCCGTCCAAGTAAATCACCTTGGGGTGCACCTGTGTTGCTTAGGAGAAAGGACACCACCTGGAGAATGTGTATAGATTACAAGAGATTGAACAAGCTAACAATTAAGAACCGTTATCCTCTCCCTAGATTAGATGACCTGATTGACCGGTTAGCAGCAGCGATATATTTCACGAAGATAGATTTACGTACTGGCTATCACCAGATACGTATTCATGAAAGGCATGTCGAAAGAACCGCCTTTCGGACTAGGTATGGCCATTACGAGTTTCTCGTATTACCTTTTGGGTTAACTAATGCTCCAATCACTTTCCAGCAAACGATGAACGATCTTTTTCGTGAACATTTCGGGAAATTTGTGGTTATATTCCTAGATGATATTTTGATATATAGTCGTAGTCTTGAGGATCATGTTAGACACCTCATGATTTTCTTATCTATTTTAAGACCGAATCAACTATATGCTAAGTTAAGTAAATGTGAGTTTTTTATGACAGACATCATTTATTTGGGACACAAGATCACTAGAGATGGATTGAGCATTGACTATGACCGAGTTCAGAAGGTTTTAGACTGGCCTATACCGCGAACAGTGAAACAACTTCGTTCTTTTCTCGGTTTTGTTGTTTTTCTTCGGAAATCTGTATGAGAGTACTCTCAGCTCACATTACCGATGACCGACTTATTGAAAGGTCGTGGACGTAAGTCAAATCAACCTATCACTTGGAATAACGATTTGGATATGGCCTTCAGACTTTTGAAAGATGAAGTCAAGGAAGCACCTATCTTAGCATTACCCGATCCTAGTCGGCCTTATGTTCTTGAAACTGATGCCAGTGACTATGCCATCGGAGTTGCTCTATTTCAAGATGGTAGACCTGTTGCTTTTGGAAGTAAAAAGCTAGACGACACTCAATCTCGTTGGCCAACCCTCGAGAAGGAGCTTTATGCTGTGATTCACGCTCTCAAGGTTTGGAGACATTATTTATATGGCTCCAAGTTTGTGGTATTGAGATCATCAGTCAATCAAGTATGTGTGTGATGTGGATGATTTGAGAGGAAGGAAAGCTCGTTGGACTGAGTTAATGCAAGATTTTGATTTTGAGATTCGTTATCGTAAAGGGTCCATGAATAGTGTTGCAGATGCGCTTAGTCGAATTAGAGGTAAATACTTCGTCATTCACCGAGATTTCTACCAACTTATTTCAGTCATTGAGAGGGCTTTGCAGGACTGATAGTTATTTTGGTCCATTTTGGCAGAAGATCCAAGACAGGAGCTCATTGATTGACCAAGACTCGATGAGTGAACAGCCTATCATTCAGGCTACAGGAAGCCAGTGGATGATTTGGAATGGTTTACTATTCCGTAATGACAAAATTTGTGTACCACATATCCCGGACATTAGGTCCAAAATTCTTAAGGAGTGTCACGACCCTCCTTCTGCTGGACATCCTGGGGTATACAGGACGCTATCATTAGTCAAACACACTTTTTATTGGCCAAAGATGAAAGCGTATGTAGAAGATTATGTTCTCAAGTGTCAAGTTTGTCAAGCAAATAAAGCTGAACGCTTTAGACAGGCTGGGTTGTTGCATCCTTTGCAAATCCCAGGTAATAATTGGGAAAGTATTTCCATGGATTTTATTACCGGATTGCCAAGAACACATCAAGGCCACGATTCTATTTGGGTTGTGGTAGATCGCTTGACAAAAATGGCTAGATTTTTACCGACCCGGAAGACTATTACAGCTACACAATTAGCATGGCAGTTTATCGAGCAATTGTTTAGACTGTACGGGTTACCGCAAGACATAGTCAGTGATAGGGACTCTAAGTTTACGAGTGATTTTTGGAAACAACTTTGAATTTGAGTTCCTCATATCATCCTCAATCTGATGGCCAGACTGAAAGAGTGAATCAGATTTTGGAGGATATGCTTCGAGCATATGTATCCAAAAGACAGAGTTCGTGGGAGAATTATCTTCCTATGTTAGAATCTGCATATAACAGTACTAAGCATACGAGTACAGGTTTTAGTCCTTTCATGCTTATGTATGGTTTTCAACCTAGATCACTTGTTACAGTAGGATTCTCAGGACTTCAACATGATGCAGCTCGTAATTTTTTGCAAGATATGCAAGAAATGTTACAAGTTGAAGTGCTCAAGACCGAGACAGATTTTATTCTAATAGACATCGTTTACCCAGAGAGTTCTCTGAAGGAACGATGGTATATTTGCGAGTTTCGAAAGATTCCGAGACTTTATGGACAGGTCGATCTCCGAAATTATCCCCTGGATACTATAGACCATTTCGTATTACACGACGGATTGGTTCAGTTGCATATGAATTGGATTTACCTTCTCATGTGAAAGTTCATCTTGTATTTCATGTCAGTAGACTTAAGGAAGTACTTGAATGAGCTATGGAAGCTCAGTTGTCTGTTAGGGTTTCATGTGGGAGACACATACACAGAGAAGAAGAGAGAGAGAGAGAGAGAGAGACATGTGGGGATAAGTCAACTCACAGTATGAGTGTGTGACTCCCCTATCACACATGTATATTTGCACTAGTACACATAGTGCACTTAGTACATTTGATCTCTGTCATCTTTCTCTGGTATAGGTGTGGTGTCCGAAAGCCAGGTGTCCTCTGTCTCCTACGGGCTCTGAGTGTCTCTGCTCTCTGGAGAGTAATTCCCTGCCGTGTAGGGGCTGGGAGTGGGATGGATCTCTGAAAAAATGTAGTAATCTGTGTCTGTCGTCCCCCCTCTAGAGCTGTTTGAGCCTGTAATGATGTCTCTCTGTGGCGCTGTATGTCTAGAATGAATCTCCCTAGTATGCACTGGTCTGTTGCCTCAAAGATCTGGCGTAGGGAATGTGGCTCTCTGAATAAAATGGGATCTCTCTCTCATGGCTGTATATGCTCTGCATCTGCATACATAGTGCTCCTCACTCTCCACCTTCTCTCTGCACAATCTGCATACCCTCTCCTCTTGGGGGATCCGTGCTGCTCTGCCAATCTCAATCTCCAATCGGTGTGATGAAACTCTAAGCTGACCAATAGCCACTCGGGAGCCGTGTGGTAAAAAGCCCTCCATGTATCTAGGCCTCTCTATAAATCCATCATCAATGATACTCATGAAGTGATCTCTGTAGTATAGCATCTTCGGTGGAAGAGGCTGTGTAGGCGATATCCATGTCTCTCGTGTATAGAGCTGCCATAGGTCCTGTCTCAATACTCTGTTCCTCTCACTATGTGAGAGACGGATATGTGGTGCATCCCTGTCATACTGGAATGGTGGTAGATCATCCATGTCTAGGCCATGCTGTGAGAACCAATGTGTGACTTGTGCATACCATGATCCTTTGTCTCTTGCCTCAGCCAGCTGTCTAGATGCCTCAAAAGCTCTGTATGACAATCTGTCCTGTGGCATCTCTCTGAATCTGTCTAGCAGGCATATAGTCTGAAATAAGGCCTCTACCATCATAGGAGGCGCAGTAAACTCAGCTCGGATAATGTCATGAGGTACTGACGGTTTGCTGCGTATCATGCGTGCCATCATGAGGGCCTGTGGTCTCTCTATCTGTGTCCACCAATGGGTAGCAAGGCCTGGCGCCCATACCGCTGCTCCATACATCAATGCAGGTGTGACTAATGTGTCAAATAGCCACCCCTTTGTCCGAGGCTCTTGAAAATGCACTTGGTGGCACTGTCTCTCTAGCATAGCCAATGCTGCATATCCCCGTGTCAATCTAGCTCTGGCTGTTGAACCCATGGTGAAGCGTGTGGCTGCTGCAGAGAAGGTAACCCCTAGGTACACGTATGATGTCACCACCTCCACCTGGCGTCCTGCGAGAGTGAATGTCAGCTGACTCCTGCCCTTTCTCGATGTGTGAAAGACCATAACCTTGGTTTTCCCAAGGTTCACAGTAAGACTGTCACGACCCTGTGTTTTTCTCTGGACAGTATGCAAGTGTGCACGGGGACATGGTGGTCAGTGTGAATGGCATCAGGTTGGAGTCAAAAAGTAAACCCATGTGTGGACAACCCCAAGTGTGAAGGGGGCAAAGATACTTTAATTTAAAAAGGTTTTATAACCTTTGGTGGGCAAAACAATTAAAGTTTTAAAGGTTTTAAAACCTTGGGAGGCCCCTAAGCAATTTATAGAGGCTACTCCACTTTTGGAGGCCCACGTCTCTCTCTTGCTTTTGGGGAGGCGTGCAAGGAAGCTGCGTGGAAGAGAAGGAAAACATGGTCGTCAGACTGCATATGTGGGCTGCTGGTTTTTGGCTGGGCACAAAACAGCCCGTGTGGATCTGTACGACTGCAGTACAGTGTACGGCTGTTGCAGGTTTAGGCGATGGCTGTGGTGCAGGTGCAGACCTGAACAAACTGACGCAGGCGCAGATCTGTCCAGCAGGTACACACGTGTGCAGCGTGTACTACTGCAGTCCTGTCCAGCAGGTACAGGTAGGGCAGTACAGTATCGTACAGCTGCAGGTGGTGCCTCATCTGGTACAGTCGGCGCACCACCAGGGTACATTGGTACGGCTGCCCCGTAGGTGTTGACCTGTACGGACAGGTGCAGGTGCATCGTACAGGCAGCAGTGTATCTCATAGGCGGCCAGGCGTGTGCTTCTAGGAGGACGGCGTGCTTTTGCAGAAAGGAGGGGCTGTTTTTCCTGGATTCTCAGGTGGCCAGGACTACAAAGGTGCACATGGTGCTGATCCTCCTTGCAACAGGGCTGTTTTGGAAAAGGTTTATGGACTGTTTCGTGGCAGTTCATGTGGCTATGAACATGAGCAATGCTCGGGACTGTTTTGAGATCAGTTTGAGGACTGTTTTTGTTTGGCTGCAAATTCAGCTATGTACTTGGGTTTTTGGCTGCAAGTACAGGTCACTTGGTTATGTTTCTTGGCATGGGAGTGAAGCAAGCTCGCATGGCTGCGTGCTCATGGAGCAGATTGTTTTCTTCTTGCTAGAAAGGAACAGAGGGACCTACAGTTATGGGCATCTCTATGTTGCCAGATGTTTCATGAGGGAACAGGTAACTAGATGTATGCCGTGTTTGGCAATGTTGTTGAATGGTACCATGAATGGTTCTGTATGAAATCAGGACAGAAGTTTCAAAGGGAAATAGGCCTAAGGGTTTCATGTGGAAACAGGTCGTAGGTTTCTCGAGGAAACATGTTTTTGGGTTTTCTCTAGGAGATAGGTCACATGCAGGCAGAATGTACAGGAATGGACACATGTTTGGTACGGCCTTGCTACTGATTGGGCAGGGGACAGGCATGGTTGTCACGGTACGAAAATACGATACCGTATGGGAATTTTTGGTACGATATGAAATTTTCAGATACCGTACGATAAAATACGGTTTTTATTTTTTACACTTACAATCTATGGAGCTTCAAGCTTGAATGTGAGGGAAGGTTGGGAGGGGAGGAGTCTACAGTGCTTGAGGAACCAGAACATGGATATGTGTCGCTCCCGGTTGGATCTCCCGATTGTCTCCAAAAAAGAACCTGGATGGGTAATGCAATACCAAAGGTCTCCCAGTGTAGCGTTTATGACTAAGGGACCGTCCTTGCACAAATACGAGGAGTGCATCTAGGGTGATAAGTTTAGGGACTCCTCTCTAGATCAAAATGGCCATGTCCGAATCTTCTCCCTCGTGCATAACTTGAGAATCTAATTGTCTAGCCTACCTATACCAGGGATCCCCAAGTGATGTAGCAAGATTCTCTCATCCTACCAATCAAGTGTACACTACCAGTCTACCTCGCCAGATTTTTTAGGTCTCTCAACAACCCCATATGGAATACTGAGTGGACACGAAAGTTGCGAAGTATTGCGAGCATTTGGGATCTTTTTAAAGCAGGGTTTCTATATTTTTTTTAGCATTTGGAAATTTTTTTTCCAAGGGAAAAAATTTTTGGAAAAAAAAAACTCGCACCGTACGATATCGTACGGTATCGTACCGTACGAACCGTACCGTGCGAACCTGTTCGTACGCGTACGAGACTATGGGGACAGGGAATCCATGACAGAGATGGATAGTACCCTTTGAAGGTAGAGAGGGTTGGTACAGGTGTGTCGACTGTATGGTATGCTGTGCTGTGATGCGAGTTCTCTTTTGAGAGACAGTTTGGGAGTCTGTTGTGATGCAGAAGCACTGGATGTGTCAGGGTGTGATGCTGTTCATAGTGTGAGGCTATGGATGGTTGTGGCAGTCCTGATCATGGGAGAAAGCTTCGTATGCAGACTCAATGTGAGAGAGTCTTTCGATGTGAACAATGGCTGGATTTGTTTGTGGATGTCGAGTGGACAAGAAGCCATGATGCACGTTCTTTGCAGGCTTCAGGAGTTCTACTATGACGGCTGAGTTCCCAGCCTTATTGTAATCAAAGCTCTTATAATCAATTAAAGAAATACCGCAAGGGGCGCCACTGCGTTTTGGGGCCAAACGGTGTTCGTGTACTGTTTACAAGAGCACTCTAGCTCCCCTTGTTTGTTTTCCTTTTCGAGGTCCTCAATGGTGTTGAAGTGTTTTATGTGCGAGTGTTTGTTTCACCGCCCCCGTCAGGCCGGTTTCAAAGACCCCTCTGTGTGCAGAAATCATCGAGTGCATGTAGATGCTGCTGTAGACCACCTGGAGACTCAGACACTAATACAATATCATCAGCATAAAGCATAATATGTACTGAGGTACCTGCTAAATCAACTCCATCTCCGCCTCCCCGTGTAATGAAGTCAGCCACCTCATCAATGTATAACCCAAATAGCGTGGGGGAAAGTGGGCTGTCACATGCATCCCGCACTTGGATGCCACGTAGACATTTCTGTACAGAAGGTGCAGGACCTGGGATCGTGAACTGGTCCCATGTGAGCCCAGTCCGGGACGAGTCAGCCAGGGATCCATCTCAGTCGTCCGAGGTCAGGTGTGCATTGTCCTGCACATGAGTCCAAGGTCAGGTGTGCACTGTCCTGCACATGAAACAGTGCCAGTCCGTGCTGTGAGTCTCCCTCTAGAATGATGTCAGTGGTTCTGTGTATCTGGTTTGGTACCGGATGCCAGATCACTGAGTTGATTAGGTTTAGCACAAGGGGCCAGCCCATAGGGCTACCCCGGATCTGAGTGGGGGCACGGGAATGGTGTAGAACCACCCCCATGAGGGCCAGGAAGGCCCAAGCTGAACCCACCAGCCATGGAGGGGCTCTAGGACAGCCCTAGGGCACAGATCAGGCAATCTCCAGGGGATTACAGCCTTTAAATGGCTGTAGGGCACGTATGGGGCAGCCCATACAGGCTGCCCAGCCTTGGGATTGTGGACAAAAGTGGTGTCCAGCCAATCAGAAGCAGGCGCATCACTTTCAGCCTGTTAGGGAAAAAAGGCAGCATTTTTTGCGATTTAATTCAGCATTTATTGCTGAATTTCACCAGTCGTGGGACAATAAGCTGTTTTTCAGCTGGCCGACTGCTCCTGAGGAGGAGTATAAATAGGGTAGGCCTAAATCCCATCATTCATCTCAGTTTTCACCAAGTGCTCAAGCCAATCAAGGGCCAGTCAAGCCAAGGAGATTGCCAAGCAAAGGGGTGGACTTCTGAAGGTCAAGGGCAGGATTTTCCAGCCAAGAAAAGGTCAAGTTTCCTGTATTTGTTTTCAGATTTACATCATTCTAATAAAGCAAATACACCATCCGTGGTGGGGGCCCTACAGAGGGTAATTGGGACCCAATACTGTGTCCTCTCCATCTCCCCCTTCTCTCTCTATTTTCTGCACATCTCCTTTCAGTTTGTGCGTTAATTCCGTCGCGAAAAGAGTGCTGATTTCTAAGTTTTGAAGTACCGATCCTTCTCCGAAGCTTCCGCATATTACAGTGGTATCAGAGCCTACTTCAAGGACAAAGATTCAGCAAAGAAAACCATAAATTTTTTTTGCTCGTGTGGTTGGTTTTTAGACGCCGGTGGACTACCCCTTTCGGAGTGACTCCTGTCCCTCGAAGGACGGTTGGTTTTTAGCCTCCGGAAGCCTCCGGAAGTCTCCCACACAGATAGTGGATGGTCAGATTGCGTTCCGGAAAGGAATTGCATTTTCCCGCTATGGCGAGCGACGAGAGAGAACCAAAACCATGGGACCAGAGTGCACCAGGCAGCCCAGCTAGGGCACCCGGCTTGAGTGTCACAGACATGTTCCAACAGATGATGCAAGCAATCGCAGACCAGACAGCCAAGTTGGATGAGCAGAAGGCGCGGATTTTGGCTCTGGAGGAGCGTCCTCGCTCTCCAGCGTCGCGTTTTCCATCTCCTCCTCCCTCTCCTTCCGTATCCCAGATACCAGATGCTCGTCACTCACAGGGACCCTCTCGCGGGGTCACAGCCGCAACCAAGCTCCTTGCTTGAGATGCAGATGCGTGCATTGGAGATTCGACAACGAGAAGACGACGCCATGCGACGAGTGGAACACGAGCGTTACCTCAGAGCTTTGGACGCCAGATTGACACGGCGGCGCCCTCGAATCCTTTTTCCGAGAAAATGAATTTCAGTAAGTATAATGGTAAACTCGATCCCACAACTCTTTATTCCTGGTTAAAACAATTTGAAGCTTACTTTGCCGCAGTTAGAAAAACAGATACTGACAAAGTGATCTTAGCGAGTTGGTACTTGGAAGGTGAGGCCATTCCTTGGTGGACTCAGTGGGCTCATGCCCACACCAAAGCAGGTATGGCAGCTTATGGGTGGGACGAATTCGTCCGCGACCTTAAGCAGCGGTTTCTACCGCCCCACTACCTTGAGCGACTCGAAGACGAGTTCAGGGGAGCGCGTCAGAACGCGCAACCAGTCCTTCAGTTTGCCAATAAAATTTCGACTGCAATTAGGCTTATCTGATACGGACACGAAAGGGCAGTTTTTGTATGGCCTGGACACGCAAATCCAATGGGAGGTGCGTATGTTTAGGCCAGCCACCTTTGAGGACACACTCTCGCTTGCGCAGAGTGCAGAAATGAAACACAATGGTGGCAAGCCCAAGACTTCCCAGCCGGCTTCTCCCAAGGCTAACACCTCGGGGGGCAAAAGCCAGAACCAGACGCGGTCTTCCCCAGGACAGAGCCCGAGAGCCTCTGGCTCCAAGAACTCGAACAATGCGTCTAAGTTTATGCCAGACCTGAAAGCGGAGGCAGGCAAGACAGGTGGCAAGTTGAGTGCTGAGGAGCTTTCTCAGTACAAGAAGGAGGGTAGATGCTTCTTTTGTCATACAAAAGGACATACTTCTCGGGATTGTCCGAAGAAGCCTCCAAAGGCCACCGCCGCCTCCACAGCTTCCGTGGTGAGCACAGCTCCCACACAAACCCCTGCGGCTAACCCTAGTTCTTCAACCCCCGGTGCTTCAGTTGGAGCAATTATTAGCCGGGAGCTCGAAGATAAGCAGAAGGGCGTCCATGACCAGGAGTATGAGCGCA
Organism: Cibotium barometz; assembly: GCF_041138505.1. Taxonomy (NCBI): domain Eukaryota; kingdom Viridiplantae; phylum Streptophyta; class Polypodiopsida; order Cyatheales; family Cibotiaceae; genus Cibotium; species Cibotium barometz. Next base: position 38,052,576 of record NC_141096.1, read on the forward strand.
ACGAATTGCTCAAGTCCTTTGGCTACATAGGTGGCCAGAGAGTCGTCGTCTTGTTTGACAGCGGCAACACGCAGGATGTGGTCACGGAACAAGCCGCTAGGCGTGCCCGTTTCGAGCTGACCCTGGTGGACAAACAGGTTGAGGGTTTTAGCACAGGTATGACAACGAGCGTCAAGTATGAAGCTCTAGGTGCTAAGTTAGTGATTCGGGGCATAGAGTTTGTGCGTGACTTTATGGTGGCCCCTCTTGTAGGAGCAAACATAATTTTGGGTATCCAGTGGTTTCACAAGTTTCTTCCTGATGTCAAGTGGGACAAGCACACGTTCCAGATCAATCGGAATGTGTCAAACACCCCGGTGACCATTAAGTGTGAGCCAGGTATTCCAAACTTTCCGCTCATAAGTCACTTGCAGGCTAAGCGAGCAGTCAGGAAAGGCACACAGTGTGCGATGATTTACATCCAGACAGCCCAGACGGTGGCCAGTGCTTCCGAGAAGTACTCGGTTCTCCTTGAAAAGTTCCAGAAGATTTTTCTTCGGGACAGTCTTCCTCCCCAGCTCCCCCCGTCTAGACCGGAGGATCACAAGATTGACCTCCTCCCAGGCTCGGAACCCCCGAGCAAGTTTCCGTATCGCCTTTCTAAGGCAATGGAATCGGAGTTGGACCGCCAACTCCAAGAATTGTTGCAAGCTGGCTTCATCCACCCCAGGGTGTCGGCATTTGCAGCACCGATCTTGTTTGTCAAGAAGAAAGATGGGTCTTCCCGGTTGTGTGTCGATTATCGTGCACTCAACAAGCTGACTATCAAGAGCAGATTCCCGATGCCTCGAATTGACTATATTCTCGAGAGGTTGAATGGAGCAAAGGTGTTCTCAAAACTGGATTTAAAGAGTGGGTACCACCAGGTACGGATTGTTGAGGGGGACATCCCCAAGACAGCCTTCTGTACAGAACGGGCCCACTATGAATTTGTGGTCATGCCATTTGGATTGACGAACGCCCCCGCTACATTTAACCGCATGATGATGCGTATTTTCCAGGAGTTGATTGGAGAGTGTGTGTTCATATTTCTGGACGACATACTCATATTTTCAGCTACAGTTGAGCAGCATAACATTGATGTGGAGAAAGTCCTTAAGTTGCTAGAAAGCAACGAGCTCTATGTCAATGAAAAGAAGTCAGAATTTTATCTGTTCCAGGTACATTACTTGGGATATATAATTAGTGCCGAAGGCATTCGACTTGATCTGGCTAAAGTGGCCGAGATTGTTAATTGGGAAGTACCTCAGACAGCTTATGACATTAGATTATTTGTGGGTATATGCCAGGCATATTCCACCCACATTGACAAGTTTTCTGATCTCTCGGCAGATCTCACCGATCTCCTAAAGGGAGTGAAAACAAGAAGGCAAAAGATTCGAATGACTCCACGAGCGTTGGAGGCATTCCAGAACCTCAAGGTGGCTTTGTCAAAAGCGCCTTGTTTAGCCCTTGCCTCGTGGGACGAACCATTTCAAGTGATCACCGATGCGAGTAACATCGCAATTGGAGGTGTATTGCAACAGAATGGTCATCCGGTAGCTTACATGTCTCGTAAGTTACTGCTCGCCGAAAAGAACTACTCAGTCTATGATCGTAACTCCTAGCAGTTATACAGGCCTTGAAACATTGGAAACATTTCCTGTATGGCCGTGACTTCGAGGTTCGCACTGACCATCAGGCATTGCGCTGGATTCAGACGATGCCAAGTGCCCAGTGGAGTGATCGACAACACCGCTGGAGTCAGATATTCCAGCAGTTCGGTGGCATGATTGAGTACCTTCCAGGAAAGGCCAATCCAGTGGCCGATGCTTTGAGCAGGAAGGGACAAGTATCTGCGTTTCAGACCACTAGACTTGACCTTGTTGGTACAGGACTAGAAGACATGAAGCACACATACGCGGATTTCGAGGAATTCGGTACACAATGGGAACAGGCATTGGATGCCACAGGACCATGCCATTTTCTGATACGCGATGGTTGGCTTTTCTACAAAGGCCGACTATGTGTCATGAAGTCATTCCGGGTAGCTCTTCTCCATGATGCCCATGACGCCATTACAGGTGGTCATAGGGGCATGAATTCGACTCTGGAGAAATTAGAACGGCAATACTATTGGCCAAAGATGAGGCGTGATGTGTTTACATATGTACAACGCTGTGACATTTGTCAAAAGGTGAAAGCTCCTCGTGGAAAGAAGATAGGGTTGTTACAGCCTTTGCCAATTCCTGAGGGTCCTTTCCAGGACATTTCGATGGACTTTGTCACAAATCTGCCTCCCAGTCCGAGTAAGCGTAATACACAGTGTTTAACTATTGTTGATAGGTTCAGCAAATTTGTTATGCTTATTCCTTGCAGGGCCAATGTGACCGCCGAGGATGTTGCCCAGCTATTCATTCGGCATTGGTATCCGATTGGCGAGATTCCTAGGACCATAGTGTCAGACTGAGATGCCAAGTTTACCAGTCATTTTTGGAGGGCATTGTTTGATAATTTTGGTACTAAGTTGAATTTTTCCAGTGCATTCCACCCACAGACTGATGCCCAGACAGAGATATACAACCAGTTGGCCTTTGATGTGCTGAAGTGTTATGTCCACGATCAGCAAGGTAAGTGGGAATCGTTCTTGCCTTTAGTTCAAGCTGTTTTGAATGACTCTTTTTCTTCAGCTATTGGCAGGACTCCATATGAGGCAGCGTTTGGAAGGCCTTTCCAGTCGTCGTTAACCAGGACTTCGTCTTCAGTACCTGAGGCGAACAGAGTGACGGAGTCTTACTAGGAGATCCTAGAGTCCGTTAAAGACAGATTGGCTAAAGCGCAAGAGGCCTACACTCGATAGGCCAATAAAGACCGAAGGGACATGAAGTTTTCGGAAGGGGATTGGGTGTATCTTCGGATTATGAAGCAAAGATTGAAGCAGGTGGGCAAGCGATGCCCAAAGTTGTCTTTCAGGAGCTTCGGACCATTTCCCATCCGGAAAAAGATTAATGAGGTGTCTATGCAGTTAAAGCTACCTCCGAGTTGGACTATGCACGATGTATTTCATGTCAGCTGGTTAAAGCCATATGCAGGTCCACCCCCTTCAGAGGTCAAAGACGAAGCGGAACCAGACATTATTGATGAAGCAGAAGTAATGGTTCCAGAACAGATCCTTCTGCACCGTTTCAAGCATGGCTCAGGCCGAAGACTACGACAGTTTCTCACGAAGTTTCAGGACCGAGGAACTCATGAAGCGGTATGGCTCGACAAAGAATTTTTCGAAGACTATCCGGCATTATTGACGGATTATTTGGAGGCTATGCAACTTCCGTCAAGTTAAGCAGAAGGGGATGTCACGTGCATCCCGCACTTGGATGCCACGTAGACATTTCTGTACAGAAGGTGCAGGACCTGGGATGGTGAACTGGTCCCATGTGAGCCCAGTCCGGGACGAGTCAGCCAGGGATCCATCTCAGTCGTCCGAGGTCAGGTGTTCATTGTCCTGCACATGAGTCCAAGGTCAGGTGTGCACTGTCCTGCACATGAAACAGTGCCAGTCTGCGCTGTGAGTCTCCCTCTAGAATGATGTCAGTGGTTCTGTGTATCTGGTTTGGTACCGGATGCCAGATCACTGAGTTGATTAGGTTTAGGACAAGGGGCCAGCCCATAGGGCTACCCCGGATCTGAGTGGGGGCACGGGAATGTTGTAGAACCACCCCCATGAGGGCCAGGAAGGCCCAGGCTGAACCCACCAGCCATGGAGGGGCTGTAGAACAGCCCTAGGGCACAGATCAGGCAATCTCCACGGGAGTACAGCCTTTAGATGGCTGTAGGGCATGTATGGGGCAGCCCATACAGGCTGCCCAGCCTTGGGATTGTGGACAAAAGTGGTGTCCAGCCAATCAGAAGTTGGAGCATCACTTTAAGCCTGTTAGGGAAAAAAGGCAGTATTTTTTCTGATTTAATTCAGCATTTATTGCTGAATTTCACCAGTCGTGGCCGACTGCTCCTGAGGAGGAGTATAAATAGGGTAAGCCTAAATCCCATCATTCATCTCAGTTTTCACCAAGTGCTCAAGCCAATCAAGGGCCAGTCAAGCCAAGGAGATTGCCAAGCAAAGGGGTGGACTTCTGAAGGTCAAGGGCAGGATTTTCCAGCCAAGAAAAGGTCAAGTTTCCTGTATTTGTTTTCAGATTTACATCATTCTAATAAACCAAATACACCATCCGTGGTGGGGGCCTTACAGAGGATAATTGGGACCCAATACTGTGTCCTCTCCATCTCGCCCTTCTCTCTCTATTTTCTGCACATCTCCTTTCAGTTTGTGCGTTAATTCCGTCGCGAAAAGAGTGCTGATTTCTGAGTTTTGAAGTACCGATCCTTCTCCGAAGCTTCCGCATATTACATGGGCATCCCTGCTTCACACCAATGGTGCTAGCAATAGTCTCGGACATACCTCCTGGACATCTGACTCGCCCAAAAACCTGCTCATATAATGCATAGATGCCCCATGTCATATCTGCTGGTATGCCAAGAGACTGCAGGCGCTAAAAAAGCCTCTCTCGTGGTACTGTGTCAAATGCCTTGCGGAAATCCACAAAGCAGCAATAGAGCTTTCTCTTCCTCACTCTGGCCTGATCAATCATACATCTCAAAGTGAATACATGGTCAGTGGTAGAGAAAGCTCTCCTGAAGCCTGCCTGCCCTGATGAGCGTAAACCTGCTCGCTCAGCATATAAGCTAAGCTCTTGCTCCTACACTGCACCATAGAGTTTGGCCAGCACGTGGCCAACCATCACCGTCCTGTAGTTGCTCGGATCGAGCATATCCCCTGTTTTGTGAATCGGCACAATGGTGTGCATCGTCCACTCCGCAGGCAAACCCTCTGCGAGTGCCCTGTTAAACAGGTGTGCAAGAAAAGGAGCCAAAGAATCTACTGCATATATGAGATGCTCACCCTGCAGGCCCATATGGTTGGCGGTCCGTCCATGCTGTAGGCGGTGGATAACTTCCTGTACCATCGAGTGGATAAAGAAGCTAGCTGTGGTAGATCGAAGCTCCTGTGGTGGCTGAGATATAGGTGGCTGCTATGGGACGTGGTATAGGCCCTCTGCATATGTGTGCCATGTCTGTGGGTCTGCAATAGGTATCTGTGTCCGGGGCTCTTTGAAGTGCCGCCATGAGACAGGGCTATCTCTACTCATGAAGAAATGAAAGATCTCTAGCTCCTGTATCTCTGCGAAGGCCCGCCTTTTGCGGCGAGTAAGTCTCCTCATCTCTCTCCTCGACTCCTGCTCTGTGATGGCTCCCAGGCTCTCTGTATGCGGAGCCGTGAGTATAGGGCTCTGCACTCGTCATCATACCATCTGTTCTGGGGCATAGTCCCAGATCTCGCAGGCTCTCCTGAGTGGACACGATGTGGGAAGCTCTGTAATGCAGCCGTGTGTAGGAGTGATGCCAGCTGGGCTGTAATGGTATCCATAGGTGCTAGGGGATCCATGAGGAGGAGCCCATCCTCTACTCTGCCAGTGTATATGTCTGCCATGTCATGTGTGAAGTAGATGGTAGTGTGTGGCGTCTGTATGTGGGGGGCTGGTGATACTGGTGATCCGGCTTTTAGGTTCATGTGGAACAAATGTCATGTCTTCGACATCTATGATTTCTTGAGGAGTAACTAATTGGTCTGTTCCACCCAGTACTGTTGGGGTAAAGGCATTATGCCCACCCTTTTGTAGTGTGTACAAGCCCATAAGTTTTATAGTACATAGTATACTTAGTACTTTTAATGTACTAAGTGCACACTGTGTACTAGTGCAAATATACATGTGTGATAGGGGAGTCACACACTCATACTGTGAGTTGACTTATCCCCACATGTCTCTCTCTCTCTCTCTCTCCCTTCTTCTCTGTGTATGTGTCTCCCACATGAAACCCTAACAGACAGCTGAGCTTCCATAGCTCATTCAACTGGTATCAGAGCCTACTGTTTTTCGTTTCCGTGTCCACCTGTGAAGGCGCCCTGTCTTGAAACTCGGCTTGCTCTTCTGTGTGTGTTCTGCTACACGCCCACTCTCCCCGTCTTGTGTCTTGCACAGAGCCCTGGTTGTGGGAACCCTAGCTTTTCAACACTGCACCTGTTCGCAGGAGTCTAGACAAGGTGTAGTTATGGCGGAGAAGGGGACCCTTCAGACGAACGCGGATTCCAACGCTTCATTTACAAGGCACATCATTGCAACACCTAAGTGCGCAACAGCAACGTGGTGAGGCCGGAGGAGTGCGGAGCGGAGGGGTTGGGGCTGGTGACCCACCAGTGTGCCGTAAGCCTCTTGACCCGACGTCTTCTGCACCTGTGGAGGTCCTGTCGCCCATGAGGAGAGCTACGCACCAACGCCAACATCGCAAGCATACGCCTGCTTCTCGGGAGATTCACCTGCGAGCTTCTACGGGAGTTTCGAGCCTGGAGAAGAAGTGACCAGGCATACGACCAGGTGTGTGCTGGTTCTCGTGTGCTGGGCGCAGTTTGTGTGTGCATTGGCCAGAAGCGATCAGGCATACGACCACGTGTGTTTGGGCGCAGTCTGTGTGTGCATTGGCCAGAAGCGACCAGGCATAAGTCAAGGTGTTGTGTGAGGTCCGCCATGGTGTGATCACTGCAGAGCTCTTCCACTACCGTCCACCTGCACGAATACAGCATCCGTACCTGCAAATCGCAAGAAATCAAAAATTTGTACGAGGTATTTGCTTCAATTTTGGGATTTGCATGTCCATTTTCATCAATTGAGCAGGTACAGGTCCAAATGGCTCAGATTTTGAGCAAAATTGGCAACATTGGGTGACATTGGTCACATTCCAGGTCAATTTGCAAGAAATTGGGTGTCAACATTTGGGGCTTTTGATGTAATTGTGCCATTGGGCATTCATATATGCTGTATGATGTGAGCAATCTCACATTCGGGGCAAAATTGCAGGAAATTGGAGTGCAAATCAAAGGGCTTTTGTATCAATTGGGTTGATTTGCATGTAGGCATTGGCATTTGATGCTTTGGGCAATGTGTTGATGCCTGCCAAGCACTCAATGTGCCAGTAAATCAAGGGGCTTTTATGTATTGGATGTATATGTGGCCAAGGGGAAGCATTGTGAAGACTCTGGATGCCTTCATGTGCATTAATGTACCATTCATGATCAGAAATTGATCTTGAATCAAGGGGCTTTTCAAGATTCTGTGCTTGTTGAGCTTGGCAAAGCAGTAGGGAAGACTTTTATGCCTTGAACCCTCAGAAATCCACTTGCAGTCAAGGGGCTTTTGCCCAATTTCTGTCCGGGACTGTTGAATGCAGTGGTGAGGACTGTCAAGGTCTGATTTTCACTCATTTGGATAGCCAGGAGAGCATTTATTGCTACTGTACTTGCTGGTACAGATTTGGTACAACTTTGTACAAGTTTTGGCATGGTTGTACATTGATTTGAGTGAGGAAAAGGCTCATTTTCAGCTGCTGTACTTGCCGGTACAGATTTGGTACATCATTTGTGAGCACGTAGTACTGTTGTACAGTACTTTGGAAGGGGTCCGGGGAACAGAGCACATCTAAGGTGCTGTCATACATCTGCAGCAACCAGATTTTGGTGATTTTATCACATTCAGTGGGAGATAAACTTTGGGAGAACAACAGTGAGCACTTTGTGTGCTTTGGTGCATTGTTTGCACATCTTGCAGGGAGTCAGGCATTGACTGTGTCAAAGGTTGCATATTGCTATGGCAACCACAGGTGAGAGCTCTTCATTGCTTCACATCAAGAAGCTTGAAGGCTCACATAATTATGACATTTGGCAAACCCAGTGCTATAATGTGTTGCTTCAGAAGAAGCAGCACAAGCCCATCAAAGAAAGGGGTGTAATGCCCGCTTCTCTTACTGCTGAAGAATGGGAAGATATGGATGAGCTGGCAAGATCCACCATCATGTTGTCTGTGTCAGACACTTTACTTTTCAGCATACGTGAAGAGAAGACAGCTTGGGGAATGTGGCAAAGATTGCAGGACTTGTATGCCCAGCAAAGTGCCTCAAGCAAAGTGTATTGGTTGAAGAAACTCATAGGTCTTCAAATGAAGGAAGGGGCGTCTATGACAGCCCATCTAAATGAGTTTAATGGTGTTGTCAGCCAGGTCATCAATCAAAAGTTGGCAATGGACGATGAGTTCAAAGCCACCTTTCTCTTATGCACTTTGCCAGAGAGTTGGGACACATTCAGGACAGCCACTAGCAATTCAAATGCTATGCTATCATATGCAGATGTGGAGGGTGCTCTCCTTCAAGAGGAGATGAACAGGAAGAACAACTCTGTTGGAAAGTCCAATGCAATGAATGCACGTGGGAGATCCCAGCAAAGGGGTAAAAGCCAAGAACGGGGAAGGAGCAAGTCCCGCTCCAAAAAGGACTTGGAATGCCATTATTGTGGCAAGAAGAGACATATCAAAAAGCAATGCTACAAATGGAAGAATGATCAAAAGGAAAAGGACAAAGACAAAGACAAAGATGAAGCCAAAGATGCAAAGCCAAAGGGCAAAAGTGGAGTCAAGATTGAAGAAGTCAATGTGTCACATGCAAGTGACAGTGAGGATGAAGTCCTATTCACGTCTTCACTTGATGCCCATTCACTCCTTGCAGGAGATAGTCATGGTATGCACTCGTGGATCATTGATTCAGGTGCCTCCTTTCATGTCACAGGTTGCAGAGACTTGTTTGTCAGGTATACTGCTCGCAATGAAGGAGTAGTTTATTTGGGTGACAACCATGCATGCCAGATTCTTGGCAGAGGTGATGTGAGGCTTGTGTTTTCAGATGGCTCACAGCTTATGCTCCATGATGTCAGGCATGTGCCTGAGATCAAGAAGAACCTGCTTTCTACTGGACAGCTTAATGATGCTGATTATGTTACCACATTTGGTCGTGGAAAGTGGAAGATTAGTAAGGGCTCACTGGTTGTTGCCAGAGGCTCTAAGGTGGACACTCTTTACTTCATGCATGCTGGTGTTTGTCACCATGTTAATGTAAATGCAACCGAGCTACCGGAAATCTCTATGTGGCATAGCTGGTTGGGACACATGAGTGTCAAAGGAATGGAGCAATTGTCTCGTTTTGGTTACTTGCCTTCTCTAAAGTTCTCAAGTTTTCAGTTTTGTGAGCATTGTATATATGGCAGGCAACTCCAGTGCCTCCACAAGAAAGCTCTTGGACAGAAAGATGCTCAGTTAGAGCTTGTGCATACAGATGTATGTGAGATGCCTCAGCTTTCTTTGGGAGGGGCAAAATATTGTGTGTCTTTTATTGATGATGCCACACGCAAGGTGTGGGTTTATTCTCTTCCTTTGAAGAGTGATACATTCTCAGTGTTTGAGAAGTTTGTTGCTCATGTTGAGAATCAAACTGGCAAAACACTGAAGGCTTTGCGTTCCGACAATGGTGGAGAGTATATGTCCAAACAGTTTCAGGACTTTTGTGATGCTAAAGGCATCAATAGGGAGCTCTCTACTCCTTATGATCCTCCACAAAACGGGACAGCAGAGAGGATGAGCAGGACCATTCAGGAGAAGGTCCGTTCTATGTTGTCACATGCTGCATTACCTCATGGTTTTTGGGCTAAAGCTATTATGACAGCCGTTCATCTTATAAACAGGTCACCTAACACGAGGCTTGGTGGGAAAGTGCCAAAGGAAGTATGGACAGGGAAGCCTCCGTCCTACAAGCACTTGAGAGTGTTTGGTTGTGTTGCGTACGTGCACATACGCAGGGAAATACGCACCAAACTTGATCCTAAGTCTCACAAATGTATATTCCTAGGATATGGTGACAGAGGTGAAATGGGGTATAGACTTTGGGATCCAGTGAATAGAAAGATTATTCACAGCAATGATGTCATTTTTGATGAAACATGCATGTATAAGGAGCCTGCAAGGCAACAGGAGCCTGGCAAAGTCATCTTTGATGATGATGGACATCATGGACAACAACCAAGGACTGTAAATCAGCCATTACAGCATCAAAACCCGCCCTTAAATGGTGCTGAAAATGGTCCAAACGGACAGCCAGAGATGGCAGAAGATATCCCTATGGATATCCCACAGTTAGAGGAGATACCGGGCATGATCTTTCAACCTTATGGCATGGAACAGGAGCCACCAATAGGTGATATGCAGGCTGGACAGCAACCTGCAAATGATGGTCATTGGGTACGGAGGTCCACGAGACCCTCCAGACCCCTGGCAGGTTTGTTCCAGGGGTTGACTACTTGATGCTCACTGATTGTGGGGAGCCCTCTTGTTATAAGGAGGCTTTACAGAGGGCAGACAAGGCTCTCTGGGAGCGTGCTATGAAGTCAGAGATGGATTCTCTGCACAAAAATGGAACATGGAAGTTGGTGCATTTGCCTACAGGCAAGAAGGTTTTGCCATGCAAGTGGGTTTACAGGCTCAAAGTTGCACCTGATGCAAAGCCAAGATACAAAGCCAGGTTAGTGGCTAAGGGCTTCAAGCAGGAATATGGTGTGGACTTTGATGAGATCTTCTCTCCAGTGGTCAAAATGACCACACTTAGAGCTGTATTAGCTTTGGTTGCTCATGATGATCTGGATTTGATTCAGATGGATGTGAAGACTGCTTTTCTTCACGGTGATCTCCATGAGGAGATATATATGCAACAACCAGAGGGTTATGCAGTGAATGGAAAGGAGAAGCTTGTATGCAAGCTGAAAAAGAGTCTTTATGGGCTCAAACAGGCACCAAGGGAATGGTATCATAAATTTGATACATTCATGAAATCGCAGGATTTCAGGAGGAGTGACATAGATCACTGCTTATACACCAAGAAAGCTTTGGATGGCAGTCTATTGATCCTCATCTTGTATGTTGATGATATGTTGATTGCCGGGAAATCTCGTAAAGAGATGGATGCCTTGAAGAAGAGGCTGCATCAAACCTTTGATATGAAGGATTTGGGTGATGCAAATCACATTTTGGGTATGCGGATACTTCGGGACAGAAATCAGCATGTGTTGTATTCGTCTTAGAAGGAATACATTGGCAAAGTTTTGCAGAGGTTCAATATGGATGGGGGGAAGAAGACTAGTACTCCTTTGCCTCCATATGTGAAACTCAGTGCTATGGACAGCCCACAGTCGGATAGTGACAGGGCTGATATGGCCAAGATTCCGTATGCTTCAGCTTGTGGCAGTCTCATGTATGCCATGGTTGCTACCAGGCCGGACATTGCATTTGCAGTGGGAGTGGTTACTAGATACATGGCCATACCTGGCAAGAAGCATTGGGAAGCAGTGAAAGGTGTCATGAGATACCTGAAGGGCACACAGGATATGTGCATTTGCTTTGGCAAACAGGATGCATTAGTGCATGGTTACACGGATTCGGATTATGCCGGTCATCGAGATAACCGGAAGTCTACTACCGGTTATGTGTTTACATTCACAGGAGGTGCTGTGTCATGGATATCCAGGATGCAGAAGTGCACTGCCTTATCTACTACAAAAGCCGAGTATATTGCAGCCACAGAGGCTTGAAAGGAGGCATTATGGCTATCTCGGTTAGTGGTTGATTTGGGTTATACAGGGGATATTCCATTGTTGCATTGTGACAGTCAGAGTGCCATCCAGTTGGCAAAGAACCCTGTCTTTCATGCAAAGACGAAGCATGTGGACGTGAAGTATCACTTCATCAGAGAGGTGATAGAGAACAAGCTGATTCAGCTTGTCAAGATTCATACGGATGACAACCTGGCTGATCTGTTGACAAAGAGTTTGCCTCCAGAGCGATTTGCTCATTGCAGACACTTGATGGGCATTGGATGAGGCCAGTTTCAGCCTTGATATGGCCTTGTATATTATCATGTACATGCTGATTTTTTCTTTTCCTTCATTTAAGGGCACTTTACCTTTAAGTGGGAGGTTGTTGGGGTAAAGGCATTATGCCCACCCTTGTAGTGTGTACAAGCCCATAAGTTTTATAGTACATAGTACACTTAGTACTTTTAATGTACTAAGTGCACTATGTGTACTAGTGCAAATATACATGTGTGATAGGGGAGTCACACACTCATACTGTGAGTTGAATTATCCCCACACGTCTCTCTCTCTCTCTCTCTCCCTTCTTCTCTGTGTATGTGTCTCCCACATGAAACCCTAACAGACAGCTAAGCTTCCATAGCTCATTCAACGGGTAAAGGCATTATGCCCACCCTTGTAGTGTGTACAAGCCCATAAGTTTTATAGTACATAGTACACTTAGTACTTTTGAGCTCAGTTTCACAGAGAGGGTGCGGAGCGACTGGCTCGCTTCAGAGCACACCCAGGCATGTTCTTCAGGGAGCTGTGGACACCCCCTTCATTGATGTATACCATTTTATACCCCCAGTATGGTACAGGATGGAGCTACCTAGGTTGCATATCATGATTGTATACTCCATGCATATAGCTTTGCATTCTCCTAGTAGTAGAGCTCCATCTCCTCCCCCACTCATTGTACTTATTGCACACCCAGATTCAACTTTTTAGTTCAGTACTTTTTCATTTTGTTGGGATGACAGAGGATACCCCATACAGGTACACCGATTTGTCTCATAGGCCGAGTTCGGTCTTTTGGAAGACGTTAATAAAATCTCTCTCTCTCTCTCTCTCTCTCTCTCTCTCTCTCTCTCTCTCATTGAAGACTTCTGACCAAAACCCCAACCACCTCAACCTAAACCTGAACCCAAATCCAAACCTAGATGATTTTTAGAGATGAGTAGTTGAGGTGATTGTATCTTATGAATGAATGGCATTGCAGATCTACATGATTAGATAAGTAGGACTTATCTTTTGTTTGAAGTTTTTCTTTTGCTGGCATGGACAGTTGATTTCAGATGTTTATGGTCTTCGTGTATTGCATCTTTGGTCTCATGTGTCATTTCGGCTTTCAGTAGACATTGTTGGCATTATCATCTCCAGATTGGGCATATATGTGCATATTTCATGCTGTATCTGGCCAGATTTATGAGGCCATGCATTCATCTTATTTTAGATATTTTCCTGCTATTTTTGTCTATTTTTTAAGACATTATTCTAGTATTTTTGCATAGTCGGGCAGCCCACTGTTTTTATACTGGCCGACCAGCTCTTGTCCAACCTATAAGTAGGTGGCTTGGGTTAGCATCATTAGCACATCATTATTCAGCTATTGCTGTTGGTTGTATGCACCTACGGGCAACCCTCGTGCTCTATTCAGCAGCTAACAAGTTTTCTACGTCAGTTCTTTTGCACGGGTGTTTCTTTGCAAGATCTATTTGCTGTTTTTCTGATTTACAGCCATTCTTTCATGGTGTCTGAGCCCAGTGTTGCAAAGGGACCTGCGTTTTCTACATCTACTGCTGCAGGCAAAGATCCACCGCATCTACATCTACAAAGGAGCTGCGTTTTCTACTGTGGACCTGTGTTTTCCATTGAGGAGCTGCGTTTTCCACTAAGGAGCTGCATTTTCTACAAAGGTGCTGCATTTTCAGCCTGAGATCTGAGCCCAGTGTTGCAAAGGGACCTGCGTTTTCTACATCTACTGCTGCAGGCAAAGATCCACCGCATCTACATCTACAAAGGAGCTGCGTTTTCTGCTGTGGACCTGCGTTTTCCATTGAGGAGCTGCGTTTTCCACTGAGGACCTGCATTTTCTACAGAGGTGCTGCATTTTCATCCTGAGATCTGCGTATTCAGATCTCAGCCCCGTATTTTGGTGCTACAACAGGGTTTTAACCCAGGGGAGTCATTTCTTACCTCTCCTTTTGGTTTCCCACCCTCCCATCCCTTCTTCTCCTTCCTTTCTCTTGGCTACACTCAGCTTTCGAGGAGTTTGCTGATTTTCTGATCAGCTTTGTTGAAGAGGAGGATTTTGCTGCGTTATCAAGGATATGGCTTCTCGTCATAGTCATTCTTCTCTCTCAGGAATTCTCTTTTCTTCTCCCCAATCCCAAGCCCCAACTTCATAGGCTTCTTCTTCCCAGCTTCATGTTTCTCTACCTTATTCCCCGATTCCTACTTCTTTTCCTTCCATATTCCCCACCACCACCACTTCTCTTGTTTCTCCCCCCTCATCCCAACCCCTTCCCATGTGCCATCCTATTCACCCCCTCAAGTGAGTGATTCCATGAAGCTGACTGCTACCAACTACCATACTTGGTCGTTTTATATACAATTGCTTCTTGAAGGAGCAGGTGTGTGGCCCTCTGTCACCACTCCTCACTTGGTGGATCCCACGTTTCGTGGAGTTATGGATGCACGGGCCCATCTCATCATCATCCATTGTATGGCACCATCTATCCAGGCACAATTCATATCTTCCCAGAGTGATGCCAGTCAGATGTGGAATGAGATTCAAAGGAGGTTCAGGAGTGTGAGGTGGGATTTCTATCCGAAGGGACATGGTGCCTTGAGGGTATGCTAGCCCGCCCCGAATATAATGCATCTATATGGGGAGGAGGTGCAAGGAGAGGCAAAGCACGGACCCATGGTAGGCACCCTAGGAACGCACTCACGCGCCGGTTAGAATATAATGCATCTATATGGGGAGGAGATGCAAGGAGAGGCAAAGCATGGACCCATGGTAGGCACCCTAGGAACGCACTCACGCGCCGATTAGAGTGCCTACCATGGGTCCGTGCTTTGCCTCCTCTTGCACCTCCTCCCCATATAGATGCATTATATTCGGGGCGGGCTAGAACCGGCGCGAGTACGTTCCTAAGGTGCCTACCATGGGTCCGTGCTTTGCCTCTCCTTGCACCTCCTCCCCATATAGATGCATTATATTCGGGGTGGGCTAGCATGTTCCAAAGCCGCCAAAGCCAAGTACAAAGCCAAGAACACCTCCAAAGATGCTGACAAAGATTCCAAGGACATAGGCAAGGACAAAGTTCCAGAGGAGGGCAATGCCAAAGTGGCATACATGGTAGTTACAGATTCTCCCGGTTCTTCACAGGATTCCTTCCTTGTGGTCACAGAGATCACTTCTGATGTGCAAAGGTGAGTGCTACACATGAAGAAATTGAGTGGATTGGTGATAGCGGCGCTTCGGCACATATGACCAAACATTCCCACATTATGGAGGATTACAAGCCACTTTCTTCTTCTGTACGCATTGGAGATGACTCCTCCTTACCTGTCCATGGAGTTGGTAACATTTCTTTTGGTTCCTCTGCTACTTTACATGATGTTTTACATGTGCCACGTATTTCGAAGAATTTGTTTTCAGTAAACATGGCTGCTCGGAAGGGACTTGGCATTTATTTCGATGATGAGGTGATTGAGGTGATTGATCGGAGGACTCGTACAGTTGTGGCTAATGGTGTTCATGATGAAGGCCTCTACAAGATCACCAACTTCTCTTCTCATATTTCTTCCTCGGAATCTCATCTTCATCAGCTTTTCTCGCCCTCCCATACCTTAGTTTCTATTGCAGATACTTCTTTGTGGCATTCACGTTTTGGTCATGTGCCTATTGCCGCTCTGCAAAAGCTTATTCCAAGCAACTTGTTAGTGGACTTCCAGAGTTGAGAGCTCTCCCACACATTTGTTCCTCTTGCATGATGGGGAAACATCACAAGGAGTTCTTTTTTAGAAGAGGCTACACATAGAGCTACTCGGAGACTTGAGTTGATCCATGCAGATTTGGCTGGCCCTATGGAGGTTGAGTCCCTTGGCAGGGCCCGTTATTATATGCTCTTGGTGGATGACTTCACACGGAAGGTATGGGTGTGTTTCTTGGCACATAAATCTGATGCATTTGCCAATTTCAGGTCTTGGCTTCCAATGGTTGAGAACCAATCTCAAAGCAAAGTTTCATTCTTACGAACTGACAATGGTGGTGAGTTTGTACCTTTTGATGAGTTTCTTACTTCTAAAGGCATCCAGCGGCAAACAACTGTTCCTTATACTCCTCAGCAAAATGGAGTAGTGGAGCGGAAGAACCGACCAGTGAAGGAGATGGCTCGATCCCTCTTGCATCATGCGAGTCTTCCTCCCTCTTTCTAGGGTGAAGCTGTGGCTACCTCAATTTATCTCATCAATCGCTCTCTCACAAAGGCAGTCGATGGGAAGACACCAGAGGAGGCGTTTTTTGGACATAAGCCCTCCGTCTCACACGAGTTTTCGGTTGTGTTGCGTTTGTACATGTGCCAGGTCAAAAGAGGACTACACTTTCCCCGAAGTCCAAGAGGATGATCTTTACGGGATATAGTTCGAAGTCGAAAGGATACTGCTTTTGGGCTCCTGCATTGGAGGAAATCATCATATCTCGTGATGCTCGCTTTGATGAGACCCTCTTTGGATTTGATTCCTCTTCACCCATGCAGTTTTCTGAGGATATTGATCCATTTCCGCCCGATATCGGTGAAATTTTTTTTCCTCCCATCAAGCACTTCATCACCCCCTGTGCCTCCGGTGACTTCGGAAACGATTCAGCCCGCTGTTGCTACTGTTTCAGCCCCTGTTTCTGCTGTTTCCAGCCCCATACAGAGTGCTGGACCGTCTTCCGGAACTTCTCAGCCAATCGGGACAGCCTCTACATCATCTCCCACACACTCCGACGTCCCTTCTTCCTCCCCGGCTGCCCCGGGTGCGTCCATTACAGCTGCGGATACTTCCTCTTCCACATTTGTGAGGAGGGCTGGTCCACTCCGTTGGGTCCAGCAATTACTTCAAGATTCTGGCCTTTCTGACAGTCAATTGTATAACCAGGTCTCTACTTCTTCATCCGGTCCGAGGAGATCTTCTCGGGTTCCCACTCCCACAGTGAATTATTCTCTTATGAGTACTTTGCAGACAATTGATGAGTCCGAATCTGCCCAACCACAGTGGCGACAGGCTATGGAAGCCAAGATGTCCTCTATTGAGAGGAATCGTACATGGGATTTCATACCACGGCCTTTACATCGACGAGTCATCAGTGTCAAATGGATCTTCAGAGTCAAGTTTCATGCAAATGGTACTTTGGATAAGTACAAGGCCCGTCTTGTTGCTCGTGGATATACTCAAAAGGCCGGCGAGGACTTTGATGAGACATTTGCTCCTACAGCCAGGTTTACTTCCATTCGTATTGTTTTGGCTCTGGCTGCTCGTTTCAGATGGCCTGTGTTCCAGATGGATGTTAAATCTGCCTTTCTGAACAGTGATTTAGAGGAGGAAGTTTATGTGGAGCAGCCTCCTGGTTTTGTAATTCAAGGACATGAGGACCATGTTTACTTGTTGAAGAAAGCTCTTTATGGTCTCAAACAAGCACCTCGTGCTTGGTATCAAGAGATTGATGCTTTCTTGTTATCTCTTGGTTTTGAGAGGTCATATGCACATCCAAACCTCTATGTGCTTCTTTCTGATGGGGATATATGCATCATTGTGCTTTATGTTTGTCACGTGCATCCCGCACTTGGATGCCACGTAGACATTTCTATACAGAAGGTGCAGGACCTGGGATGGTGAACTGGTCCCATGTGAGCCCAGTCCGGGACGAGTCAGCCAGGGATCCATCTCAGTCGTCCGAGGTCAGGTGTGCATTGTCCTGCACATGAGTCCAAGGTCAGGTGTGCACTGTCCTGCACATGAAGCAGTGCCAGTCCGCGCGCTGAGTCTCCCTCTGGAATGATGTCAGATGTTCTGTGTATCTGGTTTGCAACTGGATGCCAGACCTTTGTAGGCATGTAGGTTTGCATGTAGAGATGGGGCCAGCCCATAGGGCTACCCCAGTGCGAAGGTTTGCACTTGTAGTGTGGGCATGGGGGAGGTGTAGAACCACCCCCAAGGGGCCAGGAGGGCCCAAGCTGTGCCCACCCGCCATGGCATGGGCTGGAAGGGGCTGTCGGCCAGCTCTAGAGCTTCTGGACAGGCAGCCGACAGGGATAAAAGCCCTATCCAGCAGGTCGGCCACGAATATTGCATAAGTCTATTAAAAAAATACCTAGTCGTGGGGCTTCATGAAGCTGGCCGACTGGATGCAAAAGGGAGTATAAATACTCCAGCCTAGAATCAATGAATCCATCTCATAATTCACCAAGTGCTTAAGCAAAAAGGGGCCAGGACAGCCAAGAAGTTGCTAACGCAAAGGGGTGAAGGACTGAAGGTCAAGGGCAGGATTCTCCAGCCAAGAAAAGGTCAAGTTTCTGTATTTGTTTTCAGATTTACATCATTCTAATAAAGCAAATACACCATCCGTGGTGGGGGCCCTACAGAGGGTAATTGGGACCCAATACTCTGTCCTCTCCATCTCCCCCTTCTCTCTCTATTTTCTGCACATCTCCTTTCAGTTTGTGCGTTAATTCCGTCGCGAAAAGAGTGCTGATTTCTGAGTTTTGAAGTACCGATCCTTCTCCGAAGCTTCCGCATATTACAGTGGTATCAGAGCTCACTTCAAGGACAAAGATTCAGCAAAGAAAACCAGAAAATTTTTTCTTGGGTTGGTTTTTAGACGCCGGTGGACTACCCCTTTCGGAGTGACTCCTGTCCCTCGAAGGACGGTTGGTTTTTAGCCTCCGGAAGCCTCCGGAAGTCTCCCACACAGATAGTGGATGGTCAGATTGCGTTCCGGAAAGGAATTGCATTTTCCCGCTATGGCGAGTTTCGGCGACGAGAGAGAACCAGAACCACGGGACCAGAGTGCACCAGGCAGCCCAGCTAAGGCACCCGGCTTGAGTGTCACAGACATGTTCCAGCAGATGATGCGAGCAATCGCAGACCAGACAACCAAGTTGGATGAGCAGAAGGCGCGGATTTTGGCTCTGGAGGAGCGTTCTCGCTCTCCAGCGTCACATTTTCTATCTCCTCCTCCCTCTCCTTCCGTATCCCAGATACCAGATCCTCGTCACAGGGACCCTCTCGCGGGGTCACAGCCGCAGCCAAGCTCCTTGCTTGAGATGCAGATGCGTGCATTGGAGATTCGACGACGAGAAGACGACGCCATGCGACGAGTGGAACACGAGAGTTACCTCAGAGCTTTGGACGCCAGATTGACACCGGAGGCGCCCTCGAATCATTTTCCCGAGAAAATGAATTTCAGTAAGTATAATGGTAAACTCGATCCCACTACTCTTTATTCATGGTTACATCAATTTGAAGCTTACTTTGCCGCAGTTAGGAAAACGGATACTGACAAAGTGATCTTAGCTAGTTAGTACTTGGAAGGTGAGGCCATTCCTTGGTGGACTCAGTGGGCTCATGCCCACACCAGAGCAGGTATGGCAGCTTATGTGTGGGACGAGTTCGTCCGCGACCTTAAGCAGCGGTTTCTACCACCCCACTACCTTGAGCGACTCGAAGACGAGTTCAAGGGAGCGCGTCAGAACGCGCAACCAGTCCTTCAGTTCGCCAATAAAATTTCGACCTTGTGTCTGCAATTAGGCTTATCTGATACAGACAAGAAAGGGCAGTTTTTGTACGGCCTGGACACGCAAATCCAATGGGAGGTGCGTATGTTTAGGCCAGCCACCTTTGAGGACGCACTCTCGCTTGCGCAGAGTGCAGAAATGAAACACAATGGTGGCAAGCCCAAGACTTCCCAGCCGGCTTCTCCCAAGGCTAACGCCTCGGGGGGCAAAAGCCAGAACCAGACGGGGTCTTCCCCAAGACAGAGCCCGAGAGCCTCTGGCTCCAAGAACTCGGACAATGCGTCTAAGCTTACTCCAGACCAGCAAGCGGAGGCAGGCAAGACAGGTGGCAAGTTGAGTGCTGAGGAGCTTTCTCAGTACAGGAAGGAGGGTAGATGTTTCTTTTGTCACACAAAAGGACATACTTCTCGGTATTGTCCGAAGAAGCCTCCAAAGGCCGCCGCCGTCTCCACAGCTTCCGTAGTGAGCACAGCTCCCACACAGACCCCAGCGGCTACCCCTAGTTCTTCCACCCCTGGTGCTTCAGTTGGAGCAATTATTAGCCAGGAGCTCGAAGATAAGCAGAAGTGCGCCCATGACCAGGAGTATGAGCGCAACGAATTGCTCAAGTCCTTTGGCTACATAGGTGGCCAGAGAGTCGTTGTCTTGTTTGACAGCGGCAGCACGGAGGATGTGATCACGGAACAGGCCGCTAGGCGTGCCCGTTTCGAGCTGACTCCGGTGGACAAACAAGTTGAGGGTTTTAGCACAGGTATGACAACGAGCGTCAAGTATGAAGCTCTAGGTGCTAAGTTAGTGATTCAGGGCATAGAGTTTGTGCGTGACTTTATGGTTGCCCCTCTTGTAGGAGCAGACATAATTTTGGGTATCCAGTGGTTTCACAAGTTTCTTCCTGATGTCAAGTGGGACAAGCACACGTTCCAGATCGATCGGAATGTCTCAAACACCCCGGTGACCATTAAGTGTGAGCCAGGTATTCCAAACTTTCCGCTCATAAGCCACTTGCAGGCTAAGCGAGCAGTCAAGAAAGGTGCACAGTGTGCGATGATTTACATCCAGACAGCCCAGACGGTGGCCAGTGCTTCCGAGAAGTACTCGGTTCTCCATGAAAAGTTCCAGAAGATTTTTCTTCGGGACAATCTCCCTCCCCAGCTCCCCCCGTCCAGACCAGAGGATCACAAGATTGACCTCCTCCCAGGTTTGGAACCCCCGAGCAAGTTTCTGTATCGCCTTTCTAAGGCAATGGAATCAGAGTTGGACCGCCAACTCAAAGAATTGTTGCAAGCTGGCTTCATCCGCCCCAGCGTGTCGCCATTTGCAGCACCGATCTTGTTTGTCAAGAAGAAAGATGGGTCTTCTCGGTTGTGTGTCGATTATCGTGCACTCAACAAGTTGACCATCAAGAGCAGATTCCCGATGCCTCGAATTGACTATATTCTCGAGAGGCTGAATGGAGCTAAGGTGTTCTCTAAACTGGATTTAAAGAGTGGGTACCACCAGGTACGGATTGTAGAGGGGGACATCCCCAAGACAGCCTTCCGTACAGAACGGGCCCACTATGAATTTGTGGTTATGCCATTTGGATTGACGAACGCCACAGCTACATTTAACCGCATGATGATGCGTATTTTCCGGGAGTTGGTTGGAGTGTGTGTGTTCATATTTCTGGACGACATACTCATATTTTCAGCTACAGTTGAGCAGCATGACATTGATGTGGAGAAAGTCCTTAAGTTGCTGGAAAGCACCGAGCTCTATGTCAATGAAAAGAAGTCAGAATTTTATCTGTTCCAAGTACATTACTTGGGATATATAATTAGTGCTGAAGGCATTCGACTGGATCCGGCTAAAGTGGCCGAGATTGTTAACTGGGAAGTACCTCAGACCGCCTATGACATAGATCATTTGTGGGTATATGCCAGGCATATTCCACCCACATTGACAAGTTTTCTGATCTCTCGGCAGATCTCACCGATCTGCTAAAGAGAGTGAAAACCAGGAGGCAAAAGATTCGAATGATTCCACGAGCGTTGGAGGCATTCCAGAACCTCAAGGTGGCTTTGTCAGAAGCGCCATGTTTAGCCCTTGCCTTGTGGGACGAACCATTTCAAGTGATCACCGATGCGAGTAACATCGCAATTGGAGGTGTATTGCAACAGAATGGTCATCCAGTAGCTTACATGTCTCGTAAGTTACTGCCCGCCGAAAAGAACTACTCAGTCTATGATCGTGAACTCCTAGCAGTTATTCAGGCCTTGCAACATTGGAAACATTTCCTGTATGGCCGTGACTTCGAGGTTCGCACTGACCATCAGGCATTGCGCTGGATTCAGACGATGCCAAGTGCACAGTGGAGTGATCGACAACACCGCTGGAGTCAGATATTCCAGCAGTTCGGTGGCATGATTGAGTACCTTCCAGGAAAGGCCAATCCAGTGGCCGATGCTTTGAGCAGGAAGGGACAAGTATCTGCGATTCAGACCACTAGACTTGACCTTGTTGGTACAGGACTAGAAGACATGAAGCACACGTACGCGGATTCCGAGGAATTCGGTATACAGTGGGAACAGGCATTGGATGCCACAGGACCATGCCATTTTTTGATACGCGATGGTTGGCTTTTCTACAAAGGCCGATTATGTGTCATGAAATCATTTCGAGCAGCGCTTCTCCATGATGCCCATGACGCCATTACAGGTGGTCATAGGGGCATGAATTCAACTCTGGAGAAATTAGAACAGCAATACTATTGGCCAAAGATGAGGCGTGATGTGTTTATATATGTACAACGCTGTGACATTTGTCAAAAGGTGAAAGCTCCTCGTGGGAAGAAGATAGGGTTGTTACAGCCTTTGCCGATTCCTGAGGATCCTTTCCAGGACATTTTGATGGACTTTGTCACAAATCTGCCTCCCAGTCCGAGTAAGCGTAATACGCAGTGTTTAACTATTGTTGATAGGTTCAGCAAATTTGTTATGCTTATTCCTTGCAGGGCCAATGTGACCGCCGAGGATGTTGCTCAGCTATTCATTCGGCATTGGTACCCGATTGGCGGGATTCCTAGGACCATAGTGTCAGACCGAGATGCCAAGTTTACCAGTCATTTTTGGAGGGCATTGTTTGATAATTTTGATACTAAGTTGAATTTTTCCAGTGCATTCCACCCACAGACTGATGCCCAGACAGAGATATACAACCAGTTGGCCTTTGATGTGCTGAAGTGTTATGTCCACGATCAGCAAGGTAAGTGGGAATCGTTTTTGCCTTTAGTTCAAGCTGTTTTGAATGACTCTTTTTCTTCAGCTATTGGCAGGACTCCATATGAGGCAGCGTTTGGAAGGCCTTTCCAGTCGTCGTTAACCAGGACTTCGTCTTCAGTACCGGAGGCGAACAGAGTGACGGAGTCTTACCAGGAGATCCTAGAGTCCGTTAAAGACAGATTGGCTAAAGCGCAAGAGGCCTACACTCGATAGGCCAATAAAGACCGAAGGGACATGAAGTTTTCGGAAGGGGATTGGGTGTATCTTCGGATTATGAAGCAAAGATTGAAGCAGGTGGGCAAGCGATGCCCAAAGTTGTCTTTCAGGAGCTTCGGACCATTTCCCATCCGGAAAAAGATTAATGAGGTGTCTATGCAGTTAAAGCTACCTCCGAGTTGGACTATGCACGATGTATTTCATGTCAGCTGGTTAAAGCCATATGCAGGTCCACCCCCTTCAGAGGTCAAGAACGAAGCGGAACCAGACATTATTGATGAAGCAGAAGTAATGGTTCCAGAACAGATCCTTCTGCACCGTTTCAAGCATGGCTCAGACCGAAGACTACGACAGTTTCTCACGAAGTTTCAGGACCGAGCAACTCATGAAGCGGTATGGCTCGACAAAGAATTTTTCGAAGACTATCCGGCATTATTGACAGATTATTTGGAGGCTATGCAGCTTCCGTCAAGTTAAGCAGAAGGGGATGTCACGTGCATCCCGCACTTGGATGCCACGTAGACATTTCTGTACAGAAGGTGCAGGACCTGGGATGGTGAACTGGTCCCATGTGAGCCCAGTCCGGGACGAGTCAGCCAGGGATCCATGTCAGTCGTCCGAGGTCAGGTGTGCATTGTCCTGCACATGAGTCCAAGGTCAGGTGTGCACTGTCCTGCACATGAAGCAGTGCCAGTCCGCGCGCTGAGTCTCCCTCTGGAATGATGTCAGATGTTCTGTGTATCTGGTTTGCAACTGGATGCCAGACCTCTGTAGGCATGTAGGTTTGCATGTAGAGATGGGGCCAGCCCATAGGGCTACCCCAGTGCGAAGGTTTGCACTTGTAGTGTGGGCATGGGGAGGTGTAGAACCACCCCCAAGGGGCCAGGAGGGCCCAAGCTGTGCCCACCACCCATGGCATGGGCTGGAAGGGGTTGTCGGCCAACTCTAGAGCTTCTGGACAGGCAGCCGACAGGGATAAAAGCCCTATCCAGCAGGTCGGCCAGGTGTAGGGGCAGTCCCACACCCATGCGCAGATGCCCAGCAGCCTGGTGCTGTCCCAGAAGGCATGCGCAAAGTGGCCAGCATGTGGCATTGTGTGAAAACACGAATATTGCATAAGTCTATTAAAAAAATACCTAGTCGTGGGGCTTCATGAAGCTGGCCGACTGGATGCAAAAGGAAGTATAAATACTCCAGCCTAGAATCAATGAATCCATCTCATAATTCACCAAGTGCTTAAGCAAAAAGGGGCCAGGACAGCCAAGAAGTTGCTAACGCAAAGGGGTGAAGGACTGAAGGTCAAGGGCAGGATTCTCCAGCCAACCATCCGTGGGTGGGGGCCCTACAGAGGGTAATTGGGACCCAATACTGTGTCCTCTCCATCTCCCCCTTCTCTCTCTATTTTCTGCACATCTCCTTTCAGTTTGTGCGTTAATTCCGTCGCGAAAAGAGTGCTGATTTCTGAGTTTTGAAGTACCGATCCTTCTCCAAAGCTTCCGCATATTACAATGTTGATGACCTCATTCTTGCAGGCTCAGTGCTCACAGATTGAGTTGGTCACTCAGGTTCAGTCTCAACTTTCCCTCACGTTTGCAATGACGGACCTTGGCTTACTTCATTATTTTCTTGGTCTGGAGGTTTGGCAGAGAAATGATTGCATCTTCATGTCCCAGGAGAAGTATGTGAAGAAGTTGCTTGCAACTTATGGTTTGACAGATTGCTCTCCTCTCTCTTGTCCTATGGATCCCAATGCAAAATTGTCTAAGGAGGATGATACACCTTTGGTGGATTCCACAGAATACCGGCAGCTAGTTGGCTCCTTGCTTTATCTTGTCAACACTCGACCGGATCTCTCTTATGCTATGAGCGTACTCAACCAATTCTCCTCAGCAACTCGGAGATCTCATTGGCAGGCAGCTTTGAGAGTGCTTCGGTATCTTCCTGGCACATCAGATTATGGCATCACATATTCTGGTGGTTCTTCTTTGGTGGGCTTTACGGATGCTGATTGGGCTGGTTGCATTGATACTCGGAGATCTACTACGGGATATTGTTTCATGCTTGGTACAGGATTGGGCTCTTGGAAATCTCAGAAGCAAAGGACTGCTGCTGCTTCTTCTACCGAGGCTGAGTACAAATCCTATCTTCTCTCCGCAGCAGCCGAGGCGTTATGGATACATCAAATTTTGAAGCATTTATGTTGTGCGGATGATTCCCCGGTTGTCATCTTCTCGGATTCTCAGAGTGCCATTGCTTTAGCTCAGAATCCTGTGATACGTGGCCGCTCCAAACACATTGAGGTTCACTATCATTTTGTTTGGGATTGGATTGAGATTGGTCTTCTTCGACTTGAGTATTGTTCCACTCACGACAATCTTGCTGACCTCTTCACCAAACCGCTCCCTCGAGCTTCTTTGGAGGTCTTTCTTCAGCGTGCTTGAGTTCGTCCGCCCATCTATCGCTGAAGAGGAAAACAGTCCAATGCTTTCTCGCCAAGTTCATGCATTATCATCTCCAGATTGGGCATATATGTGCATATTTCATGCTGTATTTGGCCAGATTTATGAGGCCATGCATTCATCTTATTTTAGATATTTTTTTGCTATTTTTGTCTATTTTTTAGACATTATTCTAGTATTTTTTGCATAGTCGGCCAGCCCACTGTTTTTATACTAGCCGACTAGCTCTTGTCCAACCTATAAATAGGTGGCTTGGGTTAGCATCATTAGCACATCATTATTCAGCTATTGTTGTTGGTTGTATGCACCTACGGGCAGCCCTCGTGCTCTACTTCAGCAAATAACAAGTTTTCTACTTTAGTTCTTTTGCACGTGTGTTTCTTTGCAAGATCTATTTGCTGTTTTTCTGATTTACAGCCATTCTTTCAGACATTAGTATGGTGGTACATTAGGCCAGCATCATTGGCTGTATGGTGGTACATCCCCATCTTAGCCTTGCAAATTAAGCAAATGCAGATATGGAAGCTAGCAAACGACTAGATCAAATTAAAATCTCAGCATACCTATTCCGTAATGGAGCAGTAAAGCCGAGGGCACTTGCAGTTGCAAATCGATCTATAGGAAGACCTGTGCCTGCAAGTGCACAAGACCCAAGAGGACAATAATTCATCCGTGCTTTGCAATCAAATAGACGTCCAGCATCACGCTCCAGCTAGCAGCAAAGCAAAAGAAACAATATTTATTGTCAATGGGCGTAATGTATCAATGCATACCTTAAAAGAAATACATGGCTAAAATAGCACCAACCTGTTCCACATATGCCAAAAGCAGATGTGAAAGAAGAAGAGGTTGAGCCCTCTGCAGATGCGTGTAGCCAGGTACAATCAAGTCTTCATACCTAGCCGCTAGTTTAACCAATGCAACCTACATCTCCAAATGTTACAGCAAAATTAGGAGTCCCAGTATAGATTTGAGCTCCATTAAACAGCTCTTTAATCCACGAAAGGAAAAACAAGCGAAGGCCATAATGCTAGAGAAAATCCAAAGGTTCCGTGCACTAGAACACGGAATGATGACTAGGATAGACTAAAAACCTGCAGTCCCGAAATCCGGCCTAATATAAGGTCAATTGCATCACGACACCAGAGTCGAACATCCGTCACCACTTGGTCATTGCGACTTCGAGCAGTGTGCAACTTCTTTGCAGGCTCGCCAACAAGATCTATCAAAGCCGCTTCCACATTCATGTGGACATCTTCTCTGTCTGCTCTCCACACAAATTCCCCGGTTTCAATCTTCTTTTCAATTGCATCAAGGCCTAGAATTATTGCATCTCGATCATCAATAGTGATAAGCCCCTGTAAAGGGTAAACAAACAACGGCATAAATGAATCCTTCCTCGGTATAAGAGTCCTTCTGTGCAGAGACTGCTCACCATATCAAACCTGACCCTTTGTGGAGGCATAAATTCAAAAACTCCTTAATACCTTGTACCTTGACTTTCTTAGAGAGGGATAATTCACATTAGAGTCTAATTTCGGTGAAATAAGAATATTCCCCTTAGAGCCCTAACACACCTGCAGGATTAAAAAAGCTTTACAAAGAAGCAAACTTCCCTTGAACCTAAATTTTCAGAGTAAAATGAGATATTCTACTCATGACTTCCTTGAAACCTAACTTTCTTTATGGAAAAAAAATAAAAATAAAAGGGAAAAATATCCTCCCTCGGATACCTTAAATTCTAGTTTTTTGAACAGGGAACAAAAAATCTGTGTGTGTGTGTGTGTGTGTGTGTGTGTGTGTGTGTGTTCATAAACCTGTGGAGAAGACAAAATAAGAATAATCATCTCTCGTGGAAATGAGAAAAAAATCCTTCTTCCTTTTTTTTGTAAAGAACCTGCGAATGAGGCTCTTCTTTACCCACCATTCAGTGCAGAAGAAAAGAGAAAACAGAAACCCTAACCTGTTGAGCAAGCATGGAAGCATGAGCGCGGCTTCCTTGAAGGTCGTGTTTGTAGAGCTTCTTGTCGTAAGAGACAGATTCACTGAACTTTTCAACAGCAGGAGTAACACTTTCTTCAAATCTTCCACCCCATAGCTTGATCTCAGGAGCCTTCTTCTCCATTTCCTTTGATTCTTGCCGAGCCAGCGAGCTTCTGCATGCGAAAATTGCCCTTCTGTTGCTGATGCTGCTATGCAGCCATGGAGACCTTGCAAAGAACTCGGCACGATCGGGTGCACATGGCGATGGTAACACGCACAAGCGAGACAGCGAAACCATGATATTTATTACGATGAAGCTGCGTGCAAAGTAGAGTGTGTCAAAAAATGAAACACTCTTCTTTGAGAAAATTAGATGCGTGCAAGTTTGCAAACACTATGTCCCCTGCCTAAGTTCTCTAACATTTCTGTGTGTTTGCGGGAAGGTGGAGTACATCCATCGGCTGCAATACCCCCATCATGCAACTCGATGACATCGAACTCATGTCCTGACAATGGGACCCAACCGTTCAACCAACTCGCCAGGTCCTGATAATGGGACCCAACCGTTCAACCAACTCGCTTATGTACCCGTAAGCTAGGTTTTCTAACATTTCTAAGCATGGAGATATGGATTGAGAGTGAAGATGTTTCAAAAGTCATTAAGTGATGATTGTACTTTCCCTCTCTCAAAACACCACCGTATCTTGAGCACTGGGAAGATGTACTTGCACTAGCAAACCCATTGTTTGTACAACTTGGTCCTAGTTGACCAATGACAAAGATGAAGAGTGACAAGTTCTTAATGATAGAGCTCTTCATTTCACTCTAGCTCTTCTCAACGAGAGACGAGTCGCATTATTGAATGCACCTTATTGAATGGTGGCACTAATGCAAACCTAGGCATGTGGGCTTGGATACGTCAATCATTCATTGTCAATGTTGCTATGTGGAAATCCATTGACATATCGAAACGACATAACGTTGACACAAACCTAAGCATGTGTTGCACTACTTGGTGGATGATTCATTCTCATTGTTTCTTTAAAGAAACAAAGATAACCTACTATCTTGCTAAATGGTGGCATTGATGCAAGCCTAACCATGCAAAGCATTATCAGTCAATGACTCATTCTCATTATTGTGTTATAAAGAAAGATAGCATATTTTGTGGGATTAATGCAAAACTAAAGTTATCAATGATTCATTTTCTCAGTGTTGCTACAAAGACACATAGATGACTGTATCAAATGACATAAGACTACTTTTTTTAAAAAAAGATTTCCATTGATGATCAACACAAAAACAAGGATGCTATTTGAACTGCACTTGTTAAAATCTTAAGAGTAATTTTCAGGAACACTTATGTGCATCACATGCATTGTCTTTGAATTTTATC
Source organism: Cibotium barometz (assembly GCF_041138505.1). NCBI lineage: Eukaryota > Viridiplantae > Streptophyta > Polypodiopsida > Cyatheales > Cibotiaceae > Cibotium > Cibotium barometz. The sequence goes on from NC_141096.1 coordinate 38,081,306, forward strand.
ATGGACAAAGTAGAAATATAGATATGCAATTAGTATATTCTCAATAGAGTCTTTTTTATAATTCACCTTTGGATAAGAATGTAAAGTCTTAATGTTTTTAACTTTACTAACTTAAATTTCCCTAAAGTTATCATTTTTTACACATCACGCTTTCCTCATATTGGATCTTTAAATATAAGTACCCAATCCTCAAATAATTTATTGGCTTGCAAAAAACTTATGCATCATCACACACATTATGTGAATAGTTTCTTGTAAATCAAGTTGGACTTCTCTTTGAGTTTAATCATGGATGTAGTCATGATGACCTAGATAAATTAGCAAACACCTTATTAAGATTGTTGTTCTCAAAATACCCATATGATCAACCTCTTGATTCAAGCTAAACTTTCTTCAAAAAATTAATCATGTTCTAGTGTGTATTGAAAAGATTATATTAAATGTTCACCAAACAATAAACTCTTAAGCCTTACACCAAGGGAAGAAGGGATGAAAGGGTACTATGCTACTTTACACCTTAACCATAACCACCAAGACAGCCTTACACTAAAGAAAGAAGGGAAGAATCTGAGGTCTATGCTACTTTACACCCATGTCCACACAAACAGCCCTTTCGTGTGGAGAAGATGGGGTCCTCCAACAATGGTTTCACCCCACTGGAGCTAATGCAAAAAGATGGTGAGAAAAGAGGGAAAGAGCAATACAAAGTGCAATCTCAACATCTATGCCTACATGCATGCAAAGAGAGGGGGAGATATGGAGATAAAGTAGGACAAGGAGATGGAGAGAAGCAAGCAAACATCGCTCCATGTGGGGCCCCTGCCCACATGCTGCCCTCGAGTCCAGCACCGCTTGGGATGCCTAGGTGGCCTCCTCCTTGGGTCTCAAAATTCTATTTCTGAGCCCAAGAGGAATAATCCAAACTTAAAACCTTGTGGACATTGAATTCAAAACTTCTATGAAATAAACTGGAAGAGTCTCATGTCTATTTGGGTCCAAGGCTAAGAATAAGTGTATGTAAAAGGGGTCAAGGGGGCTAGAGGATAGGGTGGCCATGCCCATGGACACTTTTAGTATGGTGTGAAAGGCCAATCATGTCTATAAGGGAAAAAAATGATGTTACTAGTCACTTGCTAATAATGATTACAGCTTGCTAATCCTAGTTATGGTGGCTTCTCCCCTTTGAGAAGATGAGTGAGCCCTCCTCCATGAGTGCTACCATGCAAACTCTAGTGCAAGAGTGTTCTCCTCTCTTTTACTAGTATCAAAACAATGCTTTGATCCTTTTTCTTGCTAGGTTTAGTGTAGGAAAACATTAATTTCTCTCTCAAAACCTGCAAACCCTAATCTCATGCATCTTTTTCGCAAGTTTCTTCAAGATCCATACTCTAGCTATGTTTGGGAGCAAATTTGAACCTATTATGAGTCACATTTTTGCATTTTTTGGCTTTGCACGAATTTTTGAACTTTTCGTGCATCATTAGAAAGCCTTTTTATCAAAACCCTAGAAATCAACAATATTGTGCTTGAATATCTTCATGAGTGGTACATAGGGCAACCAAGGTTTGATCTATTACTTTTAGAGGCATTTTCTTCTCTCTCCAAACCCTAAAACGATGACAGCAAAATCTACAACAATAGGAGGTGGCGCATGTAGTAGCAGATGAAGATTTCGTGAAGCTTCCATGCTTGTGGAGTCTCTTATACCTTGGATAGGCCACATTGAAGCTCATTTTGGCTTGCCTAGCCTATGAAATGGTGAAAACATGTGACATTGAGCATCTAAAGCACCTTCTCCTACTCCAACAAACAAGAGGGAAGGGAACCCAACTATCCACGTTTTTCATCAACATGGGATTCTCATTAACTATTGCAAGCTTCAAGGGTTTCTTCTTGCCATTGGTGAGTGTCTTCATCAATTTCATGCAAAACTTGGTTGATTCCTCATGCCTATGACATGATTTGGGGCTTTTCTCAAAGAAACCGCAATTTCCATAACATTGGCCATATACACATGGTATTGGCCATGCCTATAAGCTATGGAATGCTTCAATGGTGTCATATTGCATGCTTGTGCACTCATACTTGGCATTGAGAAAACCCTAGTTACATTATTTGGGGGTTTTAGTCTTTTCATGCCATTTGACAGCATTGAATGCCATACATAACCTCTCATATGACATTTTATGTCATTCATGGGCCACTCACATACCATTTGAGTGATATTGAGACCATTGGAAGTTCCTTGATTGGTGGTGGAGAATTTATCATCACTTTGGTGCCCACATGAGCTATTACATGGATAATTGGACCATCCACATGCTTGGTGGTGGAGATTGATGTTATGTGACAATGTTGGGATGCCTATGACATGCTCTTGGAGCCATTTATTCATGCTTGATGCTTATTTGATAGATTATGATGCCCAAAAGCCATGGATAATCTTTTGCACCTACAATGGTGATGAAGTGAGCAAAAACATGCTAAATGGATGGACACAAGTATGAGCCATACCATTTGTTGATGGAATAGCATGAGTACATGCAATCATGTCATAAATGGACTTACCTAGTCTTTTAAGCATTGTACACATACCCCACACATAATTTTATTCATTCTTCACATTCATAGAATCTACTATGTGTGTGAGGGTACCCTTGGCATTGGTCCAAGGGGAAGTGTATAATGAACTTGTCGTGCCATGGCTACCATGGTGAAATGGTATGGAAAGGGATTAGGTATCTCGGAGGTGAAGAAATGCCCCAACTCTTGCCTTGGAGTGAAATTCGATAAGAGGGTGGGAAGACTTGGCCGGGAGATCGCCCACCGTGAAGCGCGGCATCAACTACATTCTACATTGACATATGGGTGTGGCAATACAATTCACAAAAAAAAGGATCACGTGTATTAATGTAATGACATTAATACACGTGTATTAATGTAATGACATGGGAATGCCTATACATGACATTTTGTGATACAATATGATTGGGCAAATGATTGGCGATTGGCATTGGTTTGTTGCACTCTTTTGGATTGAGAATTGTCTCCAAAAACAAAGGATATTCTCTTGAAATTGCTAAAAAAAGGGGCTATAGGCAACTGAGCACAAAGTCCTAACTTAGTCCAAAACAGACGAGGCTATTTTGGAACCATGTGCATAGCTTGAAAGAGCTATTTAAGGGCTTAAAACCACTTACATAGCTTGAAAGCTATTTGAGAGCTTTACTTTGAATTAAAAAGTTCATGATTCCCACATCATTTGTTATTCCAACCTACAAGGTCAAAAAGGGCCATATACAGCTGAGCACAAAGTCCTAATTTAATCCAAAACAGATGGGATTGTTTTGGAGCCCTACATAGCTTAGAAGAGCTATTATAGGGCTTTCCTTTGAACTAAAAAGTTCATGATTCCCACATCGTTTGTTATTCTAACCAACAAGGTGAAACCCTAATTTAGTTATAGCCTATTTTGAATCTTGCCAACGTGTTTACATATCCCTAGAGTACTCCCTTACAGCCTCAAGATATGAGCCATTGAACTCCCTGATCCATTACCATTTGGCTACTCAACATCCGTTACCATTTGGCTAGTAGTTGACCTTCAAAATAGAATATACCTGCCCTTGGACTTTGATGAACCCTCTTATGAGTAAGTAGTGCTATCAATACCTCTCCAACAAACAGAATATACCTGCCCTTGGACTTTGATTGAACCCTCTTACGAGTAGGTAGTACTCATCGATTCCTCTCCATCAAGCCAAAAACCAAAGGATTCGAGCAAGATTTGAGGATTCTATGCTCAAATTACATTTTTAGGTGAAAACAATCTATCATGATGGGAAGAGGTCAAAACTCCAAACATAAGGGCAACTTCAAGGAAGCTCTCATACATGATGAAGCAGGTGTCAATGATGCAAGGGAGGAGCAACTTGCAAATCAATCTTCTCACATGGAAGTACATGAAGCTATGCATGAAGAAAGTAATGTCAATGAAGTGGCACATGGGGATGTCAATGCATTGGAAGTGCCTAGATTTGGAGAAGACATGAATGTCGTCTTGTACTTCATTACGAAAGCTTTGTGATGACCAAATGGATAGACAGGATAAAATAACCATGGAAATACATGAGAGCTTACTTAGACTTAGTGGACCGCATAGATCAAAGATTTCAATTCATGGTTGACAAGTTTGATGCTTTGGGTAAGGAGATCCAAGATGGAGTCTCTAGCTTGAAACAAGAGTGGAGTAGAGGTAAAGAGATTTAGATAAACCAACAAAGCATGCCTATGCATCAAACAAACCGCAAGCTAGTGGGACACAAGTCCATATGCCATTTTGTGAATGCAAGGCATACAAATGGATCAAATGCTTTACAAGTTAGTTTGCCTTTCAACCATGGTCATCATGGTTTTACACATGGAAAAGAGAATTTTCCTCCACAATTGATGCATCATAGAAGGTCATGCATGTATGGAATGCCTATGCAAACAAACTATGATATAAGGTTTATCATAAATGCGAGGAAGAAGCCTTGACAAGGGCAAGGGTTTAGCTTTGAATAAGCTAATTGTGGATGGAACTTAGAAGGCATCACCTATAGTTAGTCGTCACTTCAATGAGATGGGAGCATGCTAGACCACATGAGCATCATAGAGGTGATGTTGGGGATGAGTTTAAAGGGATGAAGGATAAAATCATCTCCACAAAGTTCAAAGGTGGATCAATGAAGAATTTGAAGAATGTATCGACAAGTTGGAGCTTTATTTTGAGCTTAGTCCTCGTGGTGGTAATAGAGCCAAAGTGTTGTTTGCTATATTTCATTTGGAAGGTTATGCTCATGCATGGTGGTGGCACTTGAATGCTCATGAGAGTACATGATCACTTGGGAGGATTTCAAGAATGAGATGAGACGTACGTTCATTTCAACCCTAAGCCAATCTAGGATAGTGGAGAAATGGGATGATCTCACTCAAGTGGGCAATGTAAAGGATCATGTGCATAAGTTCATGAAGTTTTCACTCCATGTGGAAGGCTTGAGTAAGGAGTATAAATTGATAAAGTTCATAAAAGGGTTGCAAAACAACAGTAGAGTTTATGTGGATTCTCAAAGACCCAACACCATCAAAGAGGCCATGCTACTTGTAGAAATCTATGAGGCAAAATATGCACATGTAAGAGAAGTAAGGCAAGGAGCAAGGGTTGATTCAAACACTCCATCCATGTTCAAACCTTCAAGTGGTGTTGCACCTCATACTGGGACTCCTAGATTCCCTATTGTGTATGGAAGAGGTGGGAGAGAAAATTTTAGATTTGGTACATCTCCTCCTAGACCTACAAATGTTAATGGTAAGTATGCGATGCTAAAGGAGCCAATGAGATTAAGGTCATTTGGTAAAGATTGCATCGACCACTTGAAGAGCAAAGGTTGTGATTCAAATGTGCCAAATGGAACAAAGATCATTGGAAGGTTTGTAAAGCTAAGAAGATGACACTAAGTATGATCCTCAATTAATCTTGCAACCAATGAAGAAGATAACACTAAGCATGATCCTCACCGAATCTTGTAATGAAGGCATAAAAGAGGATGTGGACAAGTATGAAGAATGCTTTGAAGATGCCAAAAATGAACTTGAAGACGTAGAGAATGAGAATTAATTTCCTATTGATCTGGGTGGGTCAACGAAGAGGGAAGTTAATTGTGATGATGGATTACGATTGCTTATATGTGTTGGTAATGACACCCAGGGAATTCAATTCTCATAGAAAGGGGACGTCACTTGTATGCATGAAACTAATAAAAACCCCTATTTAAGTTTCTCTTGAAAAAAACTATACCCCTTTCTAATCTTATGATTCCTAATTATGAAACTCAAATATCCTATTATTGTAATACATGTGGTAAGATACAGCTCATATAATTAGCATGGGCGTAATTGCTAGAAGCACAAAGGTTTACATGTACCCTCCTAAGATTGTTTCCATGGGTGGTCAACTTAAAAGACTAATAAACTTATCAAGTTTTCAACGTACACCACTACATCACATATTGTGAACTACAAGTAAAAACCAATCCCCTTCCATTCTCTACTACTCCATAAGATCCTTCTTGTTGAAATATATGATGTAAAGGATGAGAGAAAGAGGTCATGTAAGTGTGAACACACCCCAAATAAAGTGGGAATGTGGGTGGAAAAGGGATCTAGGGTTGGCCCAACCCTAGCTCTTGGGTGGACCCTATATAAGGGGTAGGAGGCCTTACTTTTTGTAACACAAGTAACACAACACTTAAAGGTGAAGGTTAAGCCAACTTTGGAGTGGCTGAAATAGAAGGTAATATAGAAGCTTTCCATATATCTTGTGTTCTTTCTCTCTCTCATATATGTTGCTCTATCTTGCCATCAACTATTGCTTCCTTTGTACATATTTCAGCCAACTTTGGAGTGGCTGAAATAGAAGGTAATATAGAAGCTTTCTATATATCTTGTGTTCTTTCTATCTCTCATATATGTTGCTCTATCTTGCCATCAACTATTGCTTCCTTTGTGCATATTTCCCATAATTTTGACATGGTATCATAGCCTTGCAAAGGCTAAGTCTCCCTTTAATCCCCTTTTTTTTCTCTCTCACTATCGTAAGCCAGTCACATCCTCATTAAGAAGGATGGTGGTAGAAGAAGGTAAGAAGCAAAAAGGCGTCAAGAAGGAACGCAACAAAAGAGCTTCATCAAAGATGAGATTTCGTCATCATCAACAAGTTTTTGAAGCTAAGAAGCAGAAGAAAATGTAAATTTATGTCAAAAAATTCCATCCTTTTTCTCTGTCGATGATCTCTTTGAAGCTTTGGCGCCGTGAAGAAGAGGTATGAGAGTCTTTTAAAGTTTCTAAGCTATTGTGTCCTTAGCCTCACAATCAAGAAGGTGGAAGACAAATGTGCAAGAAGAAAAAAGTGCATCGCGTCCATCTATGTTTCCAGTCGCCGCCTTCCTGCAGCCGTCCGTCATTTCTGCAGCGTTCCGTCGGCCGTCTGTTGCCGCGGTTGCCCATCCACATTGTTGTTGATGTCCGTCTCACTACTGTTGTTGCCGTCGACGTCCATCTCCGTCTCGCCTGCTGTCCGTCCTCTACAACCTTGCTACAACCCTTGCTTTCTATAATACAAGCTAAGCAAAGCAGACTTGTATAGCAAATAGCTTAGCTTTGTGGTTTTTTCAACGAATGCAGCGCATAGCAAACAGTAGCACATCATCAACAAAAACACAGCCGCATGTTTTTCAACAAAGAAAAGAAAAAAGAAAAAATGCAATCTCAAAGGTTTTTAAACCTTTGTGGTTTTTTCAAAGGTTTTTTTAAAGGAAAAAAAACCAATCTCTTCTAAGGTTTTGAAACCTTTCTACAAGGTTTTCTTTAAACCTTTCGGTTTAAGGTTTCCAATTGGTTTTCAACCGAGCATACAAAGGTTTTTTTTCTCATTTCTTTCAAGCTCGAGGCAAGCGGAGGAAGAAATTATTTTTTTCCGTTCTTGGGAAGTGCAAGGTATGCACAATTTCTGAAACCAAGCAAAATCGACGCGTTAAGCATGAAATTCGATCCTAAATTTTTTGATGAACTCATGTGCATGGAAGTCATCTACCGTATTGTAATGGAGTTAGACACTGCCCGTGTGTTGATAAACAAGTGGTAAGACCTCTCCTAAATCAATGTTCACATTGGTGTATGTATTTTTACATCATGATGAAGTGGAAGGTGAAAGCAAGAAGCATATTGAGAAGCACATGTATAAGCTACTAAAACATGGGTGGCAGCCATGTGTTAGTTTATGTGGTAGTTGGACTAAGGAAGCTAACATGATTCGAAGGGGACATGTATGCATAAAGCGTCTCTACCATGAGAAATGATTGGAGAAGCACGAAGATGTAACCAATGAAGCCAATGTAATGAAGAATGGTACATCCAAATCCCACTTGAAGATTGTCTTTTGTAAGAAGATGATTTCATCAAAGCAAAGGAGCAACAAGGGTGGTGCACAAAGCCACTATGGAAGAGATGGTACCAAAGATGTTACTAAGTTCCTCACATGATAAACAACTCTTCTAGTTGGAGACTGTAGTATGTTTGTTAGAATTGGGAGTGAACCACATTTCTCTATAACTCATCACTTTTGTAAAATCCTAATTTATAAAGGCTACCTACCTTGTCATTTATCCTATGGTTGAGAGGGGGTCATTTTGTTCTTGTATATCCAATGCTCACCTGGCTCCATGTTTGGCATTGTCCCATGGTGGCATTGAGAGGGAGTGTTGAAATATATGATGTACAAGTGGTAAAGGATGAGAGAAAGAGGTCATGTAGGTGTGAACACATCCCAAATAAAGTGGGCATGTGGTGGAAAAGGGATCTACGGTTGGCCCACCAACCCTAGCCCTTGGTAGACCTTATATAAAGGATAGGAGGCCTTACTTTTTGTAACACAAGTAACACAACACTTTTCTATACATCTTGTGTTCTTGCTCTCTCTTATATATGTTGCTCTATCTTGCCCCGTCAAATATAAGCTTTACCTCTTAACTTATAAGCTTAAGCCCACCCTTCCAAACACCCCCTCCCTTACACTCACGTGACTCCATAAGTTATGGCTTGTGAATCCCCTAAGTGATGAAAAGGACAATCTGGCCACTTTGTGTGATATTTCTAGTGATGCCTATGTTGATTGCAAGTATGTTGAGGCTTAAGGCATGCATAAATGGAAGGGTGGCACATGCTTTGGTTGATAGGTGAGAGCACACATAACTTTATCAACACAAATATTGAATGTCCTATAGTCATTGAGTGGTACAGGATGTAAGAGTTTTTCAAATCTATATCTTATAAGTCTGCATGTGTGCATGTCTTTGTCCATAAGTGTGACCCTATGGGCATGGGAAAAAGAAAATAATAAAATCTTCTGCAGCCTCTTGAATGGCACATATGATATTGGAGGTCCATCTCATTCACCAAGCTTCCAATCATCACAAATCTATCTTACAATTCTCATTAATGTAAACCTAGGGATGAGAAGATCAATATGTTTTTAGGCCTTCATTATCTTTCAGTGCATTCATATGCTGGTTGATCTTCTTCTTCAGCTTCTCCCCTGATACTTAACTTTCACTTGTTGCTTTCTCTGCCAAAAGGATGGCATGATTTTGGAAATTTAGGATGAGCCTTTTGCTTAATCGTGTCATTCTTCTAAAGTGCTTAATATGCAAAAGGCAAGAAATATGATGTTAAATATGCAAGCAGGCAGGTATTTGATGTCCAAATTACAAAAAGAGGCATAAAAATGAACCTTGTGGTTGGAAAGACGGTGCGATTCTTGGATTCCGATGATGCTGCTTCGTTGATATCGTGCCGTGTTTTTATGAAGATATTTTGAAGACATTGCTCCCACAAATATTAAAGAAGTGCCCCCACATATTATTTCAATACTGAAAATTGAGTGCTATGTTGAGATTCTAAAAAAGCTGAGTGCTGCTTTGAAGAAAAGGAGGTGATAAGGATAGACAAGAATTTGAGGATTTAAAAAAGGAAAGAATCTAAGGGCAAATAAAATGATGGTGTGATTCCTTTCTCTCTTCAATGCGTTTATGGGCTATTCGCGCCATCCTCCACGTGCGGGAAAAAATGTGAAAAACAAATTAGCATGTGCATGGTACTTATAGATCACAGAGACACGTCACGTCAGCACGTACAATTACACATGCTAACCACGTGTGACCTAACCACGTGTGACCTATATTATCACATGTGACCATACTACCATGTGTCGATTTGTTAGCGTCATACATGTGGATGTACGTGGCTCACACGTGGATATACATTGGTCGCACATGTGGATGTACGACCACGTGGCAATTGTATGATCACCACATGGGTCCGTACTCTAACGGTATTTTTGGCTAGTTATATAAATTGATTCGTCATTTTTTAAATAATTTTTTGTTATACCTTCGATGCACCTACCTACCATTCCAAGTAGCTACCTACCCACCCTAGCCCCCACCTAGCTCTCTTTAGCCATCCATTCATTTTGCACCTCCTAACTCGAGTCCCCACCCACATCTATTTAGCCATTCACTCATTTTGCTAAGCAGCCCCCATCAATTGTGATAGAAAGACGATGCAAATTTGGGTGTCCAAGTAGATCCAAGTCATCGTGCGGTCCTTCTAGAGCATGACATAGAGCTAATCCCCAGCCATTGAACGTCATCAGATCAACAAAATAAGTGTTTATTTTGTAAGATTAGTGTGGTAGAAAGACAGTGTGAAACAAGGCTACGAACATCATCAGATTCATCGTATCGTGCCCTCCTTCCATACCCTGTAAGGGTATTCCCGAGGCTTTCTAATAGCATCTAGGTATCTTCCCAATCAAGTCTTATGATTTCAAATGATGAAGGGATATTAGTGGTAGAGAAACACCTGCAAGAGAAGCTCTTTGATTTTTTGTAATTAGTAGGTGCACATGATATGTTTGTCTCCTATAGGAAATGCATCAATGTGGCTTTTTGACTTGTCTTCACTCGTTAATCATTTTAAAGAGAACTATGAGGAATAAATGGAATCTTTCCTTGCCTTGACAGATGATGATGCTTTGAATTTTGAAGGTATAAGGTTTGATTATCTTACTAGTTTGGCAAAGACTTCTTTATAGAAAAGGCAAGGTTGCAAAAGAAGTATGATGCACTTCATGATCATGTCAAAATCACTATCGACCAACGCAGGTTACATAATAGAAAATGCAGGCTCCTTCAACATAATGTAGCCTTGTTTTTCTATCTACATGTACAAGTAGGAATTGAGGATGCTAGAAAGAGTAATCTTGACACTTTTGGTGTGCAGTCTATAGCATGTTTTAGGGGATATTGAAAATCAAGAAAAACTAAATGATGTAGAAATGGTTTTGGATAAGCAACATGAAGAAATATTGAGCAACGATTTTGATGTTGCTGATTTCAAGGGAAGCTTAATTGTGCCAGAGGAAAAGGATGTTACTATAGAGATTTCAGAGAAGGAGATCACTCTCCCATGCCTATCACCCTTTCCACTCAAGGACAATAAAAAATTTGTACTCCTCATAGATATCCAAAAGATCTTGAATTTAAGAGAAGACTCTTGCCTTGGATTAATAAGCAATGGTTCTCAAGTTGCTTCAAACTTTATAGATCCAAATCAGGTTGATGACTTTTCAGTGCTTAATACATTAACAGGAAGCAATTTCATTGATGCACCAAGGGCTTTATAAATGTGCCGTAAAAATATTAAAGAATAAGAAAAAACTCTCCCAACAGAAGAAGAGTCTAAAACTATCCAAGAAAGCATGGGAATTTCTAATATGGGAAGAAATCCACCAAAGACACCATGCTCAGAAGGAGAGATCTTTCCAGAAGGTTCAATTGACTTGTGGGAGGATAGGCGACTTGTGGGAGGATAGGTGACTTGTTAAAGATGAAAACAAAAAGGTATTTATAAGAATAAATTGAGAATCTATTTTTTCCCAGCTTTTTATTTCTGTAGAGTAAATTATATTTCCTCTATTTGTAGCTTGAGATAGCAGATGAAGATGGATTCCTTGGTCGAGGTGGAGGTAAATGTACTTTTGTTGGTAAAGATTCAACCCTCGGACACTATATTTCAAAGATACCTCCAGATGTGTTGATCATTTACCCTTCAAAGTATTCAAATGATCCACACATTCCATTAAGTGGCCTTAAAGGTTTTGTCAACATACTTAGTGTTGGTGTCCCGGTCGAGACCCGACACTTGCGTGGTTCTAGACCACCTAGTCAGCTCCAGAGGAGACACGACTAATACAACTATGCCCAACAAGATAAGCCAACACTAGCGCATTGCACCATCGCTCTGCCTAGGCTAAGGGAGTTAGTTGCGTAGTGCCGCAGTTTGTTCTTGCATGTAGTGAGATCCTTAGCATGGCTCCTAATCCTATGTTTGGAAGGGAGTCACTTTCAGACAGGATTGACTGTAGACTTAGACACAAGTAAAAAGACATGTTCAACATAGAAAGCATCGATACAACTTAAGAGTTAAATGGAATTGCACAATACAGAGAATGAAGAACTTCGTCGATCGACACAATCACTATATTCCTCAGTAAATCCTAGCCCATATAATGCCACAGTCCCTTTCACTCTCCGCTCTCCTTTTCACCTGGGTACTACCCGTTGGCAAGAACAATTACAAGGTTGTTACAAAAGAAAAAGATCCAGAGATGTTTCCCAATGGACATGCTTGAGGCACTCCACCACCGCTGGATGGCTTCCAACACTTGGCGATCACGCTGGATGTTGCGGTAGCAGCGAAGCAAACAAAATTTTGTGTCACCCCCCAAAGAGAGATCCGAGGCTAGGTAATGAGCAAGAGGAAAAGAGCTATGGAGAGCTCAATATCTACCTCATGCCAATTGCAAATGGGGCATGGTAGATAGCAATGACAAGGTAGAATAGAAGAGAAGGAACATCACTACCATTCCTACTACTCACATACTTCAACACTCTAAGCAAGCAAGCAAGAAACCATAAACTCAAATGAGAGAGAGAGAGAGAGAGAAGGCAAAACTCAATTGAGACAAATGGTAGTCCCTTTTCATATTTTATCAAATGTCTTATATACATGAGCTCATATTTTCAATGTTTGGTTGCCCAATTACAAGTGGGGGCCCAAAACTAGTCTTCCTAGTTTTACTAGCTATATGTACATCAAATCCTCATGACCGGTGTTACACATGCCGTAAGCTCAGTCATCCCATGTCTCATTTACAATTAGTGCATTGCGCGGTTACAAAAAGATAAGTTACAAAATGCATAGTAGCCACGCGAAGGTCATGTTAACCAAGGTGGGTAACAACGACGCAATTATGGTCGCCCTTAGGAAGGGTGTACCTCATGGAAATGGCGGAATGCCTCTCCATCAAACACATACTTTCCAAATCAACTTTCAAAAAGCTACCTTATGTGCTCAACTCTCTTCTTGCTAAACCCTGCTCACTTCCTTACCTTCTTCTTCCAAGCCATCCCAGTGTTCCGTGCTGGAGTTTGAGCCCCAGTTGTCCACAGTGTACAAGGTGGTGGACAAACATGCACTATGGCTGGAAAGGATGGAAAGGATGGGGCTCAAAGAGTTCGCAAAGCTACCATGGGAGGAGCTCTAGGAGAACTCATAGGGTTGGCTAAGTGCCATTCACCGGATTCGACCCTTGCATGCACCTTTCTCTTCTTCTTTCTCTTGTGTGTGTGAGGAAGTATGTTATCCATTAACATTTTTGGCGCCGTTGTTGGGGATGGCATTTAGCCTAGGGTCCTTCACTTGATTCATTAGTAGCTAGAGTCTTTGCTTTAGCCCGGTTGGAGTGCAAATCCACTGGTAGTTTGATTAAGATTGTTTTGTTTTGTGTTTTATCGGAGATTACCCGGAGTTTGGATTATTGATCGAGCATCAAAGCATTCAAATCTTCACCGCGAGAGCAGGGAGAAGCGAGTGCCCCAATTTTGCCCTTGAGATTCAAACAAGTTTCATTTTTTTGTTTTTTATTCATGTTTGTATTTTTTCTTAATCATCTAATTAATCTCAATTAATTAGCTTAAACCATGAATCGTAGGTATCAATAAAAGTAGCTATAGAGATTAGCTCTAGCTCCTTGTAAAAACAAAAACATTAAAAACCCTGGGAAGGTGCCTGAATCAGCTGCTGATTGAAGAAGATCCTAGGTGAAACTGCATTCTGCCAGCAGGCAACTTTGAGAAGTGCATGCCCGTTTGCTCAAGAGGGAACGCCCATGCAAAATTTGGAACACCCGTTCCTTCTGCTTGTAGCCCAATCTGACAAGATCTGTTGCCTAAATTTGGTAGAAGCATTAAAATTGGATTAAATACATTTAATCGGGCATTATGTGCATTAAAGTGTATTCAATCTAGGGGGCCAGCTCTAGCACATCATAACGCACCTCAAGCTTGAGCTATGCCTCAAGCACTACCCACCAATCCCAGGCAACCCCGCTGGCTTTGCCAGCTCCAGTGCATCATAACGCACCTCAACCTGGCCAAGAAGTGGCCCAAACAAGAATCCTTAGGGTACCAGAAATGCCCTTACCACCCCCACTTCTCCCACCTCAGCCCCCATTACCCAGAGTCGCACCAGTTCGTGAGATAAACATGATGGAACTCTTTGACAATGGGAATGAGGGATAAATCTTGGAAACTCCCACTTATGAAACCCAAGAGCCAACAAGCCCGCCATCACAAATCCTAAGTCACTATGTCATGGAGAGTGATCAAACGTACCTTATATACTTAGCGGCCCTGATACCTCAGGCTAGGGACATAAACCGAATAACTAAAAGACCACCTATACAGTGCTACGATTGGGGTGTACCTCACCGAGTGGCTGAGTGTCCCAATCCAAAGGGTATGATGAGTGCCCCTGCAGGTGCTCCCACCCCAGATCCATTGTGTGTGGGGTGTGGTATTAATCACCTTTATATAAAGATTGTCCCGGTGAGACCAAGATCCTCTAGAAAGGCTCATGAAGCTAATCCCAGCACCAGCCTTAACCTGATGAGTGTGAGAGATGGTTTCATTCGATCAGTCCCTCTCAATGCTATGACCTGGCTACAAAGCAGGCACAGGGCCGCGGCACATGCTATAGCAGAGACATCAACCTCACAAACTCAGGGTCAAGCAAGAGCCCTTAAACAAGCATGAGCAACTCCGAGCTCATGAAAGAAAGCCATCAAGGTTGGGAAGGGAGAAAGCCGAGTGATTATCAAAAGTGGTTCAAAATCCGGCACACAACTCATCCGTCGACTTCTTCCTCCGAAGAAGAAGAATTGCTAAGGGCTGCTGCCCAAGCCAGAGAACCGACGAACACCCGGCTAGCTACCGTAAAAGCTTGTTGAGTACCCTAATCCTATTAAGGAAAAAAAGAGACTCTTGGTAGCCCAAGAGTTAGTCCGTGAGTTCCAAGCTTAGTTGGAAGTCGATTCTCCTACTACCTACCTTGAACCGTGCCCATCGGTCTCAAACCACATACATGTGCATGATGCTCAGGTACATCCTTTGCGAGCTTCCAGACCAACCACTCCTATAAGAGTTAACAACAGTAGATGTTACACCCCAATAGGGAGACAGAGTGGCTGAATATCTTAGAAATTTGGGAGAGGAACATCATAGGGGAACAAATGTAGAAATCCATGTTCCCATCCCATACACCTAAAAAAGCTTAAGACAAAGCAAACCTGACCTTTCTCAAAAGGACAACCTCTGTTCCAAGAGATATTGTAGGTCTCTCTTCTTTCCTCTCGTCTCAAGTCCAAATCCCTATCGGCACCTTGTTCCAAGGTAGCCCAAGCCTATGGAACGACCTAAAGGAGACTGGATGGAGGGACGTCTTAGAGTAGGCATGTACAAAACGATAGAGCCCGATAACTTAGATGAATTCAACGAAAAGGAATTCCATATACCTCACAAGGTAAGAGGAACCCCACGGTTGAGCTAATAAACTTGGGCAGTACTTCGAAAAGGAGGCGATAAACTCAACGCAGCTTTACCCATAACCTTCGATGGCCTCCAAGTTAATGTAATCATTGATGGGGGAGCCAGAGTGAGCATTGTTATCAAATAATGTTGGGAAAAATGGGGAGCACTTATCTTGGATAACACCTGATTACTAGTTAAACTCGTTGATGGAACCATTGCTAGACCCATTGATCTACTAAGGGATCTTAAAATTAAGATTCTGGGAACCACCTACCGCCACCTTTTGTGGTGATGAATTTTGGATGTCAGCCAGTTTCATATGATTGCATCCTCGCAAGGTAGACTCTTTATGAGAGAATTGAAGGATGATCCATGATTGGGACACTAACCACATTTACATTCGAAGAAAATATCTTACCTTTAAGATCAATCTATGCACATGGAAGGTACATCCCATGTGGCAGACCATTTGCAAAAGACTCGGGACTCGGTAACAACAACACGAACTACTGAAGTCAATCTATGCCAGACATGCCATAAAATGTTGGAAGATGAAAAGGAGAGTGAGGATTACGCACCGCTCCCCGAGCCGGAAGACTCTAAGAACTGGATGCATATCCTTGATACCTTGGATATCTTATCTCGATGGACTGGTACAAGGTTTGCTCAGTAGGGTAAGAGCTTACATCATTATACATTCTTAGTTCAGCATATTTTCCCAATATAGCCACACAAGAGCTCGAATAGGCTGTTGGAGCAAAGCCATCAAGGAGTACACGCTCCCATAGAACTCACAGGCTAGAGGGATTCAGGCCGGAAAGGTATGGAAGCACATGAGCATTTCAATGAGATGTGGCAAAAAGAGTTTGCAAAAACAGCTCTCTTTTTGGCCCACACAACCATCCCGCAACCAGTTGAACCCATTCAACCTAAACTAGTCCCCGAAAAGCTTTGGCACTCCTGTGCGCAATGCACACAACAAAAAGTTAGCACTCACCGCGAAAAAGAAGCCAAGAAACTAGTTGATAAGGAAAGTGCTAAAGTAGAAGAGACAAGATAGGTGCCCAAGCACTTCAAGACCTTCCAAATGGCCGACCGATTTGTCCAATATGACTTGGCTCAGAGGTTTGCTAGTGGGCAACCTGGGACCTCATATGATGGTCCCTGGCTAAGGTCAAGGAAGTAAACTTCGCAGCAAGCCAGGGTGAAGACCCGAAGCTAGTATTTATTGCAGAAGACCTTTCAAAGAACGAAGAGAGCGAGCTCATTGCTCTCCTGACAGAATTCTAGGACTATTTTTTTTGGAAGTACACGGATATGAAGGGTTTACCTCTGGAAGTGGTCCAGCACACCATTCCAATGGTTGATGGAACCAGGTCAGTCAAACAACGTGCTTATCCTATGAACCCTAAGTACTCCAATATGGTCCACAAGGGATGCCGGATTTATCTATGAAATCGAGCATACGGAGTGGGTATCACCAATTGTGATAGTACCCAAAAAGAATGGAAAAGTCATAGTGTGTGTTGACCTCAAAAAGGTTAATGACCACTATCCCCTACCATTCACCAAACACATGCTAGAGAGAGTAATGGGAAAGAAGCTTATAGTTTCCTTGATGGATTTTTCAGGATACAACCACATGCTAATTGATCCTAAGGACCAGTAAAAAACGGCCTTTGCACCACTGATGAGTGGGGTACATATGCATACCAAGTCATGCCCTTCAGCTTAACCAATGGCCCTGGAACCTTCCAACGCCTCATGTGTACGGCTTACAAGGAATATCTTTGGAAGTTCCTTCAAGTCTTCATGGATGACCTTTTGTGTCAAATCCTCTTGGAAAAGGAGCACCTAGCATGTCTGCGCAAAGTGCTAGAAAGATGTAGGTTATATTGCATCTCATTGAACTCTCTCAAATGTCAATTTTGCTATCATCGGTTGAAATTCCCTGCCTGGAGATAATATGTCGAGTTTCCCCCACTCGCTAACTTCAAAGGTGTCTAGCGCTCGAGGGACATGTCGGTTATTATCGGCAATTCATTTTTATGTACGCTGATATTGCTAGACTCCTTTACGGACTCCTTATAGTTTTTGAGTAAACAAAAGAATGCGAAAGGGCTTATACCACACTCAAAAAAGCCTTGGAAAGCGCTCCAATCCTCAGATCCCCCAACTCGGATCTCATCTTCCATGTCCACATTGATGCCTTGGCATTTGCTCTATAGGATGCGTACTGGCCCAACCAGGCAAACACAAGATGGACTTCCCCATCAGTTTTGCCAGTCGCCAACTCAATGAAACAGAGAGGAATTACACCACAACCGAGAGCTCGAAGATGGAGAGATTCTGCCACCACCCCCACCTGAGTGCGAGGAAGTCTCCCCTTTGAACTAGCAAGATCCTCTAGACTGCACGGAGTTCGAGCAGGCAATCGCCATCCTACTTGGTCGACAACTCCAAGATCAACCCATTACCCACGTCACTGACCTCCTTGATACCACTTCCTTCACCCATACCTTGACGCGAAGCACACCAACTGGTGGCGTGCCCACCACCTTGAACCCACACGGCGGCTACCACTAGCCACCCGCCGCTGCTACTCATCCCACAATGTTCGATCTCATGGTCGAGCAACCGGCATGGCGACGACCTTTCCTTGGCAAACCATTCATTTGGGAAATCTATTGTAACGCGCCATGCGTAATGCGAATTAGCCCCGACTACCTTTCTTTTGATGATGGTGGGCTTAGAAGACATTCCACGCAGAGCAGCTGAAAAACCTGAAGTTGCAGTTCAACTTCCCATGGTTCACGTCCCTATCCGTGGAACATCCATGTACATAAGAATCTATGGTCTGGCATTTTCATGATTTTATCCACCGCTCCAACCAGGTCCCAGACCCAACAGTGATCACAACTATACGCTTTTTCAACCTCATCATCACCTTGTTGGAGTCATTCCCCCCATATGGAACCACTACTTCAAAGGAGCCCAAGGCCTCGCCTCTCCGACATCAACAAAGGGCCAACTCTCAAGCAGCTATTCGGTTATTATGAATGCATTATGTGGATGCCTGCTTGGAGGCTCCAAACTTTTGAAGACATGATGGAGACCACCTTTTGAACCAGCTATTGAGTCTTCCATCATTCTCCTCCTGCTCCTACCTTGCAATGGGACTTCGTCCACACCTATTCCATCTACTACAGATAGCTTCGATCAGTTTTGATATACGACGAACTTGCTTTAGGGAGGGGGTATGTTAACGACCCTGGTTAACATGACCTTCGCGTGGCTACTACGCCTTTTGTAACTCATCTTTTTGTAACCGCGCAATGCGCTAATTGTAAATGAGACATGGGATGACTGATCTTACGGCATGTGTAACGCTAGCCATGAGGATTTGATGTACATAGAGCTAGTAAAACTAGGAAGACTAGTTTTGGGCCCCCACTTGTAATTGGGCAGTCGGACATTGTAAATATGAGCTCATGTATATAAGACATTTGATGAAATATGAAAAGTGACAATCTCAATTGTCTCAATTGAGTTTTCCCCCCCCCCTCTCTCTCTCTCATTTGAGTTTATGTTGGTTGCTTGCTTGTGTTGTGGCTTGCTTGCTTAGATTGTTGGTGTATGTGAGTAGGAATGGTAGTGCTCTCCCTTCTTTTCTCTTCTACCTTCTCATTGCTATGTACCATGCCCGATTTGCGTACGATTAGCATGAGGTAGAGATTGAGATCTCCATAGCTCTTTCCCTCTTTCTCATTACCTAGCCTTGGATCTCTCTTTGGGTGACACAAGGAGAGTGTGGAGTGAGCCCCTAGCGGCTTCACATTGAAGAGTTAACCCTCATAGGGTTGGCTAAGTGCCATTCATCGGATTCGACCCTTGCATGTACCTTTCTCTTCTTATTTCTCTTGTGTGTGTGAGGAAGTATGTTATCCATTAACAATCATCTTTCCATGATTGCTCCAGATTGCCCTCGTTTTTTTGACCGTCAATCCCTTATGCGCTCTTTTCGAGGTCATTAATGGCCTTCACACATCCATGCTCCCCTTTTTGTGGGCGACAACCTCGACTTTCCCATTTGTGCCATGATGCTACCATCTAGCTCCTCAGTATTTGTACACATCATTATCATGTTTACACATGGTGCATTTAATTTTGGGCAATTCTCTTTGGCATTTTTAAAATCCCCGAAATCTTGTCCTTCTTCTTGATCGTGGTTGGACATAGATTCTAGTTCCTTGATCAATTTTGGACTAGGATTCTGATTCTCTTCTAGACACTTTCTCCCTTCATTTGGCATCTTTCCATAGTAGGGCTTCAGCTTGTATCCATTTACCAACTTCCTAAGTTTTTCACCATTTAGACTTGCCAACTCAAAAGTTTATATCCCTAGATTCCTTACGATCCTATATGGGCCTGTCCATCTCATTTTCAATTTTCCCAAGTGGGGTCCCATTCTTGATGTAAACAGCAATACTGCATCTGCTTCCTCAAAGATCTTTAACCTTGTGTTCCTATTCACTTGCAGCTTTCTTCTGTTTTGCACAATTTTCGCTGTCCAGATGATGTGTAGCCTTATTTCATCAAGCTTCAAGAGCTGTTCAATCGTGTGCATCTCTGATTCTTCTCTAGAGAGAGCCTTTCAGCCACCACTGCTATCTTGATACTCTCTGTCGAGAACTCCATGGGAACTACTGCTTCTAGTCCGCCATACACCATAGTGAATGGTGTAAGTCATGTTGCATTATTATAAGTTGTTCGGAATGCCCATAATGCTGAGTGCAGTTTTGTGTCCCTGTTCTCATTTAGTGTCTTGATCAAGATTCCCTTGAGGATCTTGTTGGTGGAGTTTGCTTGCCCATTGGCTTATGGGTTACTAGTAGACTATCAGCTTTTTGTATATTATCATGTGTTGCTCCATCAGTTTCCTGATCACTTCATTGATCAGTTTCCTAATCACTTCATTGATGAAGTGAATCCCTTGATCATTGACTATCTCTATAGGGCATCCGAATCTTGTCACATTATGGTTTCATAAAGAAACTTTGCTATACAGATGACACTGTGCAGTCTCTAAGCGCCTTGGCCTCTACCCATTTTGTGCAATAATCAGTGGGGCCACCAATATATATTTGTTTTGTATCCTTTGAATAGCTGGTTTGAATGGGCTGATGAATTCCAGACCCCACTTCTGGAATGTCTTAAGTGGTAGGACTAGATTATGGGACATTCTGTCTGCATCGCTTGGTTGCCCCATCCTTTGGCACATGTCAAACTCTTTTGAGAACCTATGCACATTTTTTAATGCAATTGGCCACCACAAACTTGTCTAAAATACCTTTCATCCCGTGACTTCTCTAGAAAAATGTCCATCACTTACACCTTGATGTGCTTCTGCTAACATGGCTTGTTGCTCATGCTTGGGGACATATCTTCTAAGAATTTGGGTGATGCCCATTTTGTATAACTGCCCAGCCACTACCATGAATAACTTACTCCGGAGAGTCAACTTCTTCCTCTGATCTCTGGACATGTGCTTCGGAAAGGACAGGTCAGATATAGGAATTATAGCATTTTGTCATCCTAAGTGGGCCTTTCTCCTTCTATGAGAAAAATTTGTGCGTTTGGGAAATCGTCTTCCACCCCGTCCGGTGCTTCTCTTGTTTCCAGTTGTGAGACAGGAAGTCTACCACACTGCATGCTTATTCTCGGGGTTGTACCTTATGTTGAACTCAAATTCTTGTAATAAGAGCATCCATCTAGCCAACTTTCCTAGCAGGTCTGGTTTGTTTATTAAGTCAGGAGAGCTTTATGATCTACATGAAACTCAAACATCTTACCCAGAAAGTAGGCGTGAACTTATTGATGGAGTAAATCATTCCTAGTGACTCCTTCTTTGTGGTGGAGTATTTCTTTTCCAGTCTAGACAACCTCTTGCTTACATACTCTTGCTTACATAGTACACTGGTATGTACCATCCCTCCTGTGCTTCCTGCATCAGGGAACCGCTAATGGCCACCTCCAAGGCGTCGACAAAAACATGAAACACCAGGTCATAGTTGGACTGTTATAGGATGGGCGCATGGCTGACAGTATCCTCTTCAGATTTCGAAATGCCTCTTCGTCAAGTATAGGTGAATTAAAGACACTATAAATACACGATGGATGGCATATTAAGGACACTATTCTCTAAATAATATCAGTAAAAGAGACGCACTTATTATAGCTATTTTCTCTACTAATTTAGTTAAATCACTTTGATTAAGAAAGTTAATCCAATCCTTACATGGCCCTTTTGTTTTCTTTTTTGGCCCCTTGATGGTAGAGGGAATAGAATTCAATGCGAGCGAGAGAGAGAGAGAGAGAGAGAGAGAGAGAGAGAGAGAGAGAGAGAGAGAGAGAGAGAGGAGGGGGGGGATGGAATTTGGTGCCTGAGAGCAAAGTAGAGGAATGGATTTCGATGCCTGAGAGAGAGAGAGAGAGAGAGAGAGAGAGAGAGAGAGAGAGAGAGAGAGAGAGAGAGAGAGAGAGAGAGAGAGAGAGAGAGAGAGGGGAGGGGGGGGAATGGAATTTGGTGCCTGAGAGCAAAGTAGAGGGAATGGATTTCGATGCCTGGGGGAGAGAGAGAGAGAGAGAGAGAGAGAGAGAGAGAGAGAGAGAGGAATGGAATTTGGTGCCTAAGAGCAAAGTAGAGGGAATGGATTTCGATGCCTGAGAGAGAGAGAGAGAGAGAGAGAGAGAGAGAGAGAGAGAGAGAGAGAGAGAGAGAGAGAGCACTTGTTGACATGCTAATTGAAACATACTACAAAAACAAGGTTTATGGTTTCTCAATCTTTCCACTACTCATAGCTTAAGGAGATCAGGCATGATAAAAGATGGAGAGTCTTGGAAGTTTTAATGTATTTGGCTTGATTGTGTGTTTCTTATTCTTTCGCTTAACAAACTTTTTGGTTCCTTTATTGGTTCAATGTTTTTTTCCCTATTTGAATAAAAAGCATGAAACTTTTGTGTATTGTAAATAATTAGATTATTTGATTTTACTACCATCATATTAGGCTAGAGACCAAGGATAGCACAAAAGTATGTCCAACACGTTAATGCTATATTAGGGATGTTGGGCATGCTAGGTTTTCATTGAAAAGAAAAAAGACGAATAAGGTTGAGTAAGGTATGATTATTCTATAAGGACCACTTATTCACATGGTTATATGTCTCAAATAGAGAATTTCTTGCAAAATATACTTTATTTAGAGTCCATTGATTTAAAGGCATTGTGTAATAGTGAAATATTGAGTTGAAGGCAATGGTTGATGCTTCTTATTATCTTTCCTCTTCATGTAAAGCTTTATGTGTTTATGCCAATGTGAAAATATTATAGTGAATCCTAGATGTGGAGGATATCCATTGGACAGAGAATGCTTGCCTAAAAAATGCTTGCCAACAAAAAAGCTATTTTATGATCAAGATACATAAGGTGAAGATAGAAAAGTGAGTATTTACATATTTTCTTAAAAGAAAAAAATGTATGAAAACAGTATAAGTCCAAAAATGTACATACCCTAGGAAGAGAATACGAGGTGAAGTAGGCATTCTCACTAGAGTAAGTTACACACACATACTTAAATGAGCTATGGATATTACGTAAGTGGTGGCCTAGTTTCGGTAGTCAGGAGTGTCGCTCAGGAGTGTTGCCTGCTCGTGCTCATGGTCATCATCACGCTCCATGTTCTACTTGCTGTAGGAGAGCTGCACTTTGTTATTTATGATGACGATGATAATGATGGGTTATACACAAGTGACTAGTTTTCACACTAGACATACCAAAACTTAAAAATGGTCGCGCCATTATTACTAGTCTCAGGTAAGCATGTACACAAAGTTCTGAGGCATTCCCTATTTCACATTAAGCTCACAGCAATGAGTCATGACGTATGTACACAAAGTTCTGAGGCATTCCCTATTTCACATTAAGCTTATAGTGAGACATTGTATCATAATGTTGTAGCGCGTCTTACAAAAGATAGGTGGACGGCGAAATGATGTTAATGATGTTAATGAGTCATGACGTTCTAGCGCTGTCTTACAAAAGATAGGCGTGCTGTCCTTACAAAAGATAGGTGTCCGTTCAAGCAGGTAAGATAGCAAAGCCCTATTTCACATTAAGCTTATAGTGAGACATTGTATCATAATGTTGTAGCGCGTCTTACAAAAGATAGGTGTCCATTCAAGCGGGTAAGATAGCAAAGCGCGATACAGAAGGATGGACGGCGAAATGATGTTAATGAGAGCAGAAAGTTGTTGTGGGATCAACACCATCACCATTGAGCAGCCTTGCTATCACCATTATTATCAGGGCCACCTTCTACACAATACAGAAAGAGCAGCGCTATCACTGTCCAGCAGGCTTGCTAGCCTCCCACACAACATAAATGTAGGCAAAAATTCAACCTCAAACTCTGTTCTGTATAAAACCCAAAATCCATGCCGTAGCGGCCGTTGATTGTTCAGGTCAAATCAAGAATTAAACACATGCTTTCAAGCTCCAACAGGATTTTAACCATATTAGAGCTTGATTAGGTCAAATGAGGAATTAAACACATGCTTTCAAGCTCTAATAGGATTTTCCCCATATTAGAGCTTGATTAGGTCAAATCAGGAATTAAACGCATGCTTTCAAAGCTCTAATACAGGATTTTAATGTCATGTCTATCAGCATAGAGATTTTTTTATTTGCTTTTGGGATTTTTTAATCAAATGTATAATTGAGATGATTTTATTTATTTATTTTTTTGGGTTATATTGTACATAGGGATAAAGAAGACCGGTACATACATCTATCTCTCAGAAATATCTTACCATGATGAATTATGTACGTGGACCATCCACATTGGACAGATTTAAGAGAAGAAGGGGGCGGGCGGCCGTGGGCCCAAACCCCCACCCCTATACTATAATATTATATTCACAAATTAAATTATTAATTATTATGAAAACAACTTTATTTGAGGGACCTCGCAACTTGTAGTACTTATTGGATATGGATTCTTCAAAATAAACAAACATAGTACACATGGCATAATGCATTGGGCTCCCAATTTTACTCACACCCAACCATGACATGACAACCATGACCTGATGGTGATTAGAAACTTGCACAACAAGCCTGCAAGTTTCTTATTTAAAAAAAATACAAAAGATTGGGTGAGTCACTCGGCTCCTTAGCTCTTGGCATCTAAACAATGTATGAACTTGGAACGTTTTGTCACAATTTTAACCTTCAAACAAAGGCCAACTTGAAAAATTGGTCTTCGATAGGAAATCTCTTCATTGTTTTTGCCAGATTTCACTTCAAGCTCAAAGGTATGATGGAGCAAAATAGATGGAGGCATAAATTGAAAGAGCTCATTGTTGGAGAACATGTGTACGAACAATAAGTGCAGGCATTAATTGTAGTTCTCTATTATTTATTTGTTGTAGTTCTCTACTATTTCTCCAGCCTTTGCATTGTAGTTGCAAGGACAATCATCCAAATTGAAGGATCACTAGGATGCACATTAGTCCTACAAAGTTACTACTCCCTTGCTTGAAAGACCAGTGCATGGCAGTGTTATGGACCATGCTTTGTAACATATTGATGTACATTAATCCAATGGGTTTTCTTAGATGCTTAAACGTAAGAAAGGCATTTGATCTCCTAAAAAGGCCTTTAAATGTAAGAAAGGCCTTATGATTGTGACCAAGAAGCCTTTGATACCATAGAACTCGAGGAGAACATTAGGTCGTCCTAGCATGATCGAAACTTAAAACGTGACACCACCTAAGACTATAAATATTAAATTCCATATATTTTTTTATATTGTCTTTAGATAACCATGTTTTCCAACCTTGGATCATATGTAATAGGGTCTTAACTCTCTTTGATCCTCCAACTCAGACATAAACTTGTGCCTTTTAATTCATTATTATTTTGGCATGGAAAGCATACTAAAGAAATTGACCTAACTTCTCAACGAAATAATGCATTTCAATATCTTATGAGACACCAAAACTAATTCATTGAATATCTTATGGAACACAAAACTGGTTCATTTAATCTCCAATGAGCTTTAGAGTCATTACCATTTTCATAATTCTCTTTCACAAGACTTAAAAATGGTTTTTTTAAATAAAAAGCTAAGTCGTGTGCTAGTTTTTTTAATGTCTTCAAGATCAAAGCCCCATAACTTCACTCTTGCCTCTTTACTTTTTTAGCTCTTTAGTGAAAATACCTCAATAATTGAGGAAATTGCACATGTTAATACATATTGAACTAGTAAGATATCACTTTCAATGATTATGATTATGGCTATTTTCCTTTCCATGTTTATAAATTAGAGCATAATCAACAAGAAAAGGAGAATCAACCTCACTCTTACCTTCTTTACTTTCAACTCTTTAGTGAAAACACCTCAATAATTGAAGAAACTACATTCATGCTAATACATATTAAATTGGTAAGATATCACTTTCAATGATCATTATTTCGGATTATGGCCATTTTAATTAGACTTTGCCTCTTCTTTTTCTTGTTGATTCTCTAATTTATTAGCATGGGAAAGAGAAGTTGCCTACATACATTATTCAGTAGCATGGTTTATATGTGATTTAATGTAAATAGGTAAATCAAATCAATCATCAAATTAGAAATAGTTGGTCAAATTAACCCATATTGTACAAAATACCATGTTTAAGACAAGTTTTTAGTTTGCTAAGTGTATCGATATATTCATAAAACGTTTCATGTAAGATTGTCAACTTGTCATTAGAGATACAAACTTTGCATATCGATTATTAGATTGTAGAAAAGTTTGTAGCTTAATTAGTAACTCTAAACTTTACCTTTATGTTAGAAAACATGTTGCTTTGACTACGCCTATTTAACATAACAAAAAAAAAAAAAAACTCAAAGCTAACCTTTTTCTACTCAAAACATGTTTGCTTGCCTATGTTCATTGAATGGACTTGGTGTGATTTGCTATATGTTGTAGGTGTTCACGTGAGGGTAGCTCTCTCAACAAACATCCTTGAGGGCACAATTCACAACTTTCTCTAGATTGCACAAAATATGATAAGATTTCAGCTTATTGGGTTCTCATATATTAAGGTATTGCACAATGGTTTTGGTTTAGCAAATCTACATTATTTTCTCATTTGTTTGGTGCTCCATATGGAAATATTAAAGTAGAATATGTTTTATATCTACTCTATTATTCACATGCCTTATATGTTTTTGGTGCTCCATATGTAAATATTGAAGTAAAATATGTTTTTAACTTCTCTATATCACTATATTATATAAAGGAAGAGTTTCACAAGGCTGCTATGTGGCAAGAATTTGGAGGTTCAAGATGCAGTTTAGAGGTTCTAGAAGGACGTTGTGAGGGAAATCCCTAGCCCCATCCAAGCATGCTATATGGGTGAATGTAATGTATACATGCTGGTGTATGGTGAATCATAGGTGGTGAAAACAGTGTGGCAATCGAATGGGTAAGCGCAGGTGCGCAGATGAAAAAAGAAAGTGCATGGGCGATCAAAAGAAGCAGGTGACGCAAGTTCTAGAAGAAGGAAGGCAAGGCAATGACGGGGTAGAAGAGGGAGAAGGGCGATTGATTAGGGGTGGTTCGTCGAGAGTGTGGCTAGAGTGACCACCAAGAAGAGCGACCACTATTGAGAGATTGCAGTGGAGTGTGTCTCCTGCAGATCTATTTTCTTTGGTTGAAGCTTGTAGGGTGGAGATCCTACAGTTGTTTTCAAGTTTTCAGAGAAGAGACAGCGCAGTGTGAGAAATTGGCTTGGATTAGAGCGGTGGGAGAGTTGGAGGCCAGAGAGTCTTGTAGGAGGTGTGTCCCCTAGGATCTCTAAGGAGCTAAACTCAGTTATATACTTGATTCACTTCAATTATATATACTTGATTCAGTTCAATTATGATCATCTGTAGGCTGCTTTCTATTAGGCTGAGTGTTGTTGTTGTGTGAGATGCCTGTCGTTTGCGATAGAGGATTTAGAGTTTTGAAGCTGTGTTGCTGAGGTCCACCCGAGGAGGGGGATCCTTGAGCTTTGTGTTTTCTTCTTATGTTTTTGGCCACGTCTCAGGGTTGTTGAGACTCTGATATGTTTTTGTCTATCTGAAGTAGAGAGTTGGTTTGTCTGTGAGAATGGAAACATAGTCTTCTGTTATGTTGCTTCAGTTGTGATATGTGTGTTGATTTGATGAAGTTGATGGAGTTTGAGCACTTGTGTGTGTGAGTCCAAAGTCTGGGGACTTGTTTCCGAGTCAAATCTGAGTTAGTCAGAATCAGATGAGAGGTTCAGGGTCAGCTCTGCCAAGCATCAGTATAGTGAGTTGAAGGTGTAGGGGGCCTGCCCTGGCTTGTTAGTTCTTGGGAGAAGTGTTTGTGAGTCCCAGCTGACTGTCAGGGGTCTATCAAGAGTCAGCAATAAGTATCTCATAGTCAGTAGCAATAAGTATCTCATAGTCAGCAATAAGTATCTCATAGTCAGTAGCAATCAGCTGTTGTCAGCTGAGGATATGTTGTGTTAGATCTTAGTAGTGAGTTCTGAGCCTGAGAGTGTAGAGGTGTCAGAGGACATTGGGGTGAAGAAATTCTGAGTCAGCTATCAGTTAGGATAGATCTTAGGTAGTAGGGTGTCAGCAGTGATGAGAAGCTAACAGGATCAGAGAGGCTCTAAGGGTCAGAGCTAAAGGTTAGATGATCTTTGAGGAAGGTTGGAGAGCCTGGAGGACATTTTTTTGACTAGGACAAGTGGAGGATTTCAGAGGCAGAATCTGATCAGTTCTGAGTCAATTGGGAGGTGTATTGGTCAGCTGGATGCCAGGAGAGGCTTTGAGTTGGAAAGTCGGGGCCATTGGAGGTCAGTGCTTACTTGAGAGGATAGTTTGAGGAGGCAGTTGGGTCAGCTAGGGAGGTTGGGAGGGTGTTTAGGTGTCCAACGAAGTCAGCTTTCTACTAGAGGGCTGAGGACAGGAGCCAGGTTGACTGGTGCCCTTGGAGCAAGGATTTCGGTGTCCCCCAATTCTAATCCCATTATGTTTTCTTCTTGTTAGAGGCCATCACCCACCCACCACACAACATTCTAGGAGGGGTAGCCTACCCATCAAACATGAGTGAAGCTACTCGTATACCGTTATGGTAGGCATAGGGAGCCATGAGGGACAACTTGCAAGACAAATTGAGCCACATGTCGCTTCAAAAAAAGTGAAAGCTCTTATTTTTTTAAAAAAATTGTAGTCGTGGACTCCTCGTGGAGGTTCTTACCTTTATTACTATTATTACGCTTTGTCCTACACCATCTCCTGAGCCTACATTTAGTGAGACTATATAACCTCTACAGCCATGCTCTAGGGTTTACATTTTGTGAAGCTTCTCATGGTTTAGGGTGCTCCATGTAAGGGCTTTGTCATTAAGTTGTCATGCAGCAAACACCATACCTTTCACTATTGACACACACACATAGAGAGAGAGAGAGAGAAGGAGAGGAGTCATAAGGCTTATTGTTTACACCATGCAACACAACAAATGGATCAGCATTAAATCCTTTTATGCTAGAACACATCATAAATAAAAAATTAGTCTCATGACTTCAATTTTTGCCTTTTGTACTCTCCAATCTTTTCTACAAATCTTCACCTTTCCCTTATGAATTAATCATAAGAAACACATTTAAAAAACTCACATTCCTCTAAGCACTCACTAACTTTTGTAGAAACTCTCTAGTTGAAAATGCCTTATTCAATCTAGTTCTTTTCTAACATAGTTTAGATCAATATGTACATGATTGCATTCTTACTTTCAAGTTACATGCTAGCGTCTCCAAACCATGTGCTTATTTTTTTTTAGTATGGTAGCAATTGAAGCTGCTTGAATTGTACAATAAAATATCACCAACCTCCATAATGATGGAGTGAATGCTTTGTAGATGTCTTGAATCATCTTGGTGTCTCATTATACAAGAATACCTTCTCATCATTAACAAACCCACCATGGCCATATGGAATATCTTCATATGCTAATGTAAAATTTTTATATAGAACCATATAACATATCATATTCTCGTGCTACAATCACCTTATATGATCTTGGCATAGGAGGGTGACTTGAATGATTGAAAGTTACCATCACTTTTTGGCACACATTGTCTCATTAATCACCTTGATCACTTCAACTTTGCTCTTTCTCTGTGAGTTTTTTCTTTTTCTTTTTTGAGCTTGGTGCTTCATCTCCACATTGCCTTTTATGCTTCTTAGCAAAATTTTCTCAAATAAAAATAGTTAGAATAATAATAACTTCAGAATCAAAAGTTACATAAGAGGTTACAAGGTGTGATGTATGCAAGAGAACACTCATAGGAATTCACAACACAAAGCATTAAAACTCAAATTGCATAACAACATAGATAGATAAGAATATTGCATTGAGATGACAAAGCCCCACACTCAGGTGCTCCTATGAAGGGATTTTTTATAATTGAACCAAAACAACTAAGCTAGAGATTGTATGCAAGTAGAAGCTAGGGAATAACTCACAGTGATGACTAATAGACTGTGTGTGTATAGAAGGGGCTCACCGTATGGTCGTATATCTATATAGGCATGTATATACAAGAGGTGACTGTGATATGATGGCGTAGGTTTGCGATGTAGACTCATCCTCCCATGTGCTAGCCGCTATCAATCTGTAGACTTATATATGCAAGAGGAAGCCATGACTGACTGCATAGGTTTGTGATGTAGACTCATCCTCCCACGACCATCTAGGCTCATCTTGGCCCCTTGCGGGCCTCACAATGTTAGAACGTGTCGACAGTGAAGTCTACCTACTCCATGTGTGAATTGTTATGGGATAACAATCTAGTGTAGCATGTAACCCATGTGGCAGTGTGCCAAATCTAATCTAGCCATCTCTAATCCATCTGACCTCCTAGGCCACCATCCCATGTATAAGGTTGTCAAACACCCGAGCTGCTCATGGCTACTACTCATCATGGGGGTTGTACAAACACGAATCTAGTCCCTGCCTAGACTATACAAATGGGGATAGAGCATCGATATCCAATAAGTTAAAAGCAAACCAAAGAGAAACATAATTTAATTATAAACACAAATCTAGTTGAGTCCTAGACTATAGAAATGAGGATAGAGCATCGATATCCAATGAGTTAAAATCAAACAAAAGAGAAATATATTTTGATTATAACAAATAAAAGCAAATTTACAAAGTTACGAAAAGAAATGTAGAGAGAGGTGGATCTCATAAGGAAAGACAGAAAACTATAGAGGTGAAGACAAAGAAACAAGATTTACTCCGTTGTTCTACATACAATAAGACTAATAACACTATCATTATTGTTGCAAGGAAGGTTCAATCCTTTACATGAAACCACATAAGAAGATAGCAAAATCTTATTTCTTTCTCTTTAGGAATTGGTCAACATAGATTGAGGAAGCCTACAAGTCCACTTAAAAGATAGCTTAAATGAAGACTTTCACACAAGAAACTCATCTTGCAAGACCAAGAAGGGTCTAGACCTCCCAATCAACCAAGGCATATGAGGATCATTGATATGTTTTGTGGACAAATGGAGGATTCACCCTCTGGGGCCTCAAAGGACACCTTCTTTGTAAACCCTATTCCTTTAGTAAGCTTGTAGCCTTTGCAAATGAGCATATACGTTTACAACCCACTAGGATCTACATTACTTTTTTGCACCTTTTCCTCGTTGCAAAAGCATTTGAGGGATGTTTTAGGCATAATTATATACACAATTCACTTTCTTGTGTCATAAGCCATTTTGCCTTAAAAGGATGCTAATAAATGTCCTTTTCTTACTTCTTTCTTTTGATTTAAAAGGGCCATTCAATTGCTCTTAAATAGACTAAGATAAGGACTCAAATGTAAAATTATCACCTTGGAGAGTATACTCACTCTAGGCTAGGTAGGGGCTTTAATACCCACCACTAAAAGTATAGTAATAGAACAGCCATATGAAGTAGTTAAAGAGGGGGAACAGGGAAGGGGGATGCGTTTATGTTCCACAAAAGTGAACAAAATAAAAAGGAATACAGAAACATCAAGCACCCCAATAAACAATCATAACAAAGCCATTAAATTTAACAGCTTTGTCTAATTTCTTGATTCTTTTGCTAATTAAAAATTGGAATACCACTAAGGTCTGACCGATTCCAAAAGGAAGCCCAAGCCAAGGGCTCTCATCAAGCCTACCTTTGATTGAAGAGGGTAGGTAAAGGTTCTCCATCCTTGCTCACCAGAACACTATGGTCAAGAAGAGGCATTTTCAACCCTGATTTATCTATATATACCTAGATGAATCCAGGAATATGCCCAAGTTCACCTTTTGGGAACGTGCATGTTATATACTCATGGTAGTCAACCCACAAGACTATATAACTATCGAGTCCATTATGCAAAGTATGGACTAGATACTACATCCCCACTAACGTCATCAGTGCCCAATAGTGGATGTAGAACTCTGTATCAAGATATGCTCTCACACACACACTCCACACACACACACACACACACACACACACACACACGAGCATATATTCACAAAGCCCTTCGTACTGAGTGTTCTATCTCCTATTCAGCTACTGCATGATTCAAAGCCTTGATTACACACATATTGCACACATGGGGCATTGCTACAATACTTTATGCAAGAACCAAGAAACAATACCAGAAACGATGATAAGATAATCTGGTAAACATTCCTTTGAAGTGGAGAATTGAAGCACCCTCCTACAGAGCAAGAGTATCAAACCATGTAGAGATGGGAAACAGACCTGTCTTATAAGACCCCACCATGTAAGTAATACAAGCACGGCTATTGTAATGTGTCTCAGTACGAGCTTGCTACAGACGCTCGCATGTGTGTCAAAAGAGGCCGTTGTGAGCTTGCTGCTGCAGAGAGCTTAAATGGGAGAAGTGGCCATGGGAACCAACAGGCAGTCCAATGAGTGTTGGCCGTAGACACCAAAAGTGGCCAGAGCTACTCCAAGAATACAGTCTCAATCTCTATGGAGCGCGGGGCAAACACGGGGGATTGGGTATGGAGAACAGGCCCTTGCAGTGGTCTATCCTGGCTTTGTAGTCTGGGGACAGCCACCTGATGATCAGCCAAAGCTCTGGAAGCAGCAGCAGCATTCTCCCTCCGTGTAGACACTGGCGTGCAAAGGGGTCCTCCGAAGAAGATTGATGCTCCATTATATAGCAGGCTCTCTGAAGGCACGGTTCCATGATTGATGGCAGCATT
This sequence comes from Cibotium barometz, assembly GCF_041138505.1. Classification (NCBI taxonomy): domain Eukaryota; kingdom Viridiplantae; phylum Streptophyta; class Polypodiopsida; order Cyatheales; family Cibotiaceae; genus Cibotium; species Cibotium barometz. The sequence goes on from NC_141096.1 coordinate 38,114,179, forward strand.
TTCAGATGGAAAACAGGTTTGGGGGCCACTTTCTGCTACAACTCGAGCAGAGCCTTTTACTGAAGGCTGTACCCCCTCTAAGAGATCACTAGGGTCGGGTTTCCCAATCACAGACCTGAATCTGCCTGCTCCACCATTCCAGAAGACTGCTGTCCTCTTGCTTTCCCTTATGTTGCGGTTCAGTTGGCTGGCTCTGCTTTGTCCAGCATAATCTTCATAAGCAGGAGTGGCACCCATGGGAGGCAAATGATTGACAGACTCGAGAGATGCAGAGGCGGTGTAATAGTTCGACAAAGCATGTCTGAACCCAGTCCGTCCAGGCATCGAGGAGGACATCTGGACTCGGGGTTGGCTCATTGTAGTAAGACGCTGCGGTACATTTAGAGTTCCGAGCCTTCCCTGTGACGGTAAAGGGCTCGTTCCACCAGACTCATTCACACTCGTTCGACTCGGGCTGCTGTAGCTACTCTGGGTCCTCGTGTCCCCTTCATTTTTGCTCCCAGCTCGACCCAACGGATAAACAAGCCTGTGAGGTGAGTAACCACCAGCTTCTCTTCCTTCTCTCCGCCCACCACCGCCAGCAAGCCCGAACTCTGTACTGACACTGCTCCTACTGCTGATGCTGGACGTGTAGTCGGTCTCTGCAATACTCGAGTCGTGTGCTTTCAGCGAACGCAGAACAGATGAGCTCTCTCTAGCTTTTGTAGCTGCACGAGTTGCTTCATCTGGGTTCAACTTGGCCAGTTTCCAGGCACTGATCCTAACTGCACGTCTCTGAAACCTGCTTTCAGGCTTCACAGAAAAATTACCAGCATCAGGATCCACTGTAGAAGGCACCCTACCAGGAGCTAGATGGGGAACAAATTCATCCTGTCAAGAACAACACCATCAATTTTAAAAAATGTAGCACCACCCACTTGAGTGGGCCCCGGGTGTGTACGGAAAAAAAACACCATCAATTTTAAAAAATGTAGCAAAGCTGTAAAAGAAGTTACCTTTTCCCTAAAGGCATTCCGAAAAGAGAGACACATAGAAAGAGGAAGAGAGAGAGTGTGTGTGCATGCATGCCCGTGTATGCACATGCTCGTGAGTGTATGTGTGCACGCATGTGCGTGCATGCAGATGCACGTGCAAGTTCACAGATGTGCATAAGCCCACGCATGCATGCCTGTGTGTATATCCGTCTGCACATGCACATGCGTGCACGCATGTGGATGTGGGTGTGTCATAGTTGTCAATGTCCCAACAGAATAAAAACGGCAACCCCAAAAAGAGACTTCTATACGTAATATAAAATCATACAAAGGGAGATCTCAACCAATCAATAGCACTATGCTGCCATAAAAGCCCCATAGGAGGAGGAGAAGAAAATACCATGGTTCTACTCTCATAAATCTGTTACATTTTGTTTGCGCAGCTCTAGAAGATCCTTGAATATGGGCCCAAGTGGCCAAAGAGTATGAACTATGTCACTCCATATGCTGCAGATACACTGGGTGTCATAAACACAAATACCCTCGAAGGCCTCTGTGCATCTGGTCTTCCAGATATGCTACGCTGTGATACTAGCAATAATCTCCCAGGTGGTGTCAATACTCAGTGGAGGTGCTATATATCGTAACCAGGGGATATCTCCTGAAGCAAACATCTATAAGCTATGCCCCTACGGACAAGAATAATAAGATTAGTACACCCCTTCCCTCAAAAAGAAGCTGTGGGCCAGACTGAGTCAACCATGCAATAGCACCCCAAGTAATATAGATAGTATTACTCTCTCATAAATCTGTTACATTTTGTTTTTGCAGCTCTAGAAGATCCTTGTATACGGGCCCAAGTGCCAAAAGAGTATGAACTATGTCACTCCATATGCTGAAGATACACTGCGTGTCATAAACATGAATACCCTCGAAGGCCTCTGTGCATCTGGTCTTCCAGATATGCTACGCTGTGATACTAGCAATAATCTCCCCAATACTCAGTGGAGGTGCTATATATCGTAACCGGGGGATATCTCCTGAAGCAAACATCTATAAGCTATGCCCCTGCGGACAAGAATAATAAGATTAGTGCACCCCTGCCCTCAAAAAGAAGCCGTGGGCCAGACTGAATCAACCATGCAATAGCACCCCAAGTAATATAGATAGTATTACTCTCTCATAAATCTGTTACATTTTGTTTTTGCAGCTCTAGAAGATCCTTGTATACAGGCCCAAGTGCCAAAAGAGTATGAACTATGTCACTCCATATGCTGCAAATACACTGGGTGTCATAAACATGAATACCCTCAAAGGCCTCTGTGCATCTGGTCTTCCAGATATGCTACGCTGTGATACTATCAATAATCTCCCAGGCGGTGTCAATACTCAGTGGAGGTGCTACGTATCGTAACCGGAGGATATCTCCTGAAGCAAACATCTATAGGCTATGCCCCTACGGACAAGAATAATAAGATTAGTGCACCCCTGCCCTCAAAAAGAAGCTGTGGGCCAGACTGAGTCAACCATGCAATAGCACCCCAAGTAATATAGATAGTATTCATTCCTCAATCTGCCCAAGAGCTGGGCTATAGATACCCAAATCCTACGTGCTCCTTTGCACTCCAATAAGCAATGATACACTGTCTCAGATGGAGCTGGATTTTAGGACAGAGGGAACCACGCCATAAATAGATCTTCATTGGTTGGTGGGTAATCCAGCGTGTAGAAACAGCCAGATGAGGTAGGAAATCTGGCTTCTCCTGTATGAGCGCCAGTCTCTACCAGAATCTCCTCTGAATGGGAGGTGTAATGACATACGCCTCCCAATGAGGCCTAAGAGTGGGAACTCTCTGGTTTGCCCAAGCATGAGCAACCTGGCATTACGCATTGTAACATCAAAACAAAATAAAAACAGATCCAAACGCCATCATATCATGCTATATCATAGGATTAGTTCCGCTTTATAAAAATGCTAACAGCACAAGTTTAACTCATAGACATTCCTAATTCACCAGCCAACATCTCAATGGGGTTGGCAACAGTTCCTCTTAGGAGGTTGGCAACACTTCCTCTTGGGCAAAAACGTAAGAACAGGGTTGGGATCTTGCCAACGCCAAGTTTTGACAACTATTGGTGGGTAGGTGGGTGTATTTGTGTGTGGAAGAGAGAGAGCAGGTGCGTCGTGCACACATGTGCATGCCTGCCTGTGTGTAAATGCAAGCGTGCATGTGTGTTTGTGTGTGAGAGAGAGAGAGAGAGAGTGTGTTCAAACTCGCCTGATGCTCTACAAAGACTCTGGGGGGTGTACACCAAGCTCCTTTGTATTGCAAGCCAAGAGAACTGGAGCCACTCAATCCAGTAGCGGTAGAGCTAGTCGGTGAAGATGGCATGCTTTGCTGCTCTCCATCTGTAACTCCTTGAAGCTCATTCTGTGCCCTCATCGCCACCACGTACTCGTACGTCGTGATTCCCTGTTTGCAAAAAGCACATGATAAAGATGGCACTCCATAGGAGAGGCCAATAACCAAATAAATAAAGGGAAAAACCTTTCTGATGAGAATAAGATGAAAGAAAAAGAGCTCTCCCAGTGGTATTGAGGCCAGTAAAGAGACCAGCGTGCACAAAGCCTGCAAAGTAGGAGACTTTTAGCTTACAAAGACATCTCGAGAAACTATACACATAGCAAGAAGAGCCTTAAATAGCTCAGACTCTGTTTAGGCTTTACCACAACTGTAGCAAAAGGTGCCCTCGAGAAACCATTCCCAAGCTTTTCAACTATTTGCCCATCCACGCCTCTCTTATCCACAAAGCATCGCACCAATACTGCAATTCCTATACCCCAATCCAACACAAGCTGCAGAGCAAGCAATTAATGGATCTTAGTACTGGTGAGGATGAAAAAATAGGTGTGCATGTGCGTGGGCATGTGTGTCAATATTCCAGATACATAGCTTTACAGAGATTTAACCAAGGATCACCCAAGAGAGTATAACCGTCCCTGCAAGCGGAGCATCACAAGGATGACCACCCTCCCCACTGTTCCAAAATAAGCAAAATAAGCAAGAGGGAATGTCCTACGCATCAGCCCAAATACGAGAATGCATGTGTCATGACTACAAGGGGAAACTAGGATTAGAGTTTATCAGAGGGATACAGTCATTGAGCCTACTACATGTGTGGCCTCCTCTCCAGCCAAAGCTTTTCCAGACTTCGTCCTGCACACTTGAAAAGCAGCTCCCCCGCATCGTTGGTCACTCTCCTTTACAAAGAGTCATCACCAGGAGTGGATGGCTCATTTGCTTGGGACACATTCAAACCATCAAAAGCCTTCACATTGAGAAAGAAACATGCATCATAGTCTTCCCTCCTCCAAATTCCCACCGTGTAAGTAACTCCCAACCCCAAACCCCCAGCATTACCATCAGTGGTGGGAGTGATAAGATTCAGGAATTCAACCACACGCATGGCTCCTTCACACAGCTTCCAAAGAGTCCTCACTAGGAGACGGTGGCTCATTTACATTGGGCAGAAAAGCGGTTTAACTTTCACATCCTGAGGGCGGCACATAGAAGAATGGCATGCATTGATAAGTCTCCCCTCTCCCCACTATATGAGTAGCCTGCGCACACTTGAGAAAGAGGAAAAGATGCAAGGCCATTGATGGACCTTGTACAAATGCAAAGCTGCAAGAAACTGATCCCTGTGCTAGACGTTCCCACAGACAGCCTCAACTATGCATGGCAATATGTCCAGCCAAAGCTTTTCCAAATTTGGGCCCAAAAGTGCCTCCCCCCGCCCTTGGTCTTGAACCCCTCTTCAGCAAAGATTTTGCACCATGGCTCTCCTCCGCTCCCCAAAGGTTCTCACCAGGAGTAAATGGCAATTGCATGAGGTAGAAAGCATATTCACACCATTGAGGACGTCATATCGAGAAAATTGCATTTCCGATGCCACTTTCTTTATGTGAGTAGCCTCCCCCCTGGCATTTCCGATGCAAGATTTTGCATACAATTGAGGTAAAGGAAGAGGATGTCTTTCTGTACAAGCAGTCCGAGTGGTTGGATGTCATGTGTGTGCTCGCACATCGATCCTCCTGAGTAAAGATGATTAACTTCCCTTGCATGCATTTGATGGGATCTGTGGAAGTGGTGGTGGTGGTGGATCCACTTCAAACAACCTAGCACCCCTTGCCCCTTCTTTGATCACTCTGCAAGTTCAGATAGGCAGTTTCAGATGTCATAAATTGCACATTGAACGGCTCTCGGAGCCAAGTCAGCTACTGTCAAAGGTTTGCTGGCACCTACAGGACAGCCATTGTCTGTGTCTTGTGGTTAATTGCCAATAGTGGCTTGGCATAGGAGTTGACAGAGGGAAGCTGGTTAGCTAACACCGCCAGTCCACCACCTGCAGACACTGTAGCAAGCCTCTGTCTGGAGAGAAGGAATGGCACAAGACTGTGCGCTTGTTTTCTTATGGCCACCAAAGGACCAGTTTCATCACGTGGGGTACCATTGTAAAATGCCCAGGCAAACGGAAGGTTCGAAAATCAGAGACTCTAAACAATGCAACGTGCCTCTATAAAGAATCCTTACCAGTAAAAGGCTTGTAGCCATCAATAGAACAAAAGTGATGTAATTTTTCCTTCCAACACAGTTGTTGAGCCACTGCATAAATGATCATTTTTAAAAAAAAGTGAGCTGCAAGGCCGGAAGCTTTGGTGAACTTAATTTAATGCTAGTCTTTGAGGACCCAATGACATTGTTCAGAAATTCTACATGAGCTGACATGGCAAGGCATACCCGACAATGGTGATCAAAGCCATCGACACATTTGTCGCAATTACGACAGTGCTTACTAAACTTGCGGACCTGCACAGTCAACAAGATATCACTTTGACAACAAGAATGCACGGAATCAAGACAGCAAGTTTTGCACACTGTGAACATGACAGGAGGTTGATCGTTCATGTATATGTGGATTATGCAAGCCTGTCTAGGTTTAACCATTGCTCACCTCTGCATTGCACAAAGTGCAAAATAGTGCCTCTTCATCTGCAACTGGTTGTTGATGCTGCATGCTGTCATCTCTACAATTATCATCTTGTACTAACCATCCACAAAGTAATCCTCCCCAGCCATAGGTGCCCACTTTTCTATCCACCTCTACACCATATGACCCTACCTGTCTTCCCTCCTCAGTCCAAGAGGCTTTATTATCAAAATCCTTGTCTGAATGTGCAACAGATGAACTCCTTGCAGAAGTCAACAACCCAGGTGGCGACTTGCTGACCCCGACTTGGTTTGCATTCAACTCCAATGAAACACCTGGAATCGAATGGCCTTTGTCCATATTGAAGTGAGAGCTCTGTCTTCCTTTCTCCAAGATCCCTGGATCTGAAGGATCAATAGCCGTGGACCGAAAATACAGAATAAAAACTGCAAGGGCCTGCATGGGCATGTGATATCAATGCATGCATTAGTGCATATACTAGAAATTGTATGGAAATTTTCATGGGTATTGTAATGAGGAATACATACCACTGGAGAATAGAGTGCCATGGCCGCATACTCCAAGGTGGCATTCCCCAGAAAAGGGGCGAAGAAGACATAGAAAGCCACCACGAGGAGTAAAAACACAGTGATTGCCACTACCTGCAACAACTTAAAAAAATTAGCAAAAAACCCATATTTTTGCAAATCGTCACACACACACACACACACACACACACCGCATGCGCAGGGACCAGAAGTGGACTTGTCTCTATATATGAGCCTGCATCTATTATTGAGCCTGATAAACTGAGGGTAAGGATATCATGACGCATGAGTTGCACTAAGCATGATGAGTTTGCTACCGCCCCTGCGCACAGCTTCTTGGCAATGGTCCTAGCATTATATAGCTCATTGCAAAAGTTCTTGAGCTGAGGTCCCAAGCTTCCAGAGTCCAGACATATCCTAACAGGTGAAGTTAATCTTACCTCCAATATAGGCTCAGCCCAAGTTGTGTAATGCTCTACTTTCAATGCTTTCTTTTTTATTCGACTGGCCTTGGGCCCAAGATCCTCCCGTAGTTACTGATTTTTCACCACCTGTAGGTGCTTAATTATCCGCCCATGGATGATGCTGTCAAGGCCATTCGATTCCAGGTGTTTCATTGGAGTTGAATGCAAACCAAGTCGAGGTCAGCAAGTCGCCGCCTGGGTTGTTGCCTACGATGTCATCCACTTGAGCTATCACCTCATTAGCCCCTCAATGCTTGCTTGCTAATGCAATTTCTTCCATCTTACCTCCAAAATGAGCTATTTTATTCCGAGTGTTGATGAGGACTTGAGAACCCTTTCCAGCAAGCCTTTAAATTTAAAAGCCATCTCTTGAACACCCACAGCATCTCATAAGAATAACAAGCTCGCTGGAACACCCACAGCATCTCATAAGAATAACAAGCTCCCAGCAAGCTTGCATGGAAGATGACAATTAGCAATTCTCTTTGAGGGGTGAAGAAGCCACTTAGTAGAGGGGTACATGGTCTACGCAGGTTACTCTCCAAGCTAAGCTCACATCCATGCAAAATTATTATTTATAATCACAAGCAGGAGCTTAAAACCAGTGTGGATGGCTGGACGAAGAAGCCGCTTAGTAGAGGGTACATGGTCTACGCAGGTTACCCTCCAAGATAAGCTCACATCCAAGCAAGCTTTATTAGTTATAATCACAAGCCCTGGGCAAGCCATGTAGACTAACTACAGTGGGATGCCTATAAAGGTAACTTTGCTGTTATAAGGCCAACCACAGTCTTGGCAGCAAGTCAGTGGGCAACTTGGATGTTATTTTACTCGAGAATTGCTTGTAAAAGACTCAGCCTCGCCCTCCTTTACAAAGAGGCCCAAATCCCACTCTCCTCGTTTGGAGCAGTGCATACCCTTCATTGGCATGTGCTTCCATTGATCCTCTCCACTCTCAAGCCATGGCCTTATGTATCCAGGTTCGTAGGTCAGACCTTCGTTCTTTTGGCACTAACAAGGTAACCCAAGATCTGTCACTGCATACAAGGGTGTCATAAGAGGTGGAAATACTGATGATTTACCAGTCTGACCTCCTTAACTTTGCACATATACATCTCTCTAAAAGCATCTTAGATGAAGGAACCCTGGAAATACTGATGATTTACCAGTCTGACCTCCTTAACTGTGCACATATACATCTCTCTAAAAGCATCTTAGATGAAGGATGCCCTAGCAGTGATAAAATGCACAATATGCTGAGACAGAAGACGTTTACTGACAAACTCACATGCACATGCTCTGATTTGCCAGCACATGTAGAAGAGCCATTGCTGAAATTTCTGGTGAAATCTCCGCATACCCTTCCTCTGAATATGTGTTCATGGATGGTGGCATGCAGCGGTGCTGCTCTGATTGCCATGTACTCGTGGAGAGTTTGCACAAGGGAACTATAACCTGTGAATGTCATAGGAAGGCCCCTTTGTGTATTTCATGCATGTATTTCATACTTCCACTTTTTAAGCCCCTTAAATAACACCCTACAAAGTTCACAGACTCTTCTGAAAACGCATAGAAGTGTCCAGAGTATAAAAGCACACAGCGTATTTTTATGTTGAGAGGAGATCCTGAAAATTGGATCCATATACCTTTGCTTAGCTTTCTGAAGCCTATTAGACTCCAGCACACAGACTTTTCAAGACAAGTAGGGTCAATTAGCCATGTTTTCCAGAAGGAATTAGACAAGTGCAAGGCATCTGATGCTTTGCACAAGCACCCCATTTGAGTTAAAGCATGAAGTACACACTCACCTCTACAGTAAATACCCCAAATTTTAAATTCTCCATTAAGAGCTCCAGTTTTAGAGTTCAGAATTAGCTAAAGTAGCTTTAAGTTCAGCCACTTTAAGCAAAACAAGAAGATGTGCAGAGACAACTGACCTGAAATGTGTGAGCTGGGAGTTGCCAGCCGTGGCGTCTCACCATGAGGACAATGCTATGGAAAAAACAGTGGGTATGATAATGTGAGCAAATCCAGCAATACTGAAATCTTGGGTTCAGGGCCAGCTGAGCACAGAAAGCCTCTGATTCAGATCACCCTGTTGGAGATGGCATGGTGGTTGAACAAATTTGGGCTTGACGTGGGCATGGAGCTCCACAGGGTGATTGCATTGGCCTCATGGGTTGAGGTGATGGTGGGCTGTTGTAATAGAAGAACGCTTGCAAGAACGGCATGGCCCAGAAAAGAAAACTGAGAGAGAGAGAGAGAGAGAGAGAGAGAGAGAGAGATGGAGATGGATTTTAGGGAGAAAAGCGCCCAACTGCGGCCCAAGAAAGGTCGAGTTGAGAAGCAACAGTGAGAGCCCACTAAAGATCCGTGTCAGAAAAAAGGAGAGAGAGACAACATGAAGACATGCGCACACACAACACACACAAGAAATGCACAGCCCATGAATGGCCAGCAGAGCAGAGATGGCGCCCACACTGCACAACTCTCTTTGCTGCCCACAAGTAGAAGAGAGCGCGCGCAAGAGAAAGAGAGGGAGGGAGAAAGAGAAAGAGAGTTTAGAGAGAGACCGACCACAAGTCTCTCGTAGCTTAGCTGCCCACAAGTGTGCTTTTCAGCCTGTGTGCTGGAAAAGATATAAAAGTGCACTAGTGTTTTGTAGTGTTTTAGTGGGCTGCTTTGGCAGACGATAAGGGCACAAAACAGAAACCCAGGTACAGGCAAAATCAAGGGTGAGAGTGAGAGAGAGAGAATGTGTGAGACAACATAAAAGAGAGGGGAGGGGGGTGTGTGCGAGAGAGAGAGAGAGTGTGTGTGTGTGGGGGGGTGCGTGCGTGGGGATGGGAGCGGGCCTAATTGCAGGTCCGCCTGGCAAAGGTTATTATTGCAATGCTATGACGCGGAGGAAAGGAAAGTGTAAATGGCAAGCATTGCAAGCAAGCCCAGGACCAAGACTCCACTTTCAACAGTTGCTTTTGTGCAGGGTGTGGCCACCATCCATCCATCCTATTTGCAGCTTTGGACAGACATGTATCCCCAGGATATCGTGGGTACATCCTATATAACTACTTTTCTTCACGTCTCCAATGTTGCCCATTTGTTACCTACAAAGCACCCAAAGTTCCCAACTACTACACACAAGAACAAGAAGAGTGCCTGCCTCAAGGATTCCTTCAAGGACTACCAACCTGGATTTCTTCGGTGCCTCCCTCAAGGATTCCAACCAGGATTTTTGAATTTCCGCGCGAAAATTTACACCACAAACCGGGTTATGTGAGCAGTGCGGATGGCTTCTTCCTAGCAATAGCATCCTTGTCTCTCGAAAGGGAGGTACAAGGTTCAAATCTATCCACTCCCATCGTGGATAGTGAGGCCATGTTATTCGTGTACCCTCCCTCACATTTTTTTTTAAAAGAGGCGACTTCATCAAACAACTGAAGATCATCTCACGAGAACAAATAGAGCCCCAAACCAAGCCACAACAACATCAAGAGGAAATTGTCATCAAGATCAAGTGGGATTGAGGCAGGAAATAGAAGAAAACAAACAAAACGGAGTTGGTGGTCCTTCAAATCAAAGTGAGAGGATTACCAAGCCAAACTAGACTATACTAACATAGACAATAGAGTGGAATATGCCATCTGTAGAGCAAAGCTTGACCTATCACCTACAAAATTGGGCCTAGTAGGATTTCAAAGATATCAAAGAAAGTGTTCATTCTCAATGCCACATTAAAGAATCAAATGGGATGCAAATTGTATTTAATAGAACAAACATACAATCATTGCTTTCAAGAATAGAGAATCTAGGGTTGTAATCCATCAACAAACTAGAACTTTGAAAGGTACAAGGATTTGAAGATAGAGGAGTTCACATCTACATAGCTTAAGCAAGAATTGAAGAAGGCGAGGATAGCATGCAAGGTCAAAAAGTGGGCGAGCCTCCACAAAGGTTGGGTCCTTGTATAGGAGTTTCATGCCTTGAAGGTGACGTACTTCTAGTCTTTGATTGGGGAGCCCAAAACTCCTCTAGCTAAGCCGTAGGGGTTTTTTCATTTTTCTTCTTTCTTTGTTTGTTCACTTTTTAGCCTGATGGTGTCCTCAAGTCATGTATAGGGCTATATTAGCATATGCGCTTGCACTAGTCCCATAGGTTATTTTTTTTCATTTTCAATGGACATTAAAATATCATCATCGTTGTGCTCTCTCTCTCTCTCTCTCTCTCTCTCTCTCTCTCTCAGCATTAAATGCAACTTGCATGATAGAACACTCAAAATACCACTGGCACCTTTTTTAGGTATGTTATATATCAAACACATGAGTAAATCATTGTTGGACCATTAGCATAAATTATAATTTTTAATTGTATTACCACTCAATATATACAAAAGAAATTATGTTAAAAGTTTAAGGAATGACAAATGCATGTGCATAAGTAATAGGTCCATAATGATGGTGGTAGTGTAAAAAGACACACTTGTCCCTCCAAACTTCAAGCTAATAATGGGTGTACCTCACTACATTTCTCTTAATCTTGACATTGATGCCCCTTCATTTCCATGCATACAAGCACACATATGTGTGCACCTCACTATATTCCTCTAAATCTTTACATTGATACCCCTTAATTTCCATGCATGCACCCACATATATATGTTTGTAAAAGTGCATGCATTTACCCCTCAATGTTGTGATGTGTGTGTGTGTGAGTGGTGTTCTTGTGTACATGCATGTGTGGGTCTTAGGAGGCATATGCACTATGGAGGGGAGGGGGGGTATGGAGGTTGCATATGCACACGTGGATCTCCTTATCGTTAAAATGTTAATGTTTCACGATAATGAGCTTAAGGTCATGTTTTACAAGACAGAGTAGACACATCTTTTGACTTCCCCAAGCATGAAAGTTTGTGCTTCTCTCTCTCTCTCTCTCTCTCTCTCTCTCTCTCTCTCTCTCTCACACACACACACACACACACACACACACACACACACACACACACATAAAAACTATACATTCCATAGAAACATTGGTTTGAGTATTTTAATCTCTTAAAGGTTGGAAATATTTTTATGTGGGCACACATGGCTCTACTTATTGTTGTTGAAGTCTTAATGTTCCATGATAATGAGCCTAAGGTCACGTTTTAAGACAAATTAGACACATCTTTTGACTTCCCCAAGCATGAAAGTTTGTGCTACTCTCTCTCTCTCTCTCTCTCTCTCTCTCTCTCTCTTCTCTCACACACACACACACACACACACACACACACACACACACAACATAACACAAACCATACATGCCATAGAAACATTGGTTAGAGTGAGTATTTTTAAGACTTCCTCAATAATATAATAGTATAGATACCATATTCAATCTTTCAAGATATCAGTAAAGGATTACCAGTGATGCCAATAGATGTATACATGTAACGTCGCATGGCAATTACTCTTTCATTGTTATTTATAAGATGATCTCCATGCTAAGCGCATGTAGATAGAGATATGATATGGAATGTAATACAATGTATCAATGCACATATAGATATGATATAGAATGTAATACATAGTATCAATTGAGAGTTCAATCATGTTTATGAATATGGACCTCTTCTTACTCATGTTATGCATATCTCATGCATATAATGTTTGTCATGGGTTAATGTATTAATTACTTTGTTAATCCATTCATCTTGGTTATCCACTAACATTTCTTGTTGTGAGATCTTGTTGCATTTATTTTCCTTGATTGTAGTAGATGGCCTACGATGTCATGGTTCTAACAAGGAGTCATTGGTGGAGGAATCACCTCTTCCAACTAAAAGGGCTATCGTTCATGGTTTTGATTGAATTTGAAGATTTAGTGCTATATCAATGCCTAGGCATCCAAAGGAAGATCCTCCTATGCTTAAATGGATTCTAGTTGCTGATGATTCTACATTGTTCTATGTGGATTATTGTACTAACTGGCCATTCAATCAACCGACATTAAGGAATTGCATATAGAACTAAATGCAATTAAGGAATTACATATAGAACTAAATGCAAGATGATTCCAATGGATCACGTTATTATCAACAGTCTCATTTGTTAGGGAGATCCTCATCAATAGTCTCATCTTAGGGAGATCTCGATCAAAATGTGGTTCAATGATTTTCTTTATTATTTTTCTTTGTCAAGAGGAGTGTTGTGTCTTTATTTCTAGAGATAAAGCAACAATTAGAAGAACTTGAGACTCTATGATGAATGAGAATGTTATCAATAAGGCCCATTTTGCACCATGCAAAGGGGGGATCTTGCTAATCTCTTATCATTGTGGAGGATAAAGAAGGCCAGCCTATCGATATGTGAATCGGATATTTAGGAGACTGAAGGTGTTATTTAAGATGTTGAATATTCTATCTAAGAGTGATAAATAGGCTGACCAAGTTGAAAGATGATCTTTGGTCCATGACAAAACATTCTAGGTAGGTTGAAGTATTGATCTAATGGGTAGCACATCCTAGGAGGAACTCCATCTAGCTTATTGTTAAAGATAAGATCTGACCATAGAATATGCCAAAATAAGTGTCATCATCTCATAGAACCGCAAAAGCAACTTCCCTTGTGGGTGTGCTAGCCCATCTTTTACATCTTCTCCTGGTTGTCACATCAAGGAGACTCCATGGCTATGGGAGTGAAGAGCTCTCTTTGCCTAGATGGAGGCAAGAAGAGACTAGCCTTCATGGTGGTTCTCTCTCACAAGAGGTGGGTAGAGAACAAGCTCATGAGAGGGAGAAGCCCATATTCAATCCATGTAACCATCAAGTTATGCAAGGATCCAACAAACACAAGCAAGCAAGAGGGTAGAGAAGAGGAGAGCTCACAAGTCTTCTGTTGCAAGGGAATGAATGTGTATTAATTAATGTAAAAAAATGACATATACAAATGACTAGCTTTCACATTAGGCTGAACAAAATTTAAAAAATGCTCATGGCCACTAGTTCTAGCCTTAAGCAAGTATGTACACAAAGTTTATGATTTCCCTATTTTGCATTAAGCTCAGGGTAGAAAAATAAGCTCAGGGTAAGGCTGCTTTATATATTCAAGCATCATCTTACAAGGAATGGTCTTTTGTTACATACAAGATGGTGAAGAATCTTATAGAAGTAGAATAGTTAAGGCTGGACTTCCCTATTTTGCATCAAGATCAGGGTAAGGCTGATTTATATATACCAGCATCATCTTACAAGGAATGGTCTTTTGTTACATACAAGATGGTCTTTTGTTACATACAGGATGGTGAAGCATCTTATAGTGGAATAGGTGGGTGAAATCTTGTTAACCGATAAGGCTGCTTTATAGATTCCAGCATTGTCTTACAAGGAATGGGCTTCCGTTACATACAGGATGGTGAAGCACCTTATAGTAGAATAGGTGGGTGAAATAATGTTAATAACTAGTAAAGTGGCTTATATACCCCTTTCCTAATACTGTCCTGTCCTCACATCACCAAGCTCATTGGATGAAGATGCTACTAGTTTTAGAGAGGTGTGGATGGTCAAAGATGTATTCAGTGAAGAGACTAATCCACGTGCTTCAGCCCCTATTTGGGAGATAGAGTTTGGTTGGTCATTGAGATAAGAAGCATGTTGAGGCCGTAGAGGTGGTGTGGGAATAAAAATTCTTGATGAGAGGCCTCATCTCCAGGGTTGTGAGTTGTTTGGGACCATACAAAGAAGGAGAGCACTTGGCTTGCTTTACAAATTCATGCACCAAGACCACCGTTGATTGGCAATCAACGGTGGTCCAGAATTGTTTGGTGCGGTAAGGTATGATTCTCAGATCTTGTGATGGTACTAGGGATTAGGTTGCTTCGTTATATGCTACACATTTGGTGGTGAGGCTTTTGTTATGATGGTAAAGATAAACAAATAAGAGGCAAGTGGAAATTTGAAGGAGCTTGTCTTCTTTGAAGATTTAGGAGATTCCTACATATTTGAAGGGGATGCAAGTGATGGGTGATATATCATACCATGGACCATGCCTTCGCTCACCATGCCCCCCCATCTAGAGATGTACTTGCGGATGATAAGGCTTGGTGCATGTGCTAACTAATATGAGTGCCTATATATGCAAGGTAAGCTTGTGAAATGCAAAGTCCTTGTGAGTAATGCAAGTGTTATATTTAGGTGTTATGCATGGGCCATGGAGGGTTGAAGGTATACTCGTATGAATTCTCTTCTTAGATGTGAAAACTCCAACTTCTTGCTTTCTTTGACTCTTATTTCTACTTCTTTGGCATCTACCTTTCATCCCAATTTTTGGGGAGTCAAGGTCATGAAGCTTTTTATGGCACCCCTCTTGAGTTGACCAAGGTTTTGTATTGCATCCAGGTCCATAAACATAAGAGAAGTGGTAGACTGGGCCCGACATGGCGATGAGACTTACCACCCTACATTAGTGCCAAAGATACTGCCATTTCTTGTAAAAGGAAGTGATGAAGGGCTTGCAGAAATGCCAACAACCTGATCACTGCATGAGGTCAAAAGGAAGTGATGAAGGGCTTGTAGGAATGCTAACAACTTGATCACTACATGAGATCAAAAGGTTTGTAAAATCCAGTATTATCTGGCATATCCTTGAAGATGACAACCCTATGGCTAGAAATATATGACCATGCCATAGAGATCTAGCTGTTGGAAAAAACTTGGGCCTTCATTGAGATTGAAGACCACACACATTCTTTACTTGTCTATTAGTCCTTTAGCACCTCCTCCAGGATGAGGATAATGAACTAGAAGAAGTGACATCTGACGACTATGGTTGGTTCAGGTCCTTTATGTAGTAGAAATCATTGAATTTTTTTATGCAGAGCTTATCTTCATAGTGGTGAGTGGTGCAAGTCCGCCGTCAATGTAAAGAAAGTTATATACATCCCTTTTCCTTCCATTTAAGAACTTGTTCTAGGACCACCTTCTTTTGATTGGCATGAAACATGGGTTGATGTAGAGTTCTCTTGGTGCAGCCAAGAGAACATTCCACATGAAGATATGAAGTCTCTTGATGCGGCCATGTACTCTCTCCACATCTAATGATCATTTACAAGCTATTAATTCTCTTGATGCGGCCATGTACTCTCCCCACATCTGATGATTGTTTAGAATATACGACTTTTCTTGACAGCACGATCATGTATTCTCTCCATATCTAATGATTTTTGAGGAGATAAGACTTCTCTTGACAACACTACCATGTATTCTCTCTACATCTAATGATTGTTTAGGAGATAAGACTTCTCTTGACAACACTACCATGTATTCTCTCTACATCTAATGATTGTTTAGGAGATAAGCCTTCTCTTGGCATGACCTTGTACGCTTTCCACATCTAATGATTGTTTAGGAGATAAGACTTCTCTTGGAATGAGGATGTACTCTCTCCACATTTTAAGATCATTTAGGAGATAAGATTTCTCTTGGAATGAGGATGTACTCTCTCCACATTTTAAGATCATTTAGGAGATAGGTCTTGTACCACTCGAGATATACTCTCATATGTTGGCAGCTATGTGTCCTTTGAATCAAATAATTGCCATCCTCCTCTGGTGTGCTTAGGGGTGGTTGACTTTTCACTCGACAAACATGTTGTCTAGCTGTTAATTCTTCGCCCATATCAAAGGGTAAGTTAAGGATGTCATGGAAGTTGCCTTAGAAGATGAGGTTCTGTACATTGAATGGTTAAGTGAGTTGCTACTCATAGATGGCCAAAATTAGCCCTTGGTCCAAGGGAGCCCCTTGGTCCTTCCCATGATCTTGAATGGCCTCTTCCTGTTTGTGATGGGATGATGCCTTGCTAAGGTCAAGCCCATCATGGAATGGTTTGGATGATTGGGAGCTCATTGATCCATGGTAATGAGGTGGTTAAGGTGACAGGAAGATAGAGAACGGTGGGTTAAGATGAGGGTGGAATGTGGATGTAGTAGTAGCCCCATGGATGACAATGCATGACGAGTGACGGGAGGGTTTTGGGTGGGGTGTTGATTTGGAAAGGGTGGAGAAATTGATTGGGCGGCGTCGGGATCGTGTTGGTTTTGGGTACTTCTTGTTTGGATCTTCTTTGTCACCTATGCATACTGTCAGAGGAGCCAATTTTTTCACCTTTCCACAATCTTCATTTCTTGAAGGCTTTCCCCCAACTTGCTTGTCATTTGAGGAGCCTTCAAGATCATCTTCTTCATCTATGGGTTTGTGGCTTTTAAAAAAGGCATATGCCTCATGTTCCTCATTTGATGTGTAGGTAGGTCACATGGATGGTTTGAATGGGGTATCTCCGGTTGTGAGGGCCTTTGGCCATGCTTCTTGGGCTTGATGTTTCTAGTGCAAGGATTAACTTCTTAATTTTGGTAAGTGTGTAGGTGGTTTATGTGAAGTGTAATAATGCAGGTAAGAGGACTAGACATAGCATAAACAATGAAATTGACAGGGAGCTATGTCGGCGATGAGAAGAAGACTAGATTGTAAAGAAGTGGGAGGGTTTACAGTGAGTGGTGTTTGAAATTTTCGATTCTATATGTATAAGTTTTGATTGTTTGGGTCCACACATACCTGTAAGCCAATTCATTGCTCCAAGCCACTCTACTGACTCAGTAGGGAGCCATATATGCACTAAAGGAAGGGAAGGTTGCAAGTCGGTGGCATTGCTTTGCCTAGTGTTTGTTAGAGAGGGGTTATCAATGGTTAGCTTGATGTATTCCTCCTTTCTTTCATGCTTTTTTCGGAAGGGTAGTTGGTGTGAGGTTAGGTTTGTCACTTTTGATAGGCTAGTTGTTGGTTCTTGTCTCACTTGTTGTCTACGATGTGGTGGTCATCTCCACTCTCCTTTGACTTTGCTCCCGTTAGGATTATTTCTTTTTGTAATGGGTTGGTTGGTGGTTGTTTTTTTCTTATCTCTCCTTTTTATCTATAGCAAATAAAAACAACAACCAAAAAGAAAAAGTTCTCTCTCTCTCTATAGCAAATAAAAACAACAAAACAACAAAACAACAACCAAAAAGAAAAAGTTCTCTCTCTCTCTTCCTCCTCCACTTTCTTTCTCTTTCTCTTGCTCCACTTCCTTTTTCGTCTCCACCTCCCACTCTTTCTTCTCTTCCTCTCCTCGTCCCCCTCTTTCTTCCCTTCTTCTCCTTATCTTCTCGTGTCTTTCTTCCCTTCTTCTCCTTATCTTCTCGTGTCTTTCTTCCCTTCTTCTCCTTATCTTCTCTTTCTTCCCTTCTTCTCCTTATCTTCTCTTCTCGTGTCTTTCTTCCCTTCTTCTACTTCTCTTCTCTTCTTCTCCTTGTCCCTCTCTTTCTTCTCTTCTTCTCCTTCTCTTCTCCCACTTCTTCTTTTTTGCTACTTGTTTGAAATACACACCAAAATATATTATTTATGACCTTGGGGGCATTGGGCATATGGTTCTATGGTTTAGGGCCTTATCTAGCACAAGGTTTTGGGCAAGTCCATACTTCCAGGATAACCATAGGTTGATGTGAAGGGAACCTTAGGTTGCACTCTATTTTAGGCAATGGGTGCTCTTTTTTATGCTACTTTTAGATTAGGTGGATGTGATTATCTCTTAATCATTTCTTAAACATTTTATACCAAGCCTATTTAAAGGCTACCATGTAATGCATAATTACAAGTCTTTTCCCACTCTCTACATTGCTATTCTCGAGTTGCTATTATGCCGAGCTCTTGTTTAATCTTATGTGCTTAACCAAGTCTATACCAAGACTATTTAAAGGTTGCCATATAATGCATAATTACAAGTCTTTTCCCACTCTCTACATTGATATTCTCGAGTTGCTATTATGCTCAGCTCTTGCATAATCTTATGTGCTTAACCCTAATCACTCCACATCTTCATTCACCATGATTAATCTTAGTGATTA
This sequence comes from Cibotium barometz, assembly GCF_041138505.1. Classification (NCBI taxonomy): domain Eukaryota; kingdom Viridiplantae; phylum Streptophyta; class Polypodiopsida; order Cyatheales; family Cibotiaceae; genus Cibotium; species Cibotium barometz. The sequence continues at coordinate 38,133,067 of NC_141096.1, forward strand.
GCATCTTGCTTAATCCACCATGTATTCTCGAGTTGCTATTATGTTGAGCTCTTGCTTAATATTATGTGCTTAACCCTAATCACTCCACATCTTCATTCATCATGATTAATCTTAGTGATTAGCATCTTACTTAAGCCACCATGTATTTTAACATGGTATATCAGAACCATGTTCTTCAGTACTAAACCTCTAGCTAATCATCTCTCATCATATCTTAAAGGTGTGATTAATGTTTAAAAAAAAACCTCTATCTAACCATCTCTTAGCATATCTCAAAGGTGTTTAATAAAAAAAAATATAATCACAAGCTTTGTGGGTTTTCTCTTATCCATCCCCTGTCAAGCTTAGTGGGTCTTCTCCTTCAGAGCCTTGTGATTAAAAAAAAGCCTAATAACAAGCTTTGTGGGTCTTCTCTTATCCACCCCCTATCAAGCTTAGTGGGTCTTCTCCTTCAGAGCCTTGTTCTTCAGTACTGCTAAACCTTTGGCTAATCATCTCTCAACATATCTTAAAGGTGTGATTAGTGGTTAATCAAATACCCACAAGCTTTGTGGGCCTTCTCCTTCTCTATCCCCTGTTAAAAATGGTGGACATGGTGCTCATACCACAAGCCATCATTAGCCAAAGCAACATTTGGAGGTTCTTCCCTACTCAAAGGCACATCGGCATGTATCTTGAATGGCACAAAAATGAAATAGAAGAGGCTCTTTCCAACACACCTACATTTTATGGAAAAAAATTTAGCGCATCAACGAAGAAAAATCAATCTAATTCCACGCATGCTTAAGGGTTTTTGATGATGGTGAATCTGATTGCAGTGTCCATTTGAAGAATGGTGGCATGTAGAAGTCACACAAGACCTGTGCAGCTCCTCCAAGCACCTTCTAGCAATACAATAAATATTGTTTGATTATTAAGGTTAATCATCAATTTATTGGTTGAATCCCCATCAAGAACCATAGCTCTAAGTATGTCTTGAAGGTTTTTGCACTTTTCTTGATGGAGGTCCATCAATTTCATGCTCCAAAGTGTCTCAAATTTTTACGTACAAAATTGTGATTTAATTTAAGAGGTGATTAAGGTTTGCTTAAACCTTGATTATTGGGCTAAGTAAAAGGGATTAAAGATGCCTTTTGATTATGAGGAGTCCTCAAATTTTGAGCACATTAAGCTAAGAAGGATAATCAAGCAAGTAAAGAAGTCCAAAGTAAAAATTAAATCATACTATTACTCGGATGCAAATAATTTAGGATTTTCAAAACCAAGATACACTTACATGGTAAAAATTAAATCATACTATTACTCATGCAAATAATCTAGGATTTTTGGAATCAAGATACACTTGGATGGTGATGGGTCTTTTTAGCATCTATTAAATCTCTTTGTAAGGGCTTTATGCAACACTTCCCTTGGACTTATTTTCCAAGTTCCAAGATCTAGTCACATCATGTCTAACACATTCAAGAATGATAAGCTTGAGGGAAATTGTTTCCACACATGGAAAACCAAAATCAAGTTTACACTAATGAGGAAGGGACTATGGGGTGTCACAAATGAAAAAAAAGAGAATGTGTACCACCAAAGAGGATAAGGACATTTGGGTAAGCAAGGATGAAAAGGCACTGGTAATCATTGCCTTATGCCTTAGTGACACATCTATCACATAGATGGAAAAGAGACTTCACTAGAGTGAATACTCTTGATGCATTGTTTGGAGCTCAATCCAAAACTCAAAGATCAACCTGCTCATAAAGTTTTTTGAACTTAAGATATATTCAGATGAGTCTCTTACAACTCATCTTAACTACATAAGGAGTATCCTAACTCAGCTTACATTGAAGAAGACATCATTATAGTAGTTCTTTTGAAGAATCTCCCTCAAGAATGTTTACCTGAAAAGAAAGGGCATATGTACACTATGTACAACATTCAGAGGGATCAAATTTTCTTGCATCATTTCATCCACCCCCTTGATTAGGGACATTCATGTCCCTAATCCTTGATTCTTCTTTTCTTAACCTCACAATTGGGGAGGGTAATTCTAAACTTTGCCCTATATTTTACCTTTTCAAGAAAACTTATAAGCTATTTGGTATCTTTGGGAAAAGGCATATTGATTAGAGCTTTCACTTTTTTCAGATCCGGCTATCCCTTCTTCAGACACCACATGCCATGAAAGAGTAACTTTCCTCTCTCCAACATAACATTTTTTCAGGATTCAAGTGACCTCCTAATTGACCCAACCTTTTGAAACATGTTTTCACTTTCTCCAAATGTGTAGACCTACTTCTGTATATATAGAAATCATCAATGAAAACCCTTATAGAAGCTCTTAAAAAAGGCTAAAACACATGATTCATAAACCTCTAAAAGGTAGCAGGGGAATTTGTCAGTCCTAAAAGGAATTACTTTGTATGCAAAGCATCCCCAAGGGGTCACAAAGGTTGTCTTTTTTTAATCTTCGTCGGCTATTTTGATCTAAAAAAAGCTAGAGTATCCATCATAAATAGTGTAGAGTTCATGACCTGCAACCTCATTAAGTATTTCATCCTGAAATGGGAGAGGGAAATGATCCCTCTTGGTTGTTGCATAAAGGGTTTGAAGTTCACACATATTCTCCATTTTTCATTCTTCTTTGGTGTTATGGCAACATGAGACACCCATTTAGAATTTTCTAAAGGATAGATGAATCTAGCTAATAGTTTGTTCACTTCCTTCAACAGAGCCTCATATTGAATGATTCCCAACCTCCTCAATCTTTGAACAACAATCTTGGCTCCTTCCTTGAGATCTATATGGTGCTGAAATCCCTAAACTCCTCTAATTTCAGTATATTCAATAATAAAAAAATATGGGAACTTTTTAAGCCTGGCTAGGTAATGTTCTTGCTCCTCTAGATTGAGATCTTTGGAAATAATCTTCTAAAGTTTCTCTTCATGCCCGATTTCTTAAATTTTTCCTACATTTTAAATTTTATAAATTCTGATTTTCTTGAATCTGTTCTAGAGTTGGGGCCCCTCTTTCCTCATGTTTGTATAGAGTTATACCATATACTTCAGCACTAGAATTCTCTTCATTTGAAATGGTAGATTCATCCTCATCAGTAGTGATGTACTCATTAGTTGTATTTTCTTCATCCACTATAGTCTCATAGTTCATCTTAACTTGTTTTCCTTGCTTCATATCATAGATGACTGTCATTCCTTTGTTTCCTTCCATCTCTAGTATGTGTACAAGCAAACATGTTTCCCATTTTTGGATAGCCCTGATAGCTATCAACCATGGCCTTCCAAGTATGATAGGGTAGCCATCTCCCTTTATTAGCATCACATGCATATCCACTTCAGATTCTATACCACATATTATAATTTTCAGAGCTTGTATAACTCCAACACACCTTACCCCTAGAATTATTGGCCAACTTGACTTTGAATGGAGAGGATTAGTGTGTCTTCAAACCAAGTTTATGCATGGTATCCTCAGTAATAATACTCACATGCACTTTACCATCTTTGTAGACCATTGAAATCATGTGTCCTTTTATCCAAGCATCTAAGGTGGGTTCCACATCATCTTATCTCACTAATGAACATGTAGATTTACTAGGGCTGGTCTTCTTACTTCCACATGCCTTCTTTCTTGCAAAGGTGGTGGGGATAGCCCACCACCTTGATTAAACATCCTTCTTACTTGTTTTGGTCTCTGTAATATGGTTGTTCTGATTTGGGTAGGAAGCATTCTCCCCATATCTCCTCTAAATTGTTTGTTCCATGACTTCTAGGATATGGACAATTGTTCATTCCATGACCTTTTTCATTACAATTATAGTATATATATTCCTATAGTTGCCTCCTAATTGGTCTATTTGGTTCCCTTGGAATAGCCTATCTTGTCCCAAACCTTGCATCATATGCAGAATTCAGATTTTCCAGTTGTTGAGTAATCCTTTGAAGAAGATATTTTGTAGCATATCCTTGATTTATATGATTAATAACTCCTTGATCCTCCTCCAAAATTTGATTCTCTCTTCCCCTACCCCTAGTCATTTTTTGTTTGAATTTGCTTTTCCTTTCCTTTTGCCTAGCTACAGTAATAGCTTCATCAAAATTCTGAGGAAATTTACCGTGTACCTTACTTTTTAGAATCGGATGTAGTCCTTCTATGAATCTGACTTTTTTTCAAGGTGGAAACCTGTGGGAGAATCTTGCAAGGCCCACAATGTGATGGAGAAGCTAGCCATAGAGACATAGGAATCGAGAAGCGTGATGGAGAAGCTGACGACAGGAGACGGCTTTTGGTGGCTAATCTTGTTGCAACTTGTCAATCATTTAATGACGACTACTTTATCTCATGTAATAATAAATATGGGCTTGATACTAATTATAATTAGTAGAATGATTGTGGATGTGAGTATGAGTGGAGTGAATCATTGTAAATACCATGTGTATGAACTACAAATACCCTGGTATGGGAATAGAGTGGTTTGAGAGTGAAATATTATTGGATTGTATTGGGAAGATAGAAATGAGTCATGTATTTATTAGGGTGGGCCAAATGTCTACATGGACTCAATAAGATACTTAAATAATATGGAGACCACATGCCAAGCACATGAAGGGCATGTGGAGGGTGTGGAGAAGTGTATGATCAAGAGGAATCCTTCTAGAAATCCTAAGTGGAATATGGAGGATGTTAACATGTGGAAAAGAGAGGGTCCCTATGGGCTCCATGTGAGAAGACTCTTACTTTTTCAATTTTAAAAGATTCATGAGCATATTTAAATGGGACACTTGTCAAATGTGCCCAAAAGGACAATTGATGGTGACCTATGCCCTTATGTCACCAAGGGTGAAGGAATCTACTGGCTGGAAATGTAACAGGGTGAGAGTTTCTCTGTAAAAGAGGCCTCTCTCCTCCCTCTCAAGCACCTCATTTTTTTCTCCTTATAGCTATGACATGGCCTTGTATCTAGCTCCTCCTATGCTTTTTCATCTCCCTTAAGCATTAGGCTCTCCCACTCTTGTAGTCCTCTCCAATTGGAAGTCTCTTAGGCTTCATGAATCAAGCTTTTGCTTCCTTTCTCTATCTTTTTTCTCTTCGCTTAGTGTGTCCACATGAGTAGCTTGCTTCCAGATCTGTTATAAGAGGATCCTCTACTCCCTTGGGCGACCTCAACCCACCATGCATCTTGGAAGTTACTTCTCTAGTGAGGGAAATCGTTGCCTCCCCACATCTGCAAGGCGGGTATAGACAGTTTTTGTATTGTTCACTAAAACAGTCACATTGTGCTCGCTTCTCTATTTTTGATGAAACGTATATCAAAATCATTTTTATTAAAGCTCTATCCATTGATGTTTTCAATACTTTGTTCTGAATAGCATAGAAAAAGTTATGGCTGTATCCATCCAAATGAGCCATATCAATATACCCCTTTTAGTTCAATTCACATCCTATTGAGCCGAAATATTTTCTTTCAACAAAGACTTGCCCTCACTTTTGGAGCTAATCACTTATCTCAAATTAATGCTTCCCTAGAGCCTTTCCTATTTCCTCTTCTGGACTACAATCTCACCTTCGATGTCTACGTATTTGTTTTGATCTAGGGAGATAGAGGGTGAGAGTTTGTTCCTGTTGCTTTCTTTGACACCGAGACCACCTCTCCTTCTTCAACTTTTGGGTTTGAGATGTGACCAAAGTTATACCCCCAACTTTGTGTCACATCTTTTGGTGGAGATGGCGGATAGGTTTTACTTAGAATCCTTCTAACATAACCTCACGATCTCGCTAGATTGAAAGAAGGGAAGATCATCTTTGAAAGAATTTTTTTTTGGCTTCTACTCATCTTTTGGTGCAAGATGTTCAACATTCTAGTGTTCCAAGGATCGGAAGGAGAAGACCCAAGGAGTTATCTCCTGAGAGTTCAACCGAGCATGCCGCTTGACGGGTTGGTCTATGAAGGAGCGGACTGGAATTCTTCTAGACTTCTTGGAGGGCGTGGCCTTAAGTCGGCATGAGGCTTTGCTAGAAGATTCCAAGAGTGATTGGGACAACTTGATTGGGGCAATGAAGGAGACATTTGGGATAGTGGAGTCGCCAAATGCTTTACTATTGCAGTTGGATCAAATTTTCCAAAAGGAAGGAGAGTCTTTTCTACATTCTCAGTGAGGTATGAGGCCTTATTCATTAAGTATCAACAGGCTGCTTTACATATTGTTGTTTCTTCTTCGTTATCTTCTACAGGGGACTCTAAAAAATTCTTTGGCAATGGAGCACCTTAAGATGAGCAAGTTTGTCATGGCTTTGGATCTTGGCTTGCGTAATTTCAAAGAGGTGATTCTCATTGCTTTGAAAAAGGAGGCTACCCTTCAAATTGAGGCTACGTTCCAACCTTCTGCAAGTGTGCCAACTCCACCACCTCTCGGGTAGAGGTAGCCTCAACATCTCAGGTACCATCTCCATCACTGGATCATAATATTGCACAGCTTATGGTAGAATTTTCTGATTTGAAATTGCACTTAGTCAATACAAGGCCGCCTAAGGCTCCACGTATTGAGGATAAGCCTAGGAATAAAATTAATGTTACATGCTATGAATGTCAAGAAAAGGGACACTATCGTCTTGAATATCCAAAATTGAGAAAAAGAGAGGATAAAAGTGTAGCACTTCTGGAAGAAATATGTTCAGAAGAAGAAGAAGAAGAAGAAGAAGAAGAATAAGAAACCTTGATGCCATTGATGGCAGGAAGGAATCGTAGAACTAGGAGTGATGATGAAGAAGAAGAAGAAGAGAAAGAGGAGAAACAAAAGAAGAAGAAAAAGTCATATAGGAGGAAAATTGAACTATCAGATTTTCCTCTTGGACAAGGATCTCTTAGTTATGACCTTTCAGTAGACCTTAGGGAGAAAACTGCACAAATCACATTTGGGCAGCTTTTGGCACTCTCTCCAAAACTCAGGAAGGAATGGAGTAAGTTAGCCAGCTCAAGAGAGTGTAAGGAAAAGAAGAAGAATAATAATGGGATCCCTATGGCTCAAAAGGTAGACATAGATATGGGGGATACTGTTCCTATGATTGATGTCATCATTGATGGGCAAACAATTTCTAATGCATACGTTGATGGAGGTGCATCAATAAATGTCATGAGTGAAAAAACAATGAAAAAGGCCATGGCTTCGCCATGTGAAGGCAGTTTAGAGTGGGAGATAGGTGATCTCATTCTTCAAGGAGAGAATAAGAAGATCCGTTACAACATCAAGAGTTGCCACCCACAAGAAAGTGATAAGAGATGAATCTTCAACTTTCGAGAGTTCAGAGTCAGAGTCATTCGATGATGAGGAGACAAGTGGCAGCTTTGAGGTGTCTATCTCAGAAGGATAGGTGGAAGGAGTTGTGTTTGGCCTTTGCCTAGGCATTGATTAGAGGGACACTGAAGGAGAGGGAAACTTGGTGGAATAAGCTTCTTCAATCATGCCCGAGAAAGAGTAACTTGCCAATCTTCGCCAAAAAAATGAGCTTCTTCTTGATGATTCCATAACAGGTACTGAGAGGGAGAATTACTTGAAAATGTTGGATGGTTTTCCTAACCTCTTTGTAAACAGCTACTCATAGGTACACCAAGTTACCTTAGTAGAGCACAAAATTGATCTCAAACCCCAAAGAAAGCCAGTGGTGCAATGGTTGAGGCGATTGGGAGTGGTGCAAGAAGAGGTGCTCAAGAAAGGAGGTAACTAGCTTACTTCAAGAAGTTGGTTTTATTTTTCCAGTAGAAAATTCATAGTGGATTTCTCCAGTGGTGGTCACTCCCACCAAGAAGGATGGAAAATGGCGTATTTGTGTGGATTTTCACCCTTTAAATGCATGTACAAAGAGGGATTATTTTCCTCTACCCTTTCAAGATGAGATCTTGGACCAAGTTGCAGGTCATGAATTGTATTTAGTGTGTGATGGATACTCTAGATACTTTTAAATTTGGATTTGTGAGGAAGATCAAAGAAAGACCTCATTTGTTACCCCCCCTGGGGAGTGTATGCCTACAGGGTGATGCCATTTGGCTTAACTAATGCACCAGAAACTTTTCAACAGTTCACGAGTCATGTATTTGCACCTTACTTGGGAAAGTTTATAAGAGTCTTTTTGGATGATTTTTGCATTTACTCTAGCCGTGTGGATCACTTGGAAAAGTTGAGGATGGCCTTGCAAAGTGTTGTTGATGCAAAAGGTTGTAACAATCTTGGAAAATGCCACTTGGAACAAAAGAAGGTGGTTCGTTTGGGACATGTTATCTCAGAGAAAGGCATAGAGATAGACCCTGAGAAGGTACAAGCAATTATGGACCTTCCACCACCTTCCAATGTAAGGGAGGTAAGGAGGATTTTGGGTAAAACAAAGTATTATCAACGCTTTGTTGACATGTTTTTTGAGAAGATGTATCCTATAAATTTGTTGACAAAGAAAAATGTTTCCTTCCAATGGGGACTAGAGCAAAATCAAGCCTTCTGTTCGCTTAAGGAATGCATGAGTCAAGGTTCGATTATGCAGCCTCCTAGGTGGGGGGATGACTTTTATGTGAATCCAAGTGTGTCATCACATTCAGTGGGTGCTATACTCTTGCAAAAGGGTGATCAAAGATGTATGAAACCAATATATTATGCAAGTCGACAACTCACTGATGCCGAGGAGAGATATGGTAAAATAGAGAAAGGAGGTTTGTCTTTGGTCTTTGCAGAGTGAAGAAGTTTAGGTCATACTTGTTGCCTCACCCTTTTTTCTTCCTTACATCTCAGTCTTCTTTACAATTCCTCTTTTGTAAACCCAATCATGGAGAGGAAAGTTTGTAAAGTGGCTTTGTGAGCTTCAAGAATTCTCTTTCACTTTTATTACAAAAAGTACCACTAGAGCTTCTTGTTGCAGATTTAGTTATACAGGTAGGGAAGAAGAAGAAGAAGGAACTAGGACAAAGGAAGAAGTATGTGATGATTTGGAGACTCCACCAATCGCTTTCACTTTGCATTTTAATGGAGCCTTTAGCCCTTGCAAGCAATGTGGGGCTAGGGGGATAGTCTTGTTTGATCCAGAAGGAAAAGAGGTATGGGCCAAGGGTAGGGAATTTCCAAAAGCTATATCAAATAATGTGGCTGAGTACAATGCCTTGATTTTTGGATTAAAAGATTGCCTAAAGGAGGGGGTGAAAGAGGTAGGGGTTAAAGGGGATTCTCAACTAGTCATTAGGTAAATAAAAGGAAAATACAAAGCAAGGAGTCTGAATCTGTAAGATTTATATAAAAGAGCAATGGAGTTAAAAGAAGTTTTTGAGTTTTGCAAATTTGTGCATATTCAAAGGAAGGATAATCAAAAGACAGATGAATTGGCTACTAAAGCTTTGGCCTCTTTCAAAGAAGCTACTCTTGCATTGATGAATACAGGTTAGCCAGAGCTCCAAGATGTTCAACAATACTTGGATAAAGGATACTTCCCTCATGGATTGACCCCTCAACAGAAACAAAGACTTACAAGGAAAGCTCATCCTTACACAAACCTTAGTAACGTTCTATATAAGCAAGGTAAGGATAAGGTCCTTAGGAGGGTGGTGAGCTTGGAAGAATCTAAAAGGATTATGGAATTATGTCATGAATGTTCAGGTCACTTTGCTTCAGCTAGCACTACTAGAAAGATCCTTAGCATAGGTTATTATTGGCCTCGACTCAACAAAGATGTCCATGAATGGTGTCAAAGTTGTGAGGAGTGTTAGGCATATGGGCGCAAGCAATTGGTTCTTGGATCTTTAAATCCCATTCCAGCATATGGTCCATTTTGTAGGCGGGGATTGGATTTTGTAGGGCCCACTTCCTCGCTCCTCCTCACATGGGAAGTATTATATATTGGTTGCCATGGGCAGAAGCAAAGGCCACGGTCAATAATAAGGCAACAACTGTGGCATCATTTCTCAAGGAGTACATATGTGCCCGATTTGGGTGCCCATTGGAAATCCTTTTACAGATGGAGGGATATCTTTTAAGAATGACTTGATTGAATCTTTGGTGCACAAATTAAAAATAAATCATGTCATGTCAATCCCCTATTATCCTCAGTGTAATGGTTTAGTTGAAAAGACTAATGGTTTGCTTTGTGGATCCTTGTCTAAGCTAGTGGATTCCATGAAAAGAAAGTGGGATGTACATGTACCAGAGGTCCTATGGGCTTATAGAACCAATTATAAGCTCTCTCTTGGTTTCACACCTTTTCAGCTAGTGTATGGAGTGAAGGCCATTTTGCCAATAGAATTGGAAATAAAAAACCTTCACACATCTTTTGCACAATCAAGTAATGAAGAAGAAACTCATGCCCAACGCCTAGTACAACTGGAGACCTTGGATGAGAAGCGGGTTCAAGCACTTCAACATTTAGAGACAGCACAACAACGACGCAAGGTAGGGCATGACACTCTTACAAAGAAGAAGAAGAAGCCAGAACTCAAGGAAGGAAGCTTGGCCATGAGATTTGATGGTCGTGTAGAGAAGCGGATAGATAAGAAGCTTCTTCGACGCTGGGAGGGCCTCTTTAGGATAAAGAAAAAAATTCAAAAACAACACCTATCTTTTGGAAGATGCAAATGGTCAAGAGGTTCCTGGACGTGCCAATAAATATCGGCTAAAGATGTTTTACCCTCGGATACCATGGTCAGCAGACCCCTAAGATAGGCTTGGGGATCTGCTGGGGGGGAAAGTTGTGATAACAAAAATTGATATCTTTTTTTTCAGAATAAGAATAAGGTGGAAACTTGTGTGAGAATCTTGCAAGGCCCATAATGTGATGGAGAAGCTAGCCATGGAGACATGGGAACCGAGAAGTATGATGGAGAAGTTGGCGGTAGGAGACAGCTTTTGGCGGCTATAATTAGTAGAATGATTGTGGATGTGAGTATGAGTGGAGTGAATCATTAGGTAGAAGCATGTTAACGTGCTACGCTTTTTATGCTAGTTCACATGTGTGAACAAGCATTCCTAGTTAGCATAAGTTTAGGCATGTAAGTCACTATATTAGTAATCATATTTAAAACTTCTGGCTGATACAAAAAGCTCAAATGAGCACTTCAAAAAAAAAAGAATAATCAATGAAAGTTGTGGTATATTGAATTACGAGCTAGTCTTTAAAGCTAGTTAGCACGGGCGTTACAGCGGAGTGGTGGGGTGATGAAGTGCAAAGGCCAGAGCACCATGGAGCCCGCAAGCAAGGCGGCGCATTCGCGTTCTCCTATACACAGAAAACGCAGAGCTCCTTCTGCTTCTCCATCTCCCTATAAAAGCGCAAAGCGATCTCAAGGTTCCCCAATGTCTCTCTCGGGTACTCTCTCTCTCTCTCTCTCTCTCTCTCTCTCTCTTGTGCGGGTTCTGTGTGTTTTCTCTTCTACTTTCGGCTTCAGTACCACAAGAAGCTCCATGCAATACAGTTGAGCACATTTCCATGCAATATAGTTGAGCACATTTCCCTTTACAATTGAGTACATTTCCCTTTGATGTGTGCAGGCCGATGGAAAGCTCCGAAGGTCGTGATTCCCATGTAGGAAAAATTTTGTACAACTTTGGTAGAGTTCAATGCTGCTTATGGCCTTTCCATGGAGGTTTAGATCCCAAAATGGTTAGGTGGGAGCAGGTCATTGATGCTGAATGGTTCAGTGTGTTCAAACAAACAAAGGATCCCAGCCTGTACCGCATCAAATGCAGCACCATCCACACCGAAATGTATGAGTCGATGATGAAACTGCACTACAATGTATACCAGAAGGCCCTAACCAACATGGAAATTTCCTCTGCATTTGCAAAGGGTTTCGTGAAAGAATTCAGTCCTGCCGTGATTACAAGCGGGACAGCCATTAGGTTCAATTGGGCAAGTTTGCAGTGCAGTACTTGCAGGATATTCGAGAGAAGGGCTATTATGAGGGCCATGTTAACAAGTGGAGACTACGCAATCTTCAGCTTCCAGCTTTAAAAATTGAGGATGAGTCTGCTGACATCTGCGAGGAAAACATGGCATTGGCAGGAAAGAGTACTGCCAAATCTACCACCAAGGCCACACTTCAGCCTCATCAAGATAGTCGACAGGAGATGGAAGCTTCTTCATTTTGTGGGTTAGAGGAATGGCAGTGCATGAAGGCAGCTGTCCTTCAAATGAAAACACAGCTACATTATGAGAAACAAAATCTAAACAATGTGCAAGAGGGCCTGGAACTTGCTAGGGCTTTGAATGCAAAAAATGCGAAGGTTACTCCTATTGTCACGGCCATGAGACAGAGGTTGCAAGCAGCTGAGATGGAGTTGCAGGCTCTATTGCAAAGCAATGATGTGGATGCCCGACGAAAGATGGAGCTTGAGGTCAGAATAGAGACAACCAAAGACACCATAGAGGCTATGGGGTTTCCTCTTCGTGAAGATGACCCCATAGATAGTGACATAGACATAACCTGTAAACTGGTAAGTGTCCGTAAGTTTCATCTCTGCACTTTATGTTTGGTACATGTGCTCAGGTAACTCATGTACTTACCATGCTCTTTTTGTCTTGGTTTTGTAGGTTGAGGTGGAAATTGCAAAATCCAAGGTGGAGAACTCTGAAAGCCAACTTGAACTTCTGATGCACATGCAGTCCAAGCTGCAGGGCTCGTTTCTCCAAACTACCCTAACTAATCTAGCCCTTGCTAGTTTTATGAAGGATAGAGAGGTGCAAGACAGCATCGGAACAAACCTGTGTACTGGCTGTGGTCTGCCCCTTGAGGTCCAACCATTCCTTGCAATGGTCAAGCTCCCTTGTGAGCATAATTATCACCTTCTGTGCTTTGCTGCTACATGCTCCCTTGGGACCGTATGTAGGGCTCCCTTCTGCAAAAAAAGCATATCTACCGCATGGTTGTGCAACCTTGCAAAAAACTATATCCAACCACACCAGAGATTGGTAAGAAACCATACTTGAATGTATGCTTGCTAGTTAGCATACAGGACATACAGTCTGCAAGCTTGATCATATTGGGAATAAAAGGTGTGCTAGTTAGTAGAATGAATATGCTAATTAGCATGCCAGGCATGCTAGTTATCATACTAGATATGCTAGTTAGCATATACAGTATGATAGTTAGCATATTGCATATGCTAATTAACATATCCAGTATACTAGTTAGCATATCCAGTATACTAGTTAGCTAGGAGGATGCTAACTAGCATATACAGTATATGCAAGTTAGCATACCCTGCATGCTAACTAGCATCCTCGTTAGCATACTCTGTATGCTAACTAGCATCCTAGTAAGCATACCCTGTATACTAACTAGCATAGCATATATGCTAGTTAGCATACCCAATACGCTAACAAGCATACCGGATATGCTAATTAGCATATCAAGTAGGCCTACTAGCATATCCAGTATGCTAACTAGCATACGGGATATGTTAACTAGCATGCTAACTAGCATACCGGATATGCTAAAAAGCGTATCCAGAATATTAATAAACACAACGGATATGCTAGTTAGGATACTGGATACGCTAACTAGCATACAAGATACGCTAATTAGCGTAACCAGTATGCTAACTAGCACACTGGATATGCTAGTTGGATGAGTGGATGCTAATTAGCATATCCAATATGCTAGTAAGCATATTGGGTATGCTTATTAGCATACCGGAGTTAGCATATTGAATGCTAATTAGCATATCCAGTATGCTAGTTGGATGAGTGGATGCTAATTAGCATATCCAATATGCTAGTTGGATGAGTGGATGCTAATTAGCACACCCAATATGCTAGTAAGCATATTGGGTATGCTTATTAGCATACCGAAGTTAGCATATTGAATGCTAATTAGCATATCCAGTATGCTAGTTAGCATATTGAATTGCTATCTGAAATGCTAATTAGCATACAGGATATGCTAATTAGCATATCTTGTATGCTAATAACTAGCATACTGGTTATGCTAATTAGCATATTGAATATGCTAGTTAGCATACTTGATATGCTATTAAGCATGTTGGATATGCTAATTACCAATTTTTATATGCTAGTAAGCATTTTGGAGTATATTGGATTAGCTTAGAGGTTATAAGGTCTACTAGTTAGCATACTAGGTATGCTAGTTAGCATATTGGATATACTTATTAGCATACCAGATATGCTAGCTGGAATGATAGTTAGCATGCAGGATATACTAATTAGCATATCCAGTATGCTGGTTAGTATACTGGATATGCTAATTAGCATATCCTGTATGCTAACTAGCATACTGGATATGCTAATTAGCATACTTGATATGCTATTAAGCATGTTGGATATGCTAATTAGCATATACTATGCTCTAGTAAGCACATAGAAGCTTTTGGGTACACTTGAATTGCTTAGAGATTATAAGGTTTACTAGTTAGCATACCTGGTATGCTTGTTAGCATACTTGATATTCTAGTTAGCATATATGATTATGCTAGCTAGCATACACGGGAATGCTACTTAGCATACTGGCCTAGCTGCACACATAGTTAGCATATGAAACATACTATGTAGCATACATGACATGCTTATAAAGGGTGTAATCAAAGATTTTTTTGTTGCAGGCCTCTCAAAGCCCCTACATGATATGGGCAGTGTGCATGACACCAAAGGTAAGGGAAAGGCTGCAACTGAGAACCCTTCGACTGAGAAGGGTGGTGAGCTAGATACAATGAATGAAGGAGTAGATGCGGGATCCCAGCAAATGCAAAGTGCAAGCATGAAAACAACAGAGGAAGGCGGTGACGTGAGCAGTAAATCAGAAGAAGATGATTTTTTTGTCATGGTTCCTCATGTGCGTGCCATGCCTGCTGCTGCAACTGACACAGTAAAAACTTCTCAGCAGACAATGGCTAGTGCCAGTGCATCAGGGGAAACATTGAAGACTAACAGCATAGAGGACCCACAGGAAGTTGGTGATAACAGCCCTCTTGAGGGTTTTTTGCGAAAGGCTAAGGCAAAGAGAAAAGTGGGCCCGGAAGAGGTACCTGAAGAAACTGCAAGCAACGGCTATGGTTCCCCAAAGAAGATGGAGGACAAAGCTGAAAGCACCAAAGGTGAAAAGAAAGCCACCCGCTCAAGAGCTTGCAAAAAACTGTGTTAAGACCTTTCCTTTTTTGCCCAGATTCTGTACTGTAAGCAGGCAACTGTCACTGTTCAGTTGTTTAGCCTTTACTTAGTGTTCCCATACCTATGCCCTTCACTCTTATGGCTATGCCATTTTGAAAACCTAATGCCTCTTGTGGCTGTCATGTAATTTTTTTTATTTTCTCGGTGAAAATGTCTTTGTGTAATATAATGTTGAGCAGTAGTCCATTATAATTTTCTGCCAATCTATGAACTTCTTCACTTCGTATCGCTGTTTCTTTGCAGAGGAAGAGAAACTGGCATTAATTGCCTTGCCTGATGTAAATGTGGCCATGCAAGGTAGAAATTACGGAAATGGCAAGTCCGCAAAGCCAGGCAGATAAGGAGACAAAAATTGGAGATTGAAAAGCGGCTCAAATGATATTCACAGCGTGCCCGTAGAATTTTTGAGCGCCTAAATTATGTTCACCCATCAGGGGAGGTTATATATGCTGAATGGTATCCTCTTCCAGACCCAATATGGGTGCCTAAGCGACTGTGTGATGAAAAAAGGGCTCTTATTTTCTTCCGGCAAAGACTTGCCCTCACTTTTGGAGCTGATTGCTTGGCTCAAATTAATGCTTCCCCAAAGCCTGTCCTATTTCCTCTTCTGGACTACAATCTCACCTTTGATATCTGCATATTTGTTTTGATCTAAGGAGATAGAGGGTGAGAGTTTGTTCTTGTTGCTTTCTTTGACACACGGAGACCACCTCCCCTTCTTCAACTTTTGGGTTTGAGACGTGACCAAAGTTAAACCCCCAACTTTGTGTCACAATATTCATACATGATTTGATTTACAAGCTTGAGACTATGAAAACAACTCAAAAGGAAGCTCTGTCCCCAAGAAAACTCTCTAGTTCAGTTGAGCAGTGAAATTTTGATTCAAAAACCTAAAATTTCATGAAATCTTACACAGTTACATGTATCATTTGTTCTTAGCATACCAGAAGCTCAATATCATCCTCTAGGGCCAGAGAAGCATTAGGAGAGATTGCACATCAGCCACTTCATGGATCATCTTCATATCAGAATTCTGAATAAAAAACAACAAAATAGAGAGAAAATCTCTTCCATTAATACATGTCGATGTGTTCCACTATCAAGATATGTCTTTCTCCCATTGCTCTCCTCGACCTGTAAGTACATGTTTTCTATCTTTTTGAAACTTTCTATCCGCACATGGGTGTTGTACACATGTCACGTGTGGTCCCCATATTGCCAAAATGGTATGAACTTGTGTTCCCCTTCTTCTAGAACTTGTTTTCAACTATTTCTCTTTAAAAGACTCTCAAAAGGGTAAGAAAGAAGTGCAGTATTTCTCTTTCTTGCCAAAATCACCTCCATGATTCTAGCTACTTGTCTGCATGGCATCCAGTTTGGCATCTGTTGATGTGGATTATTGCTTAAACAACTCATATCCTATGTGTACAACATATGATGACAACTCATTCCTACATTTCAAGCCCACTTCAGATTCAAGAAAATATCTAATTGTCTGCATCTGATTTTATCAATTAAAAGTCTAAATCTGAATCAAAATTCTAAATTTGAATTGTGCACAGTTCTCTGACTTTGGCAATCCTAATTCAAATTTGGTTCTAACCTTGAAAGGTGTTAGTTCTTGATATTTCTAATGATGGCTGATTTCTATAACTCCATTTGAGACTCTAAAATCAAATCATAATTTGTTGTTATTTATTGTATGGCCTGAATTGAAAATTGGTCATCTGTACCTAAAAAGAAAGGGCATATGTGCACTATGTATAGCATTATGAGAGGGATCATATTTTATTACATCAACATCTTAACTGAGCTAGGTAAACACAAACTAGACTACCCCTTAAGTTTTGCTAGCCGACAATAATTGTGTGAGGCTGAGATAACTATACCACCACAAAACATGAATGATTAGCTATGGTTTATGTGGTGAAGAAATTTCAGCATTACCTAGCTAATAAGTTTGTTTTATATGGTAACCACCATAAAGCCTCATTGTACCTTATTAATAAACCATACCCCACATGGAGAATCACCTGGTGTGGTTGTTGATCTTTCTTGAATTTAATTTTACAGTGGTTATTATGAGACTTGACAAAAAACATGTCATCTATCTCGCATACCTAATGGTGAAGCACTAGTTGGAGTAGATGATGATCTGCTTGATGCTACACTATTCAAGGTTGAAGCTATACTAGAGTATACTAGAGTGGAGTAAGAAAATCATTAACTTTAGCTAATGGTTTTCCAAAACTAAAGAAGTTAAGGAAAGATCTAGCAAGAAAATTTCTAAATGAAGCAGAGCCTTTCCAATTAATTGTTGGAACCCTTTATAGAAGAGGTAAGTATAACATACTAAGACATTACCCTAGGGAGGATGAAGTGAATTATACATCTTAGAACAAGCACACTAAGGGGTAGGGTGGACACTTCCCTACACAAGAAATATACTTCAATCCGGGTATTGGTGGCCCACGCCTTTTAAGGATTATGCATTATTTGTCAAAGGATGTGATGATGTGCCAAACCACAAAAATAGGACATGATGCCTTTGCACCCTGTCAAAGTTTTAGAACCATTTATGGAATGGGACATTGAATTTGTGGGACCTATCGATCTGGCTACATGTAGCACCCAGGCAAGATACATTTTAATAGCAAACTATGTCATAGAATGGACCAAAGCAAGAGCCTCGAGGATGGCAGATGCTATGTCCACAACTAAGTTTATTTATGAAAACATTATTACCCATTTTAGCTGTTCTTTTGTGAAATGGTAAGTGAATTGGGAAAGCACTTTATAAATGATGTAATTAAACATCTTACCACAACATTCATGATTGCACAAATTGCAAATCCACGCCATACTATCCACAAGCAAAGGGTCAAGCCTAGAGCACTAACAAAGTCCTTATTTCTATACTAACTAAAACTGTTGACGCTTAACAAAATGATTGGGAATTTATGCTCACTTCATATTTATGGGCTTATCGCACCTCTTACAAAGTTACAATCGGTTACACACCTTTTAAGATGGTATATGGGGTTGATGCAATATGGCCTTGGGAATTCATGATACCTAGCTTAAGGTGGCTTAAGGGTAGCCATTGCCGAGACACTTGAAGGTAATATGTTGGTAGACCAATTTTTCATTCTTGAACAACTTGAGTAAGAATAATAGATTACTACGCAAATCAAGTTAGTTGAAAAGGATCACCAAAAAATGGTTTGATAATAATCTCAAGGATAAAGAAATTAAAATTAGAGATCTTGTACTAAGGTACCATGCATGTTGAAACTCTAGATGAAGTTGAAACAATAGGTTTCCTCAATAGGAGTAAATTTAAAAAGTACTATGGCCCTCTCACCAAAGAAGCCTTGCAAGCTACATATCATAAGAAAGTAGCCAAGGACGAGCTACATATGATAAGAAAATACCCAAGGAAAAAGTTGAGTTGAAAAAGATCCATGCTCGACAAGAAGAAAAAGAGCGAGATATCTAATAGCAAAAACAACAAGAAGCTAGCCTCAAACTTGCACAAGCCTTTGTCTGAGAGGTTGAAGTGGGGATAGATGATCACATAGCACCTCTTCGAACACCCATAGATTTGACTAGTTCTTATGGGTAAAGTATTCTACAATACATTGCTGGACACTGGAGCTAGTACCAATTTACTCTCTTTTAATGCATGGAACCAATTGGGGAAGCCTCAACTCGTAGATACCTCTTTGAAAGTGAAAGGTATCAATAATAGGGATACTAAGGTACTTGGAATACTACACACTGACATATATTGTGACAGCACCTCGTGGGAAAATTCTTGGTTATGCCTGCAAGAATACTAAAGGAACCATTAATAGTTGGTTGTAGATGGATAAAAGATGCAAGTGCACAAGGTGCATTATTGACTGGTCAACAGAGTGCATCTTTGTTGAGGAATTTCCAACCCTCACCACTCAACCGTCTACACACAACTCACTGCCAGCTTCCTCTTACTCTCATTGAGGATCGCAAAGAGGAAACCTCAACCATTGTCTTCACCTAAAGAAACCTCATCCACCCCATCGTGTATCAATCAGCCAACTCCTGCTTCTTTTCCTTCCACATTATCAAAACCTCTTGTTAAAAGAACCAACCACTCTAATGGGTGAAAAATTGGCAACCCAATCCACCTTTAAATGGGTTCCTAAAATTTTATCTATGCCACCTCAACCAGCCTAGTAAAAAAATCCTCGAAGACGCAATCTCTGCAGAAGGTCCCCACCATTATGAGTCACCTCAAAATGGATCCATATATGCTTACTTGAAGCTCAAGGCTACTACAAGGGTAACCATTGGATTTGGATCCCTAAACAAAAACAGGTACCCCTATAGCTGACTCTCAAGTCTCATCAGTAGTTACAAGCTCTAAAGGTTCAACATTAGACAAGGGGAAAAGAATCGTAGATGAACCTTCACAATTATCACCCCATCAAATATGGATCTCTAAAAGATACCCAAGGATAACAAGTACCTTAGAAAAAGGGAAATACCTGGGGAAGCTTCTACTTCTATGTAAAAGGTTACAATACCCTCATTACATACCCAAACCTAAACCCCATTCATATCCCAAGAGAAGCCCATCACACAAGTAGAACTAAACTTGCTACAACCAAGTGCCACCTCCAATGCTCATTCATGAGGAAAATTCCATAAGACCCATTTGGTCTTATGAAAGCCCCTTACCACCCTTGAAACTACAAATAAACATGCGACCAAGAAACAATGAGGTGCGTCCCTAAATAACAATGAGGTGCGCCCCTTACCACCCTTGAAACTACAAATAAACATGCGACCAAGAAACAATGAGGTGCGTCCCTAAATAACTAGCATTGATGGAGCAAAGCTAGAGAGGATGGTTAAGTAAGTCCTACAACACCTTTTGAGATACAAAGGTATGACATGAAGTAGGAGGGGGGGGATGTTATTTACCGTACTTCTACCCCCATGTTTTTCTCCCTAAAAAATTACATGCCCATATAGAGAGGGAGCTTGTTGGGAAAGCTAGCCACATAACAATATGGCTTCACCAACATGCATAACAAGATAGCACATACATAAAGAAGAAGAAGAAAAAGAAGAGATGATGAGAAAGAGAACAAAAATTGAAAAAAAGAAAGGGAGAGAGAGAATAACTATCTTGTATTACTTTTATTACTATAGGCCTTGAGCATGGACTTTTCATCATGAATTCATATGGGATATGAATCATTAGGAGAGCGATGTTGTGGAACTACCTTTGTTGACTTATTTTTTTTATATTTTTATCCCGTTGCACTATGTCTTTCCTGTGAGTGTCACAAGCTCTCGGTAGCATCCTACTTATGTTGGCATTGTAAAACTTACTTTAGGTTCTATGGGACATGACTCTTTCAGTTCCTAGTAGGAGAAACCGCACAATGACATGATGACCTGAGTGTGCTTTACCTAGTTAGTGGACCCTTCAAGTAAGGACTACCCAAGAATAACTCGTAGAATGATGGAGAAAGGTAAGATATATGCACTCACACCATCATTCTATGAAATAATGTTGCCAACCATTTGTCCCTTTTGGAGCATAGTGGGTGATTTCTTTGATGGCTTCAAAGAGGTAGCTACTTAGCTCAATTGCCTCCTGTAGTGCCCATGCCCCATTTTATAAAATCAACATGCACTCAGACCATTTCCCCATACACCCGAGGAGGCGTATGGGGAAATTATTAGAGGCAACCCATGAGGAGGAGGATGACCCTAGTGAAGCTGAGTCATACTTGGCATATGAGTTATGGTTATCTAATAAACGAGCTATTGTTGTTGCAATGGGATTGGAGGTTTTTACAGGTTTAGTAGGATGCAACCATAAAAATAGGTCTACATAATAAAAATTGAACTCTATAAGAGAAACATTTAAACCATATAATCAAACAGGTGCATTCAAAACCAATCCTCACATCTCACTACTATCTTTTAATTTTAGTTTTCTTTCAATTGAGTGCCTACTTATGTTTCATAAGACTGGTTCAAATTTCCTCTCGTGAATATTTGGATGTCCATTTATGCTAAATTCCTCTCTCGAAAATGGTCTTAGTTCAATAGTTTAAGGTATGCCAAAGTAGTATGTTGCATACTCCACCTTCCTCTAGTGTGTCTTCTCTAGTTAGAATGTAGCCTTCATATGGGGGTGTGGTGCATATGGGGGTGTAAGTGCATATGGGGGTGTGGTGCACACACGAGGATGTGAGGACATGTGCACGTGCAAGATGTGCAAATGTGTGTGTGGGGGTGCACATGCAAAAGTGCATCATGATGTGTGCACGTGCATAGGAAAGTGTGTGAATGCAATGGTATGTGCACATGTATGGGTGAAAATGTGAATTGTAAGAGTGGATGCACATGCATGAATGTGAGTGTGTAAGTGCAAATGTGAATAGGGGTATGTCGGGTGCACGGGATGTGTGTGAGGACATGTGCACATATGCAAGATGTGCTTTCAGTTATTTTTTTTTACGATTCTTGATATGTTTTTGGGTATTTATTTTCGGTGAAGGTTGTGACTTTACACTTGAGCAGGGGGGAGTTTAGTTATATATTTACACATGAGCTAGGTTTTGAGGCTTGTTATGCACACGTTCTCACAACAGGAGAGGGTGGAGAATTGTTTACCCATGTACGACCAAAGCTTGGATGCTATTGCTGAGACCAGCTTTGCTAGGGCACTTGATTGAGCTATGTCTTTTCGATTCCACCTTGCGAGATGGTGTTGTGGCATGGCATAAATAGGTGTTGTGGGGTATCCCTAGAGTTTATCAGAGGTGCCATAGAAGTGTGTGAATAGTTCTCTTAGGGGTTTGGCACCATGAGTGGCTCTTTTTTAATGGGAACAAGGATGGGTAGGGCCACAACATCATATGGGAAAGGTGTGGCCTCTTACTACTTGGAGTCCACAAGCTTTAATGACTTTTCTAAAGGTGGTGTCAACATATAGTCAAAGTGGCACAGCCACTATTCTCCATTCATGCTTAAAATTTGGGATTGGTGGGAGTAAGGCATGACTTTGGGTATCCACACCAACTTAGATTTGATGTTTGAGGGTGCATTTTTTGTGGGGTTCTAAGGCATAGGTTTCTTTAATCTCGGCACCCAGATGTGGAGGTTCCCTTCATACAACCTTGTGCATCTAGAAATTTTGTCGAAAACCAACAAAGCATAGACTTATGGGGTGGTATTGGTGGGTACTGAGGCTGTTGCCTAGATCTTTATCTAACAACAAGATTTTTGGGACCTAAACGGATGGGTTCCCTTCGTAGTTAGAAACTCTAAACTTCTAGCAGCTTAATGGGGATCCAATGGGGATTAAGATTTGGGCGAAACTGTATTGCTTGGGGTGACCGCTTCGTCGTAGATCTCTTCTTGTGGTTTGGATTTGGGCCAAAAGGTGGTTTCTAGGTTCTTTTATGGGCATCGTACTCCCTCACTAGAGAGCTACACTTTTGGGTACCCATTCTTTCTTAGTGTGACCTCCCTAAAAGGTTACTAATATTGAGATCTAGGAGGTGGTCTTTGTCTCCACCTAGCGAGGTTTTGGATCTTCATAATGGTTGAGGGGGTGGCTGTAACATGATGAGGTGAGAGGGTTGTTTAGTGTTAGAGGTTACCTGAGGTGGTGGTTAGTAAGTGGAGGATGAGGCTTGAGAGGTTGATAGGTTTGGGGTGCCCTCATCCACCAAGGGTATGGCCCAAATGGGGAACTTGAGCGTTGCGGTCCCTCTTCGCCTAGCATAGCTGACGATGAATCTGTTTGTGATCCATCCCCTTTGAGAGGATGATTCTCTCTTTCATTATACCTATGGGACTCACATAAAACTTACATGATGCAGGTTTAGATCTAGTGAAAAACTCCATTTTAAAAAAATCAATGGTCATAGATTGGGAATTATTTACCGTGGTAATGGTTGTTGATGGTGCAATGGGTGGGTGGCCTAATGAGGGGTCCATGTCTCCCACCAAGACAACATGTTGTGGCTAGCCTCGGTGTCAACCAAGGTAGGGGCCATGTAGTTAGGTAGTATTTTTTGGATAACTCTAACTCAAGGTGATCTGATTCTACTACGTGTTTTGTCTCGAATGCATCAAGCACAAACATGAATGTTATTTTAGCACAGTTCAATCTCATGCAAATCTCTTGTTCCAAGCTTTGATAGAAGAGTGTCCATGATTACAAGGACATGAATCTAGTTCTCAAAGTTGGTAGGATCTGAGAGAGGTTCATATTTTTAGTCATCTTCACCATCCAATATCTTGTTTATAAGCTCTATAGATATCAATTAACATTGTGTGAACTTCTGTGTTGCATGCTCTATGATGACCAAAGCGATCCAAGTGTGGTGAAGGCTTAGTCCAAAGGTCTTAACCTTTGCATCTTGAAGGATGCCCAAAGGTTTAGCTGTGTATCGAGGACGGTAAGCTTGACCACAAGGCTTGTGCCTGGAATTCCCTAGGCATCTCAATAATCCTTGGTGATTATGATGACATCAGCACCACCATCCAAGATTGCAGAGACCATCGTGATTGTTTCTTTATAAACAACAATTAACATGATGTTCATTTTCAAAGTAGTGTCCAAGCTTGTTCATGGACACTTTTAGATGTCCTTTTGTCTTGGGTATGGAAGGAGAGCATTGGATGTGTGGGCTCTTAAATTCACATTCATTGAGTCGGACAAGTCTCTCCAAAATTGAGAATTCCCTTGTAAAAGAGAACCTTTCACAGTGCTCAGAATTTTAAGGATAAGAAGGTTGTGAGAGGCTTACTATATCTCTTGTGCGATATTCACATTCACTTACCTCATACTCTCTTGGAGGTGGGCTTGGACCTACTAATGCGTAGGGGATGTGCACTGATCCTTTGTTATGGTGGGGTGCCTTTGATGGGGTTAAAATGAAGTCATCACCTACTATCACATCAAAGAAAATATTATGGTGATTGCTGTGACACATTGAAGACCAACTTTTACCTCCCACCCACCCACCCCTGAGTCCTCCACTACTACATCTAGTAATGCAAAATCTGGTTGAATTGGTTCCATAGGAAAGAGCTCCAAAATTAGCTCTTTTGGTGGCCACTTTAGAATGGTTAATCATTTCGCTCGAGAGACCTTTGGTGGGAACTGAGGTTCCTTGGTTTTATTCTTTGCTTTGGGATGGGATCAATGATTAGCTTAGGTAGGGACAGTGGTTCATACTCGACCACTTGCTCAAGTATTGGCTCAAATCTGCATCCTCGCATTTTTCCTCTTCTTCCTTATTTTTGCTTGATTTTTCCATGGCTATCTCTCACCATTGTGACCTGTTTAGATTGCCAATACCTATGGCAAGTGTTGGGAAGTGAATGAGCTACACATTGACTAGCAAATGGCTATGGAAAGGGCGTTGATTTCTGCCTATAAGGCTGCAAAAATCGTGCATGATTTTGTGGAGAGGAGGCGGCGTTGTGATGATTTTCTTGCTCCAAAACAAGTGGTGGTTGATACTAGTCAAGTAATTTGGAGACTTTGGAAGAGCTTGCAAGCTTCTTGGGTGAAATTTGAGCCTCTTTCTTGAGTTGCTTTCATCTATGGCAAAATGCTTAATTTTTTTACAATTTCTTGAAGATTCATGCTCTACTCACTCCCCTTTACCTATTCACACCTTGAATGCTTGATTCCAACCAAGATTTAGGGTTTCTTAATCCTTTTGAAGGATTTAGGGGTTTTCTTGAAAATTAGGGTTTCTCATGTTTTCATGAAATTGGCATTACTTGGCTCTTTCTCACACTCTCCTCTGCCCATAGACGCCACCCTTGTTGCATTCTTGATAAGAAATTAGGGTATCTTGGCTAGTTTGGGATTGCGGGTTTCTTGCCAAAGTTAGGGTTTCCACTGAAAATTTTTGAGATCCAGGGTGTTAGTTCTCTTCCCCTATCTCTTCCCCTATCCTCTTATATCATTGATTTGTAAATAAGTATCACAATTTTAGAGTTTCTTGAGAGAAACATTGTTTTGGGAATTGCCCTTAAAATTAGGGTTTATGGTGGGATTTCTTGAGTTTTCAATCCATAATCATTCTTTCCTTGATCTCCTCTACACAATCATGCATTGCTTGATCAATTTGGCCAAGGGAATCAGGATTTTGGGAGAAAGCATGGTTTAGGGTAAATTCTTACATATAATGGGATTCTCATCATTCCCTTGCATCTTGCTTGCATTACCTTGAACCTCTACTTTCTCTTTATCATTCCCACACATTTTCCCAATCATTTTACCCTACACATGCAAAGAAACCAAAAATTGGATTGAAAGAGGAGAAGAGTATACAATCATTGATGCTTCTTCAATTTGTTATGCCTTGGTGAGGGCATGAGTTGTGGTTGTTGATTGTGGTTTGATGATATTGGATGTACGGGAGCCACTATGGATAATGGAGGAAAGCATGAGTCCATGCTAATTTTGTTAATGATATGAAATCGTGGCATGAGTCATGCTAGACTTATTGTAAGCATCTCTAACCTACAGTTGAGATTGATATACACCAACACTACACATTATACTCGCACATTACATTTCCTAGAATACTAGTGATGTGTGAGGGTACCTTGGCATATGATGGAGAGTCCAAGGGGAGCATGTCTTGAACCGACTATGCCATGAGTGCTTTGGTAAAGCATTTACAGAGGGAATTAGGTACTCGGTGTGAAGATTTGTCCCCAACTCTTGCCTCATATATTAAACTTGGGTGAGGGAAAATGGGCCCATCTTATGGACACATTGGCACACAAATGGTCAAAGAGTTTGCATTAAGTAATGCCAAATGATGTATGCAATGTTGTCAAGTGCAAGTGACTGATTGTATATTAAATTGGATGCAATAGGAAAATTAAGATTTGGATCCAATTGCAAAGGAGACCATGTCAATTTTTTTCTAAAATTCTATGCACACCAGTAGTGCCATTGGTTGTCTGTGGCTGATGATCATGGCCATGGTTGGTTGATATCATGGGGAAGCGCACTTTGACCAAAAAGTCAAAACAAATAATGGGTGCACATGGACCAAGGTCAAACAATTTATACAATTGTTTAGTACACTTCTAGAGAATTCTCAAGAGCCAAGAAACATTCAATTCTGATAAGGTTTAAGGATTTTAGGAGAAAATCTTCATTTTTAGCCATATCCCGATTAACCCTAAAATAGAGAATACTAGGGCACATCCAATCTCCACTCTTTTTCCATAGATGGCTATGGCATCTTAAGAGTTTTCTAACAAGCCAAAAGGGAGTTCGAGGAAGTTGTCATTAGCCATTGAGGAAATGGATGGAGGGGATATGAATGATCATGACACTATGGAGAATATGGAGGAAACTATGTGTCAAGCCTCAAGGGAGGTTGAAGAGGAGTTGAATGTGGGGAGTGCTGATAAGCCAAACTCTCAAACCTCATAACCCACATTGAATGACACCCTCCTTCAACTACAGTGGATTGACTTGACTTCAAACTTCTCATGGAGAAGTTGGATTCTATTAACTATAGTTTGAACTCCAAGTTTGACACCGTGGTCACAAAGATGGGAGTTATGGAGGAAAGGTTGATCCAACCAATGAGTTAGTGATAGGAATTGATCTCACTATATCCCTCTTCCTGCTCAAGTGTTGTAGAGCTACTCTATAATGCTATTGTTGGGTGATTATGGTATAAATTAATGGTGATATTATGTATTCCTTATTTTTAAGAATAATAATAATTACTTTTATTATGTATTCCATCATCTCCACTTCTAGCTCCTCTTTTCTCTCCCCTCTCTCCACTCGTTTCCTTTCACCTCTCACCCCTAGCCTCACCCTTTCCTCCCTCTTTCACCTCACCTTTTCCATATGGAAAAAAGAAAAAGAATAGGAGCTCTCATTTTTTTTCCTTGCATGAATGAAGAAGGCGACCCCTCTTCCTCTCTCTCCCTGCATGAATGAAGAAGGTGACTCCTCTCCCTCTCTCTATATTTTTTTAGGAGTCGCCTTCTTCTATGAAGAAGGTGACTCCTCTCCCTCTCTCTATACTTTCCAAAATTGTTCGCCCCGCCCTAGAGTAAAGGCTCACCTACTCTTTGTAATCACTCCTGGAACCTTTTATTTCCTCTCGAAGCCTAGTGAAAAACATTTTTCCCCTCCCTCTCTATGCGAATTTCAAAAACCAGAGGTAAATATAAATTTTTATACATATATTGGTATACCTTTATATATATCTTTAAAAGCCCTTTTAAATACTAGAAAAGTGTTCTAAAATGCTTAATATAATATATTAGGTAAATTTTATTCATTTTTAAATATAAAAATAATTTAATAATATGCTTTTATAATTTAAAAATGAAAGTGATTTTAAACTAAATTATATAACAATGAACTCGATGATGAACTAAGGCTGCCAAACTAGTCTAAATATAGTACCCAAAGTCGGTATGGATATACGTCAGTCATGTCAGCCAACCTGGAACTTGGTCCAAAATGACCAACTGACCACATCATCTGGCTGGGACCATATTAGACTATAACATAGTCCAGTAGAAACTTAACACATTTTCCACGGCCATATGAGACCATGTTGACCCTCAAACGTGCCCTACAACCCAAGAATAATGTGTCCTTGATTTATTGTCTAGCACTCACTAGTGTGGTCACATAGCCTCCACAAGCATGTATCCTACTTGTTGGCAAAGTGCCAAGTCTACATAAGCTCTCTTCTAACCATTTGACCACACACTTGGCCACCATCCTAGTGTCAACTCCAAGCTGTCATGTGGGCGAGTGTGCAGGTGCTTACCATAAACGACTACTCCTTATAAAGGGGCCCTTATAAAATAGAGCACATCCGTCACCCTTAGGGGGGGTGGGTTACTCTGTTAATCCTATATGTAGCACATGCATTCAAGAGGTATTAAAAAACTCCCTACTTACAATTTTTTGAATTCTAAAAACACCCTTTTTATAACACTTTTATAATAAAAGTACCCCTTATGTACCAAAATGTTCACCATTTCAATTAAAAATCCCCTCATGTATGTAAATTTTATGTAACTCCACAAGAGAAAAACCCTTTTTGTTGAACTCACGTGCTATCTTACATATTTGTGAGTGACCCCACCCCCCTGACCCATCACCGGCCCCACTACAAATAACACAACGGCAGAGCATTGAGAAAATGCTTTTCCAACACTCCCCTCAATGTCCACCTACTATAGGTGAACAACTACTTTGGTCCAGCTCTAGTAAATATCTCCCCAAAGCCTTTGTGAAAATGTTTGTACAATTCTTTCTTGTTGATGAGCAGTAGACAAGCTCCATCTCTCTATCCATAATAGGTTCATGCACATAATGATATTGTATCTCAATGTACTTCAAACAAGCATGAAACATTGAGTCCTTAGCGATTCATTCAACTTTGATTATCGCACAATAACATTGTTGCTCCCTTTTGAACAACACCCATGTCTTCTAAGATCCTCCTCAACCAGATTGCTTCACATGAAGTAAAGCATGCTACCTTGTACTTAGTCTCTATAGAAGAAAGTGCCATTATAGGTTGCTTCTTGTTGTTTCCATATGTAATTCTAAACCCAATAAGAAAATAGTAACCAAAAATGGATTTCCTGCTATCATAATCTTTTACATCACAAAATCCAATCAAGAAATCTCCCGATTCGTAAGTGATATCATACCCAATGTTACCTTTAATGTATTTCAACACCTACATCCCTACTTTTCAGTGGTTGTCTCAGGGCTAATTTGAGAACCTGCTAACTGTAAACTGATGTTAGGCTATGTATTGCACATAAAGATAAAACTCCCCACAAACTTCATCTACTCCTTTATATCCACAAGTGAAGAAGAATATTTCATCAGATAACGTCGCATCAACCTTTAATCCACAATTGGAGAAGCATCTTTCATCAGACAGGTTCACACCAACCTCCATGGGAGTAACCACTTACTTGTACTACTCAGCCATGGGAGTAACCACTTACTTGTACTCAGCCATGCCAAATGCCTTCAAAATTTCTCTTGCATATTTCTACTAAGAACTGAAGATTCCATTTAACTCTTGTTAGACCTAAAATAGAAATGCATAAGCCTATCATAATATCAAACTCTAAAATCAACATCTCTTCTGCATGGTGGATCTTCTCTTCATGATTTCCCATCATGATAAGGTCATCCATATGAAGGATAATGATCATGTACCTGCCTTGCTTAGAGAAAATATACAAATTTATATGTGATAGGCTTTTAGAAAGACCAACACTACACTCAAGGGGCCTGTTTCAACCCATACAACGCCTTTCAAAGTTTGTGCACTTTGTTTTTTAAAACGGGTATCTAAAACCCAAGTGTCTACACTACATAAACCTCCTCCTTGAGATGGCCATTCAGAAATTCTAACTTCACATCCATTTTGTAATACTGACCACTTCCCATAAGCGAGTAAGGCAAGTAGTGGTCAATCTAGCTGTGGGGGTGAATGTCTCCTAAAAGTCAACACTTTCACTTGTGCAAAACCCTTCACCCATTAGCCTTTCCTTATACTTATCTAATGTACCATCAGATCTGTACTTGGCCTTCCAAACCCACTTTGGTGCCAATAAACTTCCCTTTTGCAGGACGACCCACAAAATCCCAAGTGTGGTTTCTCAAAATTGAGTCAAATTTTGACTTTGTGGCCCCCCTCCAAGTTTGGATCATCCCAGTTTGGATTTGCTAATGCTTCCTCCAAGCTGGCTATCTCTTGTAAATTCATTATCTCAACCATTAAGGCCATATTGTGGTAATGTGAGTGGAGGCCCTCTTCTACTCCTCTATTCTTTTGGATCTATCAACAATAACATGCAGCGAGTAGTAGGCTGGCTCTTTTTTTGTGATTGCCACAGAGCTTTCCCATTTGAAAGCTGCTTCACGTATTTAGGATATGGCCCCTTTTGTGGTGTTGTAGGCTTCTCTTCTTCATCATCTAATGAATCTACCTATTGTCGAGTTGGTACTATAACTACTGGTTGTGTGCTGGGCTACTTCTTCATTGAAATATAGTGCGGATAAATCCTTCCTCTACCTGATGAGGATGTTCTTGGAACACCACATCACATGTAGATAATTATATTCTTTTCCTCTAGGTCATGTAGACAATAACCCTTTGACTCCATACTATATTGTAAGAAGATACACTTTCTACTCTTGGAGTCCCACTTGGTTCTAGACGAGTCTAGAAAATGCACAAAATAGTCAATGTCTTGAAATATGGAACTAAGGGTTTCTTACCTAAATAAGATTCTTGAGGTGTTATGTCCTTCACTGCCTTTATGTAACTCCTATTAAGGATATGCATTACAGTGTTAACTACCTTGTCCCAAAAAGAATTTTGTAACTCTTATTAAGGATATGTTAACTACCTTGGCCAAAAAAGAAGATACACTTTCTGCTCTTGGAATCCCACTTGGTTCTACATGAGTCTAGAAAATACACAAAATAGTCAATGTCCTGAAATATGGAACTAAGGGTTTCTTACCTAAATAAGATTCTATGGCCTCCTTCACTGCCTTTATGTAACTCCTAATAAGGATATGCATTACAATGTTAACTACCTTGGCCCAAAAAGAATTTTGTAACTCCTATTAAGGATATGTTAACTGCCTTGGCCCAAAAAGAATTCTGTAATCCTTTTCTTTTGAGCATACTCTGTGCAATCTTGCACTCTGCAACACCGTTCTTTGTTTACAGAGTATAAGCAACTATAAAATTTCTTTTGAGCCCGTGCTCTTCGTAGTAAGCACACTTGATGTGAATTCTCCTTCATGTTCTATTCAAAGCTTCTTTAGTCTCTTTTCTATCTCATTCTCTACCAAGTTATACTATATTTTAAACTTTCCTAAAGCTTCAGCCATATCCCAAAGAAAATACACCCACATCTTTCTACTATAAAGTCATCGGATCAATAACAAGAAGTAGGAAGAACCACCTAATAT
The DNA here is from genome assembly GCF_041138505.1 of Cibotium barometz. Classification (NCBI taxonomy): domain Eukaryota; kingdom Viridiplantae; phylum Streptophyta; class Polypodiopsida; order Cyatheales; family Cibotiaceae; genus Cibotium; species Cibotium barometz. The sequence continues at coordinate 38,164,270 of NC_141096.1, forward strand.
AGTGGTGATCATTTTAGTATAGAGATATGAATTTATAAGCTCTAGAGGAGCTTTTGCACAATTCTTACTTTCTTGAGGAAATGCATGTTTATGGGCTTGCCTATCATATAAGCTTCACACACATTTGACATCTCGAAAAATGCTAGCAAATGTGCCATAATCCCATACCTTTGCATCTATTTTAAGACTACAAAGCTCATGTGCCCAACAAATCTCTCATGTCATAACTTACTTCAAGCTGATAGTTCATACAAGTTGTTGCACTGGATTCCTTTCCTAACAACATTACTGCTTCTGGCATTTGTGATGATTGCACCAACCTTATCAAAGAGAATTTCGAGTCACGGTTAGCTATGGTTGCAAAACCAACAACATATTCTTCTTGATGTCTAACAAATAATAGATATCAGACAACTTCTTAGTATCACCAATGCTCAAAACAAAAGAAATGGTACTTGAACCCATGGCTAGGCATTTGGCATCATTCCCGACTACTACTAGGATGAACTCACCCATAGACTTAAGAGAGGTATACTAGCATTTGGCATCATTCCTGACTGCTACTAGGATGAACTCACTCACATGAATGAGGGAGGTATACTATCCCTCCTTTGTCATATGTTGGGATGCTCCACTATCGATGATCCATGAACCATCGTATGCTAAAGAATATCTTGCCTTTGTATAGATTTCTTCTTTTGCCACAAACAACTCCAATTTCACTTTAGCATTGTTCTTGTACTCCTTCTTCCAAGGCTTCAAAGTTTCATTCTTCTCATCTGCTTCCTTTAGTCTACATGATTTGACCACATGACTCGGCTTGTCATAGTAGAAACACTTTACCTTAGATTTCTTCTTCTTTATAGAAGTAGTAGGGTTATCAGAGCTCTTTCCCTTTGTCTTTCTTTTCATTTGCGACGGAGAATGCAATATTCCTACCATCTCTGGCTTTAAAATGCATCTCCTCCTCCACCAACATTACGCCAACTTTCTCAAATCGGGTTGCACACATGCATGTTCAATGAGGTCACCAAATTTTCATCCAACTGTCATACTTTGGGGGAAAAACTCTTATGCATCTTCACGCGAATTCTTCACTCGTCTTAGTAATCCCCACCACCACCATCTAATCTTGTAGATTCTTTATCTATGATATGAACTACTCTCCTACTTCTCCATTATAATGTCTTTCTGTTGCAAGTTGAGTCTCAAGGTTTTAAATCCTTGTCTAGTTCTTTAGAACTTTCCATGGTTCAGAAGCCATGATAGTATGCTGAATTAGGGTCATCATCGAATCAATGATGATGGTGATAATGGCACATAGTGTATCTACATTCCTTCACCTCCATGCCAAAGCGAGAGCAGGCACAAGCCCCAGTTGAAGTCTCCCACAACTCATATGAATCAAGAATAGACCTAAGCTTGAATTTCCAGAGAGTGAACTTTATCCCATCCAACTTTCCATCACTAAAAGGTCATGGAGGGTAGACATGAGAAGCTACATGATTTGAAGGTTTGGCCATCTCTCAAAATTTGCCTTCAAATAGTAAACTGCCAAAAAAGTTTTGCCTAGAGCATATGCTCTGATCATACCATGTAAGAATACCTAATACCAAAAGAAGGATCAACATAATACAAAGTATTGAATTACAAAAACAAGTGGAGAGTAAACAATATTACTATTTTGCAAACTTGATTACAAAAAATTGATGGCACGCTCGCCCCCTACCAATGTGCTTGTAAGGAGCCTTGATGGCAATTTAGACAAACTCTAGATGGAGGATGTTACTTAGTTCTTAAACACAATGAACTTGATGATGAACTAAGTATGCAAACTAGTCTATATTAGTACCCACCACGGTCAGCATGGATGTAGGTTGGCCAACCCATGACTTGGTCCAAAATGGTCAATCAGCCACATCATCCAACCCGTGACCATATTAGACCATAACAAAGTTCTATAAAAACTTAGCGCAGCACTCATAGCCTTTTGAGGCATACCCAAGAAAAATGTGTTTTTAGTTTGTTGTCTAGCACTCATCACTAATAAGGTCACATAGCTTGCATAAGCATGCATCTTACTTGGTAGAGTTCCAAGTCTACATAAGTTTCCTCCTAATTGAAGGCAACAAAGGAGAAAAACCCTCTATAGCATCCTCTATTCCCTCATTGGAAGATAAAAACCTAGTTAAATACACTTGCACTCTCTCAAGACAAAAGAAAAACTTCACAACCCCTTAGCTACAAAAAACCAAAGAGAAGGGGAATATTTAGAGCAGAGGGAGAAGAGAAGAAATGTTGTTGAGCAAAGAATTCCGAAAGATGCTCTTAGTGTGTTGTTGTTTTTAACAGACACACACATTGTGTCACCACACTCTTAGCCTTCTTGATAAGAAACAAAACTAACCTAAGATGAAAACAATAGAACTCTCTCACTTTCTCTAAAAAAAACTTTTAAATTGACAAGAATAAAGTTGACAAAATGACCATGAATATATCTTCTTATAGCAAAGGGAATACAAAATTATTCTTTGAGATTAAGATAATTAGGAGGATCCATCCCCTTCTTCACCACCATGACCAAACAGGAAAAATGTATAAAGCACAATTTTCACCACTCGTGAGATGAGCAATTACAACATGAAAACCACAAAAGCTACAAGGATTTGACAAGCACAATGATCTCGTCTTCTTCAGGGTCTCTCGAGTGAGAAAAAATTGAACTCTCTTGTTAATACATCTACACAAATCTTGACAAAGTGGGGCTCCTCTTCTACATGTAATATTTAGCTCTATATTCACTCCCTCAATAGTCACACACATGTTTGCTTAAATAGTTTTTCAAGAAAATGTCCTCCTTTCCTTTTGGCTGGAAAAACCTGGTACAACAATTGATATGCAGAAATTGATGTCCTTTTATTATTTATGAAGAAAACTTCTTTTTAAGCAAAAAAAAAAAAGATTTGTCTTTTACTCTCGACCTCTTCTTCTTTTCTTTTCTTAAAAACTAGGGTGTGCTGCTATTGTAGACCTGCACGGGCAACACCGAGCTTGATTGTCGAGGCGAGAGGCAGCTCACAAGCTGAGGGCACCCGAGGAGAGTGCCCATTCACACAAGCAAAAGAATGGAGATGCCAAGTGTTGGGTGTGTTAGCAACAAAATCCACAAGCCAAGGCAAAGTCTTGCCATGCCCCCTCTAAGTAATGGAGAGAGGGGCGCGTTTCTATCCTATAAAGGTGCTTCTTTCCCAAAAAAAAGTGCATGTGGGATAAAAAAAGGAGGAGCTCCCCCACGGCAAAAAAAGGAAAAGATGCCTCCTCTTTTTCCAATAAGTGAAAGGATTATTTAAGGGCAATCAAATACCAAAAAAATATGAACCTATAAATTTATTGGCACACCAAGGTAACTAAACCTTCCAAAGGCCTTTCCTTTCTTCTTGTAATGTTGAAAAAAGAGGGAAAAAAATCTTGAGCATATTAGCCATCTCCCAAAACAGTAAGGCATGCATGCCTTATGTGCTTATCCTTTGATATGTGCTCCTCAGAATGATCATTGCCATTCGAAATATGTCCGAAACAAGTCAAGTACAGCTTAAGTCGCCAACTATTTACCACGGTAGCATGTACATAGCTTGATAGATTAATCGATAAGTTGATTTTACTGCCATTATCATAAACCTTTTTAATCATGAACGGACCTTTCCAATGTTGTAAAAATTTAGCATCAAAACAGTTGTCGAGGTGGCTATCATATCTTAGTACAAACATGTCCTTCTGTAGACCTTTTTCCTTAAGTAAAGAATTAAACCTTTCCTTTATCACTCTGAAAACTAGTGATAAAGTGTTCAATAGCTTCTTCTCTATCCAATTCCAAATGATGCAAGGTTATGAGTCGATCTTGAAACACATCACCAAGGTCCATGTTTATCTTAATTAGGAATTCAACACTTGGTACATTGACTTAAATAGGAGAAACTGCGTCTTATATGCCCAAAGTGACCCATCCAAATGTTGATCCCAAGTTTTTGGCTTAGCTATACAACCTCTAAATTTTTTTATAAAATGCCTTCTTATTGTCTTTTGATGGAGCATATAGAAGACAAACATGGAAAGTTGGTGGTGTGATTAGTCTTATATAACCCACATGGTCAAACTGTGTTCAAAGAGAAGATAATCTTAGAAAATGTACAAACTAATAACGAAGCTAAATATGTTGTTCTTGAGAAAGGATTGATGAGATGTAAACAAGCAAGACTGGATAAGTTGATCATTAAGGGGGATGCATTATTACTTGTTGTTAAATAGGTTCTTGGTATCTAGGCATGTAAAAATGATAAATTAAAAGAGTGTGTGTGAAGGATCCCTTTAAGTGGTTCCTTAGTTCGTAGTCATTTCTCTCATAAACTTTGTGAGTCAATATGTCTGCAAGTGAAGCCCTGTTTCTTTCTTCCACTTTAAAAATATAGTCAAATTCTTGCAATTTCAAAATCCACTCAACAATCCTATGAGACCTTGTCATATACTGAATAACAAGTGGATAAAGTTTCTCCACAGTAAAATCACAATTAGCAAGTATGCATGAAATTTTCTCGCTGCAAACATCAAAGCCAAAACAAGCTATTTTGTGTCAAAATAACTCTTTTCTATAGTATTCATCATCTTGCTTGGAAAACAAATGGGTCCCAAAAGAGAAGTCTTGGAATATTTTTGTAGTAGAATGGTACCAATAGCATCTTTCCCAATGCTCAGATTCACAAAGAATTGTTGGTCCCAGTGAGGTGGTAGCAAATTAGGAAGAGGGCTTAATATCTTCTTCAGCTCACCAAAGTATGCATCATACTCCTCATTCCAAACAAAAATTGTCTGGTCGGCTAAAGATTGCAAAGGATGCAACAGCTGATAAAGTAAATAAATAAACCTGGCCATAGACTTGACTTTTTGAATAAAAGAAACGAGTTCCTTAAGATTGGAGGGGAAAGTTAAATCCAAAAGTGCTTTGATTCTGGTTGGATCCATTGAAATCCCCTTTGTTGAAACTACATTGCCAAGAAAAACCACTTCTTTCCTGACAATCTTACATTTTTCATAATTCAATTGTCCACCCAAGCTATCCAATCATTGTAGACCTTCATCCACCTTCAAGGCAATTAGAAATGCAAGAACTATAGATGCAAAAGTCATCACTGTATACCTTTATGGATTTCCCAAAGAATGGCCGAAACACATAATTTATATACCTCTGGAAAGTCGAAAGAGGATTTGTCAATCCAAAAGGCATCACACGATAAGAAAAACATCCCCAAGGGGTAATGAAAAGTAGTATTTACTTGATCTCCTTCTGCAATCCGTATTAAAATAACCTGAATAACTATCACATACCGTACAACTCTCATGACCAACCACTTCATTATGAATCTCATCCTAAAAGGGTGGGTAAAAATGATCCCGCTTTGTTGCATTGAGTGGTTTATAATCCAAACATACACACCATTTCACATTCTTCTTAGGGGGTAACCACCACAAGAGAAACCCACTTAGAATTTTTGATAGGGTAAATAAATCTAGCTTTTAATAACCTCATTATCTCTTTAAGCAAAGCATCATGTTGTACTACTCCCAATTGCCACAATTTCAGAGCCACTGGTTTTGCATCTTCTTTCAGATCAATGTGGTGTTTTATGGAATCTACGCCTCTAATCTATGAGTAATAAAAAATAAATAAGTTAGGATATCTATCTAGCATGTCCAAAAATTCCTTCCACTCCCCTGGCTCCAGATCATCCGCTACCATGACCTCCAACTTATTTTGGTCTATCTTCAACCCTTCTTGATCCTTATCCACTTCTCCCTTGCTTCCTTGTGAGTAAAGTGTCACCTCAATTACTTCCAAAGACGAATCCTCAATATCACTAGAGGACTCAAATTCCTTCTCTGAATATGAATACTCTCCATTGGTTTTTGCATCATCCGAATCCTCATACTGAATATCTTTTTGCTTCTTTTCTTTCATGTCATAAACCACTGCTTGCTTCCCATCAGGTTGCATCACCTGCAATCACCCTTTATCCCATTTTTATATAGCTTTGTTAGAGAAATCAACCATGGTTATCCCAAAATCAAAGGATAGCCATCTCCCATGGTTGTCATAACATAGAAGTCAGTGACAATAGAAACCCTAAAGACACTAACTTTTAAATTCTTAATGACTCTAGTGAAATTAACCTTACTATTATTTGTTGCCATTTTCACCTTGATTAGAGAAACCTCGTGTATCTTTAATCCCAGTTGATGCATTAAAGGTTCCATCAATAAGTGAAAAGAATATCTTGGGCTAAGTTGATTGTGAGTGAATCCGATCAATAGTAACACGTGTGAGACATGGCAAAGTTAAGTTGTTGTGAGTGAATCCGATCAACGGTAACACATGTGAGACGTGTGCTATGAGTTTGATTGTAAGTGAATCCGATCAACTTTGTGACATGTGCAATGTGTGTGAAGACATTTATTGTGAGTAAATCCTATGTGGGAGTGAATCCAATTAATTATGTTTCATATAGCAGTGAATAATAGAGAGTGAATCTAGATAATGTTTACCACTTGTCGTTTTATTTTTGTGAGTGAATCCAAAGTAATTGTGATCTAACACTGTGGACTGTCTTTGAGCATAGATCATAAGTTTGGGACAACGAAAGTAGACTTTAGATGGAATTATCTAGTCATGCACATGTGTGCAAAATAATTAATTTTGTATGGTTTGTCCCATTGTACATATGTTGGGTAAGGCTTATTTTTTATGAGATACTTTAAAAGCATTGGACTATTGTTCAATTTTGTAAAAGCCCAATTTTTGAAAAGCTATGCTATTCATCTCTCGAAAGGCTAAATTTATGAAATATGATTTAAATGCCGTGTATGGGAGAGGAGCCACACACGTCGGGGTGGAAGATTGCACCCAATCTTGTGTTCTTTGATTCTTATGCTCTTGAGTTATGCTATGGTGTCTATGGTTTATTTTATTTATTAATCAATTTGTGGAATAATCAAATCTCCATGTACCTTAGTCCTGTAACAATGGTATCAGAGCACGACAAATTCAAGTTTTGAATTTGGTTCATGGAGACTTGAAGAAGAGAAATCAAGAAATTGATTTTTTCTCTCAAAGGTTATTAGCTTGGAGAAATTTTGAAGGCTTTTCTACAAATTCAAAATATTTTCATAGGAAGTGAAGAATCTACAAAAAGCCTATAAGTAAAGGTTTAAGGGCTTTGAAAAAGATAAGGATTCATTAAAAAATCCAAAGGGCAAAGGAGGGAAAAGCAAAGAGACCTTTGGGCAAAGATTCAATGGTTTATGGAAAATGTTTGGGCTGTCGGATCAAGACTTGGATTGAGGGTTGAGGTTTTAAGCCACCTTTATGCATAAAACCACTTTTCTTGAAGTGAAATCACCCTTATTCTTCCCAAACCACCTTCATGAACTCTAATCCTCTCAACAATCCATTCATATGGAGGAAATCAGCTCATTAAGGAAGTTCTTGGTCTCATTTCAAAATTGTTAAGCTTGCCTTCTGCTTAATTTGTATAATGGAAGGCTTATATTCATCCTGCAAATCCACACTTTTTGAAGTATCCTCGCGAGAAATTTAACGCTACATTTATGCTTAAGAATAAGCTTTAGCTAAGCTTAATAAAGCCTAGCTTATAGCTTGGCTACCTACCAAGGCTAAAAGCTATTAAAAAAAAGCTTCTTTAAATATCTTTTGCCTCTTCTTTCAACCATTCAACCCTTTGAAATTCAAGATTCAAAACCATTCCTTTTCAAGTGAAATTAAGCACTAGAAAAACCTCCCCTTTTTTGCAAAAATTTGAGATCCTGCACCAATTAATAGAGAGCTTCAAAAATTTAAATTTTTCTTTGGTCAAAGATGGAGATAGAGGGAGTTTCCATGTCATAAATTTATCTTCATCCTTGACTCTCCAATTTCTGAATTTTGGAACAAAAACAAGTGTTTTCGGGCTTCTTTCTGAATTGTTGACATCAATGCATTATTGGATTATTATTCTTATTGTTTGTTGGGACGCCATCGACTTCGAGCGCTTCAACAAGCCTTCTTTCGAATACACGAGAGTTAGATAAGCTTGTTACTTTTTCTATTTTATTTTCACACTTCCATATTATTTTGCTTTGTTCTTCTACAATGGCAACCAATCCTCAACCACCGCTAACTATCCACCAAGATCAATTAAATGCACTTCAAGCTCACGCCAGTGAGCATAATCAAAGAGAAGAACTTGAGAGAAGACTTTCACGCAAGAAAAGAAGAAGGTCATCTTCCATATCCGTTTCTTGAGATTTCGAGGGGGATCGCATATGCAAGACAATACAGGCTACTCTTCAAGCATAGGAAATGGAGAAGGGAAGCAAGATCAGTAGTAGAAAGGCTTTTACTTTTCAGGATTATGATGGAAAAAAGGATGCACACGCCATACTTGCATGGTTGAGCCAAGTCGATGATTCCTTTTTTTAGAGAAGTTTTCTGAGAAGGATAAGGTTAAATGTGCTACTAATAATTTGGTAGGTAGTGCAACTCTTTGGTGGAATGTTATTAGATACGACAAACGTAAACCAAAGTCATGGAAAGAATTCCAGAAGCTGATCAAGAAGGATTTATTACCTCTGTTATACAAGAGTAAAGCCAAACAACAATGGGATATTTATAGACAGTTGGAAAAGAGAACATGTCATCTTATCTTGATGACATATTTTTGCAAATTCTATTATAACTTCAAGCTATAGAGAAAGTGCGTGAAAAAGATCAAAGGAGGAAGTTTATAGCTGGATTAAAGCCAGTCATTATAGCAGAAGTGAACATGCTCCATCCTCATTCTCTTAGCAACACCATTTCTCTAATGACAAAATGTGAGAAGATGAATGGATTTTCGAGGGAAACTATAGTGGCGGATTCTCACATTCCTCATTTTCCTTGATTTATCCCTCTTTCCAAACCTTTAGAGAAATTTCAATGTAAAATTGAAGCAACAAAGGACAATGGTTCACAAGTGAATAGAAAGAAGAACGAACTAGCAAAGATGAATAACAATCCTCGTGCGATTTCATGCTACAGCTTGACAAAGAAGTGCATACGAGTGCCTAGAGAAGATAAAGAATTGAATTGCAGCCATGAACGTGATTGAAGACGAAGACAATGGCAGCAAACCAAATCAAGAGGGTACTCCAAATCATGACTTCTACGACTAGCAAGGTAATCCCAAAACTCATCCATATACATTATTCAATATGAAAAGAAATTTAGAGTGCATAGGTGACCTTTTTGCTAAGCAAGAGGGGAATAATTTTTCTAGGATATGTTTATTAATTTCCTAAATAGTCAAATAATTATGCTTAGTTAAATTCAAATTATTCATCATAATAGTTAAAAACACGAGAGAGTAGACATCACCAGATTTGGGTGTTTCTTAAGCCTTGTTTTGAAATGTTGGTGGCTATTCAGCTTGCTTGTTGTGCTCGAAGAATTTAGGACACCCCATCTAGTAGGAGCTGTGAACTATGGGTTGCTTTCTATGGACATGACCGAATGGATCTAGGTGCTTCATGAGCCTTGTTTTGAAATTTTAGGCGGTGGTTTTTCGGCCCGCTTGTTGGTAGGAGAATGGTGATGTCAGTGTGAATAGAAAGAAAGCATTACATGGCATCGGCTTGGGGTGGAACTGTGGAACACCGAACATTGTCGACCTTGGGCATACACCATTGCTTTGACCTTTTGCATAGCTCTACCTCGCTCGATTAGCACAGATATAGGTAAGTTAGTGCGTGGAAGAGGGAGATACAAAGCATGCTTGACCTCTTTATGTGGAGATCACCGTTTGGGTGCATGGGCTTTACAGACCATGATTGGGATGGCCATTCAATTGGGAAAGATGGAGGATTCTTTGGTGGAATATCTTCTCAAATTTCTAATGTGCTATTTGGATATATGGATTGGATGGCTCCATAGACCATAATCAAGGAAATCTTCTCTCAACATGTCGTGCATAGATGGAAGTCCAAGAGTCCTTGTGAGTGTGCAGACATCGAAATTGTGAATTATGGATAGAAAGAGGGTTAGACTAAACAAGAACGAGACTCAATGATTAAGAAAGCATATAAAGGACAAGTGATTACATTTACAATCTAACACCCTAGACGAAAATAGAGCGGTTTATCTCATTGATTCTCCATGGGACTAAATGACACATTATGAATCGAGAGAGATCTAAGGCTGAAAAGAGGTGTCGCGATGTTGCCTAATCTGGACCGTCAGATTCCCGTCAGGCAAGTGAACTACGGGTGAACTCAGGGTAAACTAGTTGCAAAAGAGGATTCAAACTTGGAACCAGTCACTATAGCTTTCAACATCTAACCACTATGCTATACTTTCCAGCCCAACAAGTTGTGGAGAGTGTTTTTAAATTTAAATCTTGATATTTTGTTCCCTAGTTCACTTGTGTCCCAAGTTCACTTTCTTGCCGGAAAAGATCTCCCTAGTTCACCTCGACTTTACCTATGAGTTCACTCTTAGTTTACCCTCGAGTTTACTCGCAGTTCACTCATAGTTCACATGGGAATCTAGCGGTGTTGATCAAATCCCGATCGCGACGCCTCTTTCCAACTATAAATCCCTCCTAATTCATGATGTGTCACTTAGTCATGAGGATTGATTCTTACACCCGGGCTTTCCAACACAAGCATGCATGCCCTCTTGTCGTGACATACATGGACACCTACACATGCATGTTTATAAAAGAAGGTGCAACAACAAGTGTGCATGCCCTCTTGTCAGGACCAGGCACATCCCGCCTTCTTTGCTTTGCTCTGTAAGCAGCCACTCTGCAGACGGCCAAGGTGTGGCCCTTTGTGTCCTTCACTCTGCTTCTCTTCATTGGCAACACAAGGCCCAAGACCTACTTCTTCACTCCCTTTGCTTGCTGGTGGCCAAGGGCAGAAGCCCGTTGCTCGCTCTCTCTCTCTCTCTCTCTCTCTCTCTCTCTCTGCACTGGCGGCTAGGGCACGAAGCCCGTCTTCGACAGACAGCTGTCACAGGGCACAAGCCCTTCTTTTCTCCCTGCACGTACTTTGTCACGAGCCGCTTCTCGCCTCTCTCTTCACTTTGCTCTTCAACGGGCAATAGCTCCTCCTTTCTCTCTACTAGGCAACGGGCAACTCCAGGTATCAGCCGCTTCTCGCTTCTCGCATCTCACTTCTCTTTGCTCTTCAACGGGGACAGCAGCTCCTCTTTTCTCTCTACTGGGCAACGGGCAACTCCTCTGTAGCTCCTCCCCTTCTCTCATCTCAGCTAGGCGCAACAGGTGACTGCCACACGTGCTGCCCTTGCTCTCTCTATGCAGGGGACAAACTGTCCGATGGCCAAGTGCCTGGCCCCCTCCTATGCAATGGCAACAGATCTCCTACGGGTAGCAGCACCAGATGCGGACATAACTCCTATGGGCACAGCAGCACCAGGCAGCCATATTTCCTACGGTCAGCAATACTAGGCACAGGGTATATGGCGTGTAGTTGTATATATATATATATATACATATATTCATTTATTTATAGGAGCCACACAGTGAGCCCCATCGGGTACCCTAAGGTGGTAGTAATAAAAAATAAAACACTTAATTTAAAAAACCAGGTATACGCTAAAAAAAACAATGCCCGAAAGTAATTTTACGATTAGAGTTTCTTCGTCCAATCCTAGCGTTTGTTGACCACAAAGCTACACAATCCGTCGTCTTAGACGGAAATAAACTTACCATTTGCAGCATTGCAGCAAGTCTCCCAAGTGAAGATTTAAACAACCAGGTATACGCTAAAAAAAAGCAATGCCCGAAAGTAATTCTACAATTAGAATTTCCTCGTCCAATCCTAGCGTCTTACCATCTGCAGCATTGCAGTAGTGGGCAGGTCCCCCCAAGTGAAGATCTTGCTGGACGAGCATCGATGCAAAAGCTGTTGTCGATGAGTCCCACTTGTGAGTGGAGAGAGCCGTCCGAGGTGATGAATACCCACTTGTGAGTGTGGAGAGAGCCGTCGGAGGTGATGAATAAATACCCAGGGAGTGGGTTAGTGGTGCTGCCGATGAACCCCGATCCACTGGTGGCCATTCAGTGCACCATGGGCAGGCGGAAGTCGAAGTTGGGACCACGCTGGCCTAGCCTGTCGGTGTCGTAGGCCATCTCGATGAAGGGCATTTAGGCGGCACACCCAATGCCCCGTCGACATGAAACTAGTAGCCGGTGCAGACGTCGAAGCGCAACGGATTGTTGCCGTCGTCGTAGACCTTGCGCTCTAGCAGGCCATGCCTTTTGAGTATGGGCTTTAGCTTGTGGCAGGCAGCTTCCATGTCATCGTAGGCACCCTTGCAAGTGGTGCCATAGTTGAAGTAGACTATGAACGGGTAGCCTCGAAAGAAGTCCACCAAAAGGGCCAAAGCATCGATGTCTATGGCACCACTATCAAGGTAAGGCACCCAACCCGGCCACCCATGCCCCTTCCACTCCTCAACCGGGCATTTTTTCATGTAGAGCTGTTAGCCCACCTCGTAGAACGTCGAAATGGCTAGAACGTCGAAGTTGCTTGAGATATTGGGTTTTCCATCAGCCTTCCTTGGGTTGCTCTTCATTGGGTTTTCCCACTCCAACATCAAAACAGTGGCTCTAGCCACTTCTATCAATGCTCATAAGCATGGTCATCACAAAAGTGGTTCTCACCACTCATCTCGCAAGCGGCCTCATCACTTCAACCCTAATGGGGGAGATCAAAAGCATTCTCATGCTAGAAATACTCCTTACTCCAATGTGCAATGCACATATTGCCACCGTCATGGGCATGAAGAGAAGGAGTACCACACAAAGCAAAGGGCACTCTCCAACAACAACAACAAGAGGCCATTTGGTAGAGCTCACTTCACTGAAATTTAAGAAGGTAATCAAGATTCTAATTCCCATTTCTATAATCCTCTTACTTCTCATGATTACCCTCTCCAACTATTTGCTACTAGTATCTCACATAATACTCCTTCTTCTACTATATGGTATCTAGTTACTGGTGCAACCCATCATATGACTTTTAATCTCTCATGGCTATCTAATTTTACTTCTCTTAACAACCCCTTAGATGTATGCTTAGGGGATGATAGCCTACAACAAGCCAAAGGTTATGGTGAGTTGGTCATCTCTCTCCCTAATGGCAAATCTACCTTAGTCGAGAAGGTCTACTATGTCCCAGGGCAGAGAATTTCCAACTTACGAAAGAATTTGAGAGCTTTCCTTTGGCTTGATGGTTTGAGGGATCCTCTTGTGAGGGTCTTTTCCAAATCCTTGAAGTGGTGGGCATAAACCATGAGGTATTCATAAGCCTCATCATCATCATCAAGCTTCGTCAACATCTTCAAGTGCACAAAGCTTCTCAAAGTGTGCTTATAAGCACTAATAGTGTTGATTAACACTAATGAGGCTTCTAATCCAACAAAGGAGAGTCATTCCAAAGTGTTTCTAAACACTAAGAGTGTTCTTAAACACTAATGGTGAATCTAATCACCAATGCAAGTGTCATTAGATGCTAGAAATGTACTTTTAAGCACTAATCATATTTTTAAACACTAATGGTGATCTTAATCACCAAATAAAGTATTCTTTAACACTAATGAAGCTAATCCCCATCAAAATTAGTGGTTGGGCACAAACCCTAAGTGTTAAACCATAAAATTTACTATTTTAATCTCCTTTTTATGCAACATCCTTGGCTTGATTAAGGGTTGTTGCACTCTCATAAGCCTTTCTCTTTCTACTTAAGCCAAAATATTATAAATTTCTGGTTTTATCTTCTTCATAAATCAGCCCATTACTCTCTAGTAACCTCCTTCAATACCCGATGTCAAAGGACAACACACAAATTAAGAAGTTCTCAGGAGAGGGCTTCCACACTTGGCAAGTCCTTGTCAAGTATAAGATGATGTCCAAAGGTTTTTGGCCATTCATCTCCGGCACTAAGGCTATTGATCAAACTAAGGCTGAAGATATTGAAGATGATGAGAGGGCACAAGCCATCATCATGCTTCATCTTGATGAGGCTCTCATTCACCATGTGGACCATCTTCCGACATTGCAAAGGAGAAATGGGATGAGCTTGATAAGCTCTATGGAGCTCGTGGTAAGAATTCCATGATCTCACTTAAAATTGAATTTTTCAACTTGGAACTCAAAGAGGGAGACGGCATTGGAGCCTTCATCTCTCACTTGAAGGGCCTTATGGCTCAACTTGCATCAGTGAATGCGAGAATGGATGAAGATGATGTAGTGGCTGTTTTGCTAAAAGCAGTCAAGAAGGTGTACCCCACCTTAGTCACCACCCTGAAGAACATACCTAATCCCACCCTTGAAGGAGTCATTCAATCTTGTCTTGATGAAGAAAAGAGGCCAAAGGGAGGAGCTGAATCTTCAAATGCAACAACTTCATCGAATATCGAACAAGCTTTGTCACATTAAGTGATCAAAGTAAGATGTGCCCATTGCAAAAAGGTGGGTCATTTGGCAAATAATTGTTGGATCAAATATCCCAACAAAATGAAATGTAACAAGTGTAAACAAATGGGACATATCACTTCTAAATGTCCTAACAAAGAGTCAGAGGCTAACTTTGTATCAGCCTTTAATTCCGCTGAGAAATTGTTTTAAATTTTAATGTAACCACACCTATATTCCTAACCTTGTACGCCTAATGTTATAAAGGTAACCTATGTCCAATACCACCTATTCCAATTTTCTTTCATAGTTGGTATTGAGGGGGGGTATTAAGAGACTAAGGTTTTGTAAAAGGGGAGGAGAAGGGTGTGTGTGTGAATGGACTTATGGTCCACTAGCTCACCTATTTAAAGGTGGAGCTAGAAGGCATTTTGTATGGAGCAAGAAGCCTAGTTGTATTTGAGCAACGTAATAAGCAAGATATTTTCTTGTATTTTGTGAGTCTCTCTCCTCCACATAGTTAATCTAGCATGAGCACCACGAAATCTTATCACCGTTTCATGACACTTATTAATGTCCTCAATTGAGGATCATGTTTGTTAATCCAAAATGGGATTAACATCCCCCCCTTCTTCCTGATGTAGGTTCTATCCGCAGAACCTGTTACCGAGGTTGTAAGATCTGGTCACCGAACTCATGCTGTAGATGTAGAAGTTCCTCTTGGATTGGAGTTTCTTGAGTGTACATTGGAATGCCGAATGTGA